>NC_022016.1:77936333-77953703 GCF_000317375.1 Microtus ochrogaster | reverse complement strand
ATAAATAGTGTAATGAATGGAGCCAAAGAGATGGTTCAGCAGATAGGAGTACTTCATGCTTTCGCCAAGGAACTGAGTTTGATTTCCAGGACCCACATAGTGGGTACAACTGTAACTCCAGTACCTTAGACTCTACCATTCACTTCTGGCCTCTGTGGGCAGTTTGTGGTGCACATATATATGTGTGGGCAAAAATACTTATACAAATCAAATCAAATAATCTGCTTTACAGACTGCGTGATTAGAGTCGGCTAGAGGATATTGGGACTATATCATGTCAGGGACATCTGGGACACAGTCTATCCATATTGAGAGTCTTAGGACTATTTGTTGTCTAAGCAATAGTGGGATTTGAAACAGGAATATTCAGAGAAATTCAGGAAAAAATAACAGGCAACAGAGAGATTACCAATCCTAATACTATCGTTGAAGTGATATAAATTGAAAAAACAGTTATCCTACTTCACGGTAGGGATTAAAAAGAATGGAACCTAATATTCTCTAAGCCTCTACCATGTGTTAGGCCCTTCATACTTCCTAAATTGAAAAATATATACAGGAGGTAAGTCTAGTCACTTAATTTAATAGATGAAGAAAAAGATGTGCAGTGTACAAAGGGACGATTTACCCACAAGATGACTTGACTCCAGTCCATTTTTGACACTTACGCTGATTCCCAACCTTGTGGAAAACACACATATTTTTTATTAACAGAGAAAGTCCTGATTTGTACTTCTTCACTCAAGAATTTCAGGCTTAAAAGATAAATTATATGACCAACTAAATTTCTATTTTGAACTGAAAAAAAATGTAGGACATGATTCATTTTCTTTCAAGTAATATTGGAGAGCCAGGAGCTTAGTAACTGAAGTTTCCTTTTATTGTCCATAAATCTCAAGAGAAAATGATTCCCTTTTAAGATTAAAAAAGAAAAGGGAAAAAGGGGGGAAAGGAAAAAAATGTCTGTTCTCCCTGCTACCTTCTGAGGCTTTCTCTCACACACAGGTAAAGCAAAAAGAAAGGTATTAGTCTGAAAAGAAAATGAGTAAATAAACTTGGAAAATTATTCTTCATAACTTAATTTTTAGACAAGATGCAAGGAAAAAATGGGCTTCTTATCAAAGACACCAAGCACAGAAGACTGAAGGGTTAGAACTGGATCTACATTTCAAATGAGCACACTGGTATACATAACGTCTGCATCACTCATTGAATAATCAAATAATTTAATTCTCCAATTTTGTGCTGAATCACACCCAGATAAAGTACCTTCCCAAGGACAAAGGCTGTGTTAGTCCAATACTTTGCTAACCAATCAGCACCTGGCACAGAGCCTGCTACATAATAAGTTCACAACAGCACAGGTTATATGAATATAAGTGAATATAAAGTTACCTAAAAGATACTCCTAAATATCCCTCTGAAATAGAGAAGAACAAACAAAATCAGAGAATATGATACCAATATAACAAGTAGACCACAGGGTTCTGTAAACCTAAGGAAACTAACACAGAAAGAAAGGTGTGATCATGGGAACTTTCCCAAAATGCTGAGGCCTGGACTGAACTCTGAAATAGCATCTGACACTATATAGTCTAACTGGATTATAATTACAACCCAAAAGTAGAGATTGTCACTACATTACAGAAATAAGTAGGTCTCAGTGAGAGTAAATGGCTTTCCAAGATTATGATATGCTCTCATTAATTTACGTATGCTTATTTAACTATAAGGAAACCAGAGGATAAAGGGTAGGGCCAGTGGGAAATTTTAAATATAAAGGAAAGACTTTTTGATATTTGAGGGAAAAGGAAGAGATTTGAAGTCTGGAAGTAACTTACTTTAACTAAAGAAAACAAACTAATGTAAGAACAAAATATAGGAAGCTCTAAGAGAAAGGGTCAATGTGACTTTAATAAACTATCAGTACATTCTTCTGTTCCGCAAGCAGATATCTACTAAGAACTCACTATATTTTAGGTACTAGTAGCACACAAATGAAATAAAACACATCTGATTTTAAAAACCTCAAAGTCTGATATGGAATACAAATATCTATTTGCAGAAAATTAAAAAAAAGAGAGAGAGAAAAGACAAAGAGCTGACACACTATTCAAGAACAGAAATATCTGTGTGACAATTCATTGGCCTGAATAAAAAAGGTCAGGTATGTCAGTGAGTGAGGACATGGAAGAGAAGTAGTGGATTCATGGGAGAAAGACCACACCTAACTAAAGTTTGTATAACACCTGTACTATCAACTACCAATTTTTATAATTTTGTAAGTTAATCCAAGACCAGGTAATAGAAATATTTATAATAAAGCTTTTTCAATATATGTAAAAATAAAAATGAAAAACATTCATAACATGTACAGATCCATGCCTGCCTCCCACAGGGGGAAAATGAAATTTTAAACAAGTCCAAACTTCCTTAGACAAAGCAGATAGTTTGACTATTGGGTTTCAAACAAGGTCATAAAACTGTAAAGGCATTTTGAGAAAATATCCCTTTTCCATATTTTCATGCAGTGATACAGCAACTGCCTAGGTCTAAATGACTCCCTTCCACATTCTTGTATATCAGGAGCCATTTCCCCAAAAAGTATTGCAGGGACCATTGTCCTGGGGATGTTTGCAGAGAGCCCCACACCCCAACTGTATTGAGAACTGTTTGTTGTCAGAGCCCACCCCACACCCAACTATCTTGAGAGCTATCTGTTAGCAGAACCTGCCCCACATTCCAACTATCTGGAGAACTGTTTGTGGTTGGAATCACAAAAGGAACGATTCTGCTTGCATAGAGAACTAGGTGTGTTGACTCGTGGCCTCCTGACCAAGGACTTGTGACCTTGTGACTGGCTCAGACCCACTCTGCAAGATCCCTTCCTGCCCTGGCCATGCTCCTGCCCCCATCCCAATCCAAATTCCTCATCCAAGGGCTATATAAGCTGCTGCCATTACGCTAATATAGGGAGGCTTTGACAACAGATCTTGCTTGGCCTTCTTCCTCTTTCCCGCCCATGTCTTTTTCAGATAGCACCTCTTCGGGACCCTGGAATAACTGACCTGCCAGGCGGGTTACAACCCTAGACTAACTGACCCGCTGGGCAGTCTACACTTGTATACACACACACACACACACACACACACACACACACACACACACACCACACACATACACACCACAGAATGATTCTAACTTTCATGAAGGATAACTTACCCTCACCTCATTGTTTTATTTTCTGTACTAAGTATCCTTGGGCAAGTCAGCTGCTCTCCAGGAACCTGTGTCTTCAATCACAAAACTGTCAGAAAGAGAGCTATTTTACCTGTCTTTGCAAGATGGCTGCAAGGTGACTCTCATGATGAAAGGATTAATGTTTAAAAGACCCTTCTTCTTGAAACAAAATAATTTTATGTGTATATATGTATGCCTGCATAACTATATGTTTATCAAATATATTCAAGAGGCAAAGGGGAGGCAAAAGGGGTGGTAAGATCCCCTGAAACTGGAGTTACAGAGTGCTGTGGGCCTTCATGTGGATACTGGAAAGCAAACCCAGGTCCTTGAGAGAAACAGTAGCACTCTAAATCTCTGAATTAATTTTTTTCATACAGTATCTTTGACCATATTTTGCCCTATCCCAACTCTTCATAGATCCTCCCCACACTGTATTGTTTTTCTTTATCCCACTTAAAGAAAAAAAAAGCACAAACACCAGGCAATAATAGCATACACCTTTAGTTCAAGTACTGAGAAGGCAGAGACAGGCAGATGCCTGAGCTCTAAGCCATTTTGATCTACAGAGTGAGTTCCTACACAGAGAAATCCTATCTCAAAAAAGCCCTCTCAAATACACATAAAATAGAGAAACGAAACCAAAGCAAGCAAGCAAACTCAGTAAGACCTAAAAAAGGAAAAAAGAGAGAGACAGAGAGAGAAACTGAGAAAGAGAAAGCTCTCAATAAAAGCATGGAGTTTGCTTTGTGTTGGCCATTTCCCTTTCCCAGTGGATATCAACTGCAAATAGCAATTTGCTTAGGGATGGGATGTTATATGTCAGGTACATTTCACCATAAAGTGTTCTGACCCCCTTCTGGCTTGATCTGTTGCAGGTCTTATGCATGCTATCATAGTCTCTGTGATTTCATATGTGTATCAGTCCTATTGTGTCTGAGAGACACCATTTGTTGTGTCCAGTTTTGGGTCTTGATATTAATTCCTATAAACTGCATGAAGAAGCTTCCTTGATGAGTGTTGAGTGATACACTGATCTATGAGTATATGTTATTAGTAGTCATTTTATTGTTATATTTCTTTAGCAAAATAGTAGATTTTTTCCTTAGTGTATGAACTATCCTCAGGTTCTTGACCACTTTAGCAGTTTCAAAAATGAGTTCAATCAAATGGAGTGGGACAAATGATGATGATGATGATGATGATGATGATGATGATGATGATGATGATGATGATGTTTACTCTCATAACTTCTGTGCCACTATTGCACCAGCATATCTTGCAGAAAAGTCACTTTTTGTTGCTGTTGTTGTTGTTGTTGTTGTTGTTGTTTGTTTTTATCTCAGCATTTATAGCTGCGCAATACTGATGATTTCCTTTCTCCACTAGTATCATGCAGAATGTATTCTATAACCATGATGCTAGTCAACAGGAATAAAGCTCAGACCCCTTGAATGAGGGTGACATTTGTGCGGCATGGGCAGCTGGTGGGACCACTAACAGTGGAGCCAATATTTATCCCTAGTGCATGATTGGCTCTTTGAAGCCCATTCCCTAAAGAAGGATATCTTGCTCAATGTAGATACAGGGGTGAGAACCTTGGTCCTACCTCAAGTGATGTGATAGACTTTGTTGACTCCCCATGGGAGGCCTCACCCTCCCTGAGGAGTGGATGGGGTAGGGTGGGAAGAGTGTGGGAGGAGTGGGAGGATGGAAGGGGAGGGAGAGGGAATGAGGACTGGTATGTAAAATAAGATTGTTTTTAAAAAAAAAAGAAAGAGAAAAAAAGTTTCCAGTTGGGTCGTAGGTTGACATCTGCATGTTTGATGATGTAAGTGCTCTCTTCAGCAGCAGGGCCTTTCTACCAGGTTGTAGAGAACAACCATTAGCCTTTGATGTTTATGAGGGTCTAAGGCACCACTTCAGCCAATGACTCAACAAGATGTTGCCCATTCCAGGAACTAGTTTTACTTGATGTCATAAGCTGTTTTGCTGGGAGGATTTTCTCCCCCATTATATGGAGATTCCATTTAGATCCCTTTTCTATACATACATATTTTAGGAAGCTTCTACACTAGTAGGTTTTAATGGTTTTTCAAAAGGTCTTTAGTCTTAGTTATCACTCCCCATATTCCCTTCTTTAGCTTTCTCTTCCAGTCATTCCCCCATTTAATCCTTCTAGTCTTGTTTAATCTTTGTCACCCTGTAACACTATATCAGTAAACTCTTTTAACCCCTGAGCTATCTCTCTAGTGTGTAATGTGCCTTTCCCTATCAAAATATGTGAACAACATTTGCAGATTCCCAGTGCCTTGTGCACTGAGACTACTCGGTGACTTTTTTGAGTGATTACAAACCTTCATTATTTTAGTTTTTCATAAAATTGATGAAAAGAGTATATCACCTTGATCCAGATGTCACATTTCTAGGGCACACTTAACTAAAAACTAAATAAAGTGGAACCCACATACAAAGCAATGCTTGGATAATAAACCACATGTTTGTAAAACCTATGAATTATTCTTTATAATTGAAACAAATAATTTTCCTATAAATCAAAACCTTGACAGCTGTGAAAATTTGGTACTTATTCCTCTCAAAATACCAAATTACAGTAATAAAGAAGATCCTTCTTTAAAAGGAGAACACATTAAAGGATGAGATCCTTAAGGGACAACGACTGTTTAATCAAATAGTTTAGTAATGATTCTCAGCCTTCCTAATGCTATGACTCTAATACACAGTTCCTTATGTGGTGGTTATATCAACCATAAGATTATTTTGTTGCTACTTCATAACTACAATTTTGCTATGGTTATAAATCATAATGTAATAATATCTGATACACAAGGTATCTGAGAAGTGACCACTGTGAGGTCATGCCCCATATTTTAAAAGCTGTTGACTTAGATGAAAGCCAAGGGACTTGAGATGATTCTCGTGATGTATTTCTCTGTCTCTAAACTGTGTTTCCAGACTTAGCACTAGGGTAAGTAAAATTATGGTTATGATAGTGGAAATTTTACATTAATGATAGATTCATATATTTAAATATTTCAGTTTCTAAGTAAATAGGGACTTCTAATGTTCTTGTATGATCAGTTCTAAACATTCCTCAAAGAACTGGCTTTAATTAATTCAGGGTCATCCTGTCCCATCTATTTCCATGGAAATTATTCTACAGAACTAGGCTTTTCAAAAAAATTACTCATTGCTGATAATGGAAAGAATAGTAGATAAACTTCTAGCCAGTGACTGGAAAATTTGTGGCCAATGCAACAGGGATTGAGGTCTAGAAATCATGTCTGTTTTCTCCAGGTTAACTTATCATCCCAGAGTTGGATAAAATAGAGCCTTCTGAGAAGACTTACCCAGAAACTTTAAAGACACATACACAAAGGAAAACATACATCAGTGCTCATGCCCCTTCACTTGTCCATACTACCTCTACTTTACCACCTGAGCCTTAGTTTTGTTTTCTACCAAATGAGATGAGATCATATAAGATAGACACATTACACAATAAAAACTGCATTTTTCTTATGTGTATTTTGGATATCTAGAGAATAAGCAAATGTTTAACCTTGTAATAGTAATAATCCACAAGTTAAGTCTGTTGAAATGGTAGGAGTTGAACATCCTAATTTCAACTTCTCCTTCACTACAACAGAGATAATAATACCACTATTTCTGAGTTGCCACAATAGCTAAGTGAGAATAACTAACAGGATGGCAGGGAAAAGGAAACAGAATCTTCCCTTTCTCCTTTCTCCCATATTGTATTAAAGAGCATCTTTATCATGGGAATCAAGGACTGACTCCACTAACAAGATGAGCAACAAAACAAGGTGGGACGGAACATATTCATGGTATCTGAATGTAAACCTCATATCTCATGTTTCCTATTGAGTTTGTTAACCAGCATCAGAGGGAAAACCAACAGAGGCAGTGAGTGAGTTTCCTTTAAGAGAACCTATATATCTGGTGCAGGGAAGAAGCCATCAGGCCGGTAATTAATATGCCATTGCCATCCCTGCTGCATCCCAGGATGGCCATTCCATCTGTATGATAGATGGGGGAGGGGAAACACCACCCTTTGCACTTCTCTGGGTCCATTAAGTTTGTTCAGTTTCTATTAATTAATCTAACTACACCAGGGACTCCTTCTTTCTCTGCAAAGCAGGGTGGCAATGCTATACTTGGGGTGTCTGAAATTGCAAGCATTTTTTAAAAAACTATGTTCCCATCCATATTACAGAAAGGCTTAATTACTTCTGACTAAATCTGTAATTAAAATATATCACCAGCACAGATTCACCTGCATGTGTAGGTGTTGGCATGCAAACCTGTGTGATGGGCAAAATGAATCACCCAGAGAGCATGCCGAGAAATTTTGCTAAGTGGCAGAAGGTTTCCTAAAGAGGATTTCAAAAGAAAGTTATAGAGAACATTAAAGAATATATAAGAGAATTTCTATTAGGTTGCATATTAGTAAACAAAATTGAATATGATAATAAATCATTACAGAGACAAAATATGCTGGAGTAGAAGGAACTAATCCAGAAGGTGACAGGAAATGGGACTAAACTGGGAATGTAGTCAAGAGTAAAAGAAACATACATGATGAAGGCAAACCAAGGTTGTAGTTAGAAAGATAACATGCAAAAGACAAATCTAGAAATGGGAAAATAACTGAAAACCAGAATGGGCAAATCCAGAAATGAAACTATGAGCAGTATGCATGTTTAAATGTCTGCTTCAAATGTTTTAGTATATTATGTAGATAGACATGGTGGATTAAAAAAGCCTGGGGCTTTAAAAAAGCACTATATTTTCAGAGAACAAAGTTCCAATAGACACTATTTATTATGGCTAAGTCACTTCCACCTTATGCTACCATCCTCAGCTGAGAAACAGAGACAACCAGGAATTTGTCACACATAGAGCTACAAATGTAAGGACAGCATTCATATAACAATGGATGCTGAGAAGAGCGCTTACCTGGATTGGGCAATTCATGTTTTATATGAACTCTAAGAATGATCTGGGAATAGAAAGTATATTTGCAAGGGAACCTGACACAAACACTTTATACTTTTTGTTTGTATGATATTACATGATATTAAGGCCTGTGCTATCTTTTTTGTTTGTTTGTTTTTTTCGTTTTTCAAGACAAGAGTTTTTCTGTAGCTTTGCAGCCCGTCCTGGAACTAGCTCTTGTAGACCAGGCTGGCCTCAAACTTGCAGAGAACCACCTGCCTCTGCATCCCAAGTGCTGATATTAAAGGCAAGTGCCATCACTGACTAGCATGTGTTATCTTTTGTTCTGTTTCTTCCTCTTCAAAGTTAAGATGTTGGGACAAATGCTTTATAAAGGCTTTCTTCAACCATTATTTTATATTATGTTTGATTTGTTCATTTATTCAAAACATCATCTAAAATATCCCTAAAACAAGATGAAAATTAAAAATAACTCAAGTATATTTCTCAACATATTCGGAATCTTAGCAAAGGAACATGTCTTTACATATATTAATGTGAAGGTTTAATTGAGAATGGAACTTATAGACTTATATTTGAAAACTCAGTCCTGTTGTTAGAGAAGCCATGTAGCCCCTTCGGAGACAGATGTACCCTTATTAAGAGATTTTGGTAAACCATTGTAGGTGTAATAATTGTTCAGCAGGTGTCACAGTTGCAGCCGTGTGGTGATACAAAGATTAATGGAGATGAGGTAGTTTAGGATGTAAAAGCTAGCCAATAAGAAGCTAGAACTAATAGGCCAAGCAGTGATTTAATTAATACAGTTTCTGTGTGGTTACTTGGAATCTGGGTTGCAGGGAAACCAACAAGCAGCCTACCCCAAAAACAGTCACGGTTGTGGAACTATTTGGGGAAAATAAGAAAGTGGTGCCTTGTTGGAGCAGGTGTGTCAACAGGAGCCAGCTTTGAGATTTCAAAAACCCATACCATTCACAGTTGGCTCTATCTGCCTTGTACTTGAAGATAAAGATGTAAGCTCTTAGGCACTGTTCCAACAACTGCCTGTCTGCCCACTGCCATGTTACATACATGATGGCCATGGCCATGGACTCACCCTCTGAAACTGTAAGACCCAATAAACTCTCTTATCTATAATTTTCCTTGGTCATGTTATGTTTTTTTTTTCTTAGCTAAAATGTAACTAAGATTATTTGTCATTATATGTGCCTTTATCAATATCATAGAAACTCTTTGAAGGTAAGACAACTGTATTTTTTTATGCACTATGATTCGGACAAAGTGACAGAATCATAAAGTGTCTAAAAGTGTTAAGTTAATGAGAGTAAGCATTTGCAAATTTTAAAAGACTCGTTTGCTGATTAGTTGATTTATACTTATCTTAATGATTGGTGTGTGTGTGTGTGTGTGTGTGTGTGTGTGTGTGTGTGTGTGTACATGGAAATGAGAGAATTTGCTGGAGTAGACTATCTCCTTCTATAATATATGATTTGACAATAGAACTCAAGTTGTCAGGCTTGCCATCAAATGATGGAGGAAGGTCATTGGTTAATTAATAAAGAAACTGCTTGGCCCTGATAGGTTAGAACATAGGTGGGTGGAGTAAACAGAACAGAATGCTGGGAGGAAGAGGAAGTGAGCTCAGACGGCAAGCTCCCCTCTCCTGGGCAGACGCGATGAAGCTCCAACCCAGGATGGACATAGGCTAGAATCTTCTCTGTAAGCGCACCTCGGTACTACACACATTAATAGAAATGGGCCAGGCAGTGTTTAAAAGAATACAATTTGTGTGTTGTTATTTCGGGGCATAAGTTAGCTGGCAGCCAGGAGCCGGGCGGCAGGAACGCAGTCCGCAGCTCCCTCTACAATCAAACACCTTCATTCACTGAGCTATCTCACCAGTCCACAAACAAAATATTTAAAATTAAGTATAGTATTCTCATTAGAAAACTTATTTGGAATATATTTAAATTCTTTGAGTGAGAAATACTAAGTTGGGATTAATATATGCTGGGCTTTCTGATTCTGACTTTACTGCAAGTCATTTTGTAACCTTAATCAAGATACTTAATTTTGTAAATCTTCAACCTCCTACGGGTCAGATGACATAAAAGCTTTGGTGGTCCATATTTTAGTTAGTCCATTATCAAATATCAAATTCTTTTTTAATAATTTCACTAAGACTATATTAACTTTTAGTGTGGGAAATACTCATTAAAGCTCCAAATTGCTAAACTCTTTCTGTAAACTTATAAAGCAAACTAAAAAAAAAAACACACACAAAAATATTGATGCTTCTTGCTAAACTACATAATATTTATACAAATGAAATTAACAGAAAGTCTAAATCGTCATTCCACTAACTCTTTCAGATTCCTTGGTCACAAATTTGACTTAAACTGCTACAGAAAAGGTGAACTCATTCATCCAAGTTTGGTAGTACCTACACATTCTTCCAAACAAACAAAGATTCCATATCCATACCTATTTATTCCTTCATCTTAACCTTCAGTAAAGTAGACTGGGTGAGGCAGTCGGTTTATATAGGAAAATGGTAGGTGATGGCTAATTTTCACCGTCAGCTTGACTAGATTTGGAATCACCTAGAAAACACACTTGTGTGGCTATCTCTTTTTATTACATAATATTTTTATTAATTATTTAGGAATTTAACATCATACACCCCAGTCATACTCACCTCCCTGTCCTTCCAGGGCTGTAGCCCAACACTTTTGACCTCTCCAATCCCCTCCTCATAAAAAAAAAAAAGAGGAGACTCAACTGTTAATCTACAATCATTGATATCACTGCAAACATAGCTTCCCTACCCTCTGCAGTCAATGGGAACACAGATCATGGACTTCCACATGGTTTCTGGTGACAGCACAAACCATAGACATTCGCATGGTTTCTGGCATAAGCGCTTACCCTGAACTTCAGCATGGTCTCTGGTGGTAGTAAAGACCACATACATCAACCGAGCCCTCTGCTGTAGCACAGGCCATAGACACCATCATAGCCCTTGGTGGCAGTACAGGACAAGGATATCAACCTGGCCTCTGTAGCAACACAGACCACAGACACCAATATGGTCTCTGATAGTAGCCCAGCCCTGGGAGACCACAGACCAACTGGCCCTTGGTGATAGATAACATGAGCCATGGACATCAACATGACCTCAAGCCACAACCCCCAACACAAACCCCAACATGGCCCTCTGCATCACCATGCATCACAATATCCATATGGCCTCAGTTAGCCGCATAGGTCACTCAAATCAATATGGCTCCTGGAGGAAGCATGTGTTACCACTGAAGACCATGTAGATGTCCATGGTCCTACTGTAGCCAGGGGCCATACTGATGTCGATGGCTTGTGTTGCTACCAAAGGCCATGCATACGTCTGTGGTCTTTGCTGCCACCTGAAGCCATGCTGATGTCAGTAAATATGTCTTTCAGGAAATTTTCACAGAGGTGTAACTGAGAAAGTGAGATTCATCCATAAGGGAAGGAACACCATTCTAATGGCTTGAGTTTTAGACTAAGCAAAAAGGGAAGGAGAAGAAAGTAGGTTCAACACCAGTATTTCTCCTGCCTTTTGTTTCCTGACTGCCAACTCAAGGTAGCCAGTTGCCTCAACAATAGCACAACCACGAGTCACTGCTACTGTCATCCCTTCTTTACTGTGATGGACTTCATTACCCTGAACTGTAACACAAAATAAATCTACACTCTCTTAAGTGTATTTTTATGAGGTATCTGATCGCCACAAGAAAAGTAACTAATACAGGAGAAGCTTAGAGTAGATATTGAATGTCAACTCTGACACTTCCCGGAGGCATTCACAGACAAAGGTTTCAACTTTTCCTACTATAGTCTATCTACAAAATGGAAACAGCAGTTTATTTAGGCAATTATTTTTAAAGAATAATATACTTCAAATTTTTGCTGAAATGTCTAAAATAGAATACTCTGAAATATTTTCCTCCCACAATACTACACCCACAACATCCTATAAAGATAAAAATTGCTTTGGAAAGCACATTTATTTGACCTAAAATTTCTGTTCTATATAAGATTGAAACAAAATCCACATAAAATATATAATCTAGATTTCTTTTAATCTGTACTAGGCTATATCCAATCCATCTATACATCAAAAAGAGTTTCAAACAATTTTGTCTTTGTCTAACACTAAGTTTCAATACCCAGTATTTAAGAGAAGGAAAAGGAGTGATTTGCTAGCCATCTACTGAGATCTTTGACTTGTGAACAATAAAAATAGCAAAACATAATATACTTAGTTATTTACCAGATTAACTTATATTAAAGGTTTCACTCCACAGTTACTGTGTGATCTTACACATATGTGTGTAAAAGTTAAAAATAGCTGACTCTATAGAAGTTGTAGATAGAACAAGAGTTTCTACAGCTAGCTAAAGTGGTGAAGAGCAAGGGATTAAGAAGCTCTGTGTGTAGAGAGAGTAGAAAGACCTATAGATGATAATAAAATACCATATGTTTATATACACTATAAATAGATAGAATGGAGCATTTTCTCATAAGAACATAGTACATGTTTAGGATGTAATTGTAACTAAAGACGTTTTAATTGTTATACAATGTATATATGTATAGAAACATCACACATTATGTGTTACCATTTATAATTTTGTGGTCTGGTATAGTAAGTACAAGTACATTTTAAAAAGAAATGTTAAGTTGCTTGTAGGTAATTTCTTTAGGTGGTCAATGTAAGAAATGTTTACACATTAGAAGCAGTCTAAAACCTTTGCTGCAGAAGTACCAGGGACTGAGCTATGCACTTCAACATGCATTGCACTATAATACCTTTCTAGTATTCTAGTTGAGGAAACTGAGTCAGGAAAGTTAAGGAGCTTAAGAATTTCTATTATTAGTAATTCAAAGAGGATTGAATTTAAATGTAATGCTTCAGTTACTTTGTTCTGGCTATACCAGAAAGCTGTTTAATTCCTAGGAGCCATGTCTAAGAAACAATGACATTATAGGCTTGATGTGTGAGGATCTAAATAGTACCACGGAGTCCTGTGTCTTTTTCCCTAGGACAGTATCTGACACACGGTAAGTGGGTGCTGCAGCACATTTATGAGAGAATGAATATGGACTTAATGACAAACACACTATGCATGAAGTTCCTGAGTTCCCCAAATACTTTTACTTAACATTTAATATCAGAAATAATTCTCTTGTGTCTGAATCACACTTTTGTGCTAAACAAGTAATTTTTATAACTAAGTATATAAATGTTTTGATTTCTAAAATTAAATATGTATTTATTGAAGGAAGCCATACAAAATAAGAATTTATTAACCCTGTAACCTTCACCTTGGTGGCATATCAGGTTATTGTGACTAAGTTAAATAAAAAGAGAGATGAAAAGAGAGAGCTATAGAATGTCCATCTGCACATGCCAAGGTCAGTGAGTAGGAAAAAAGACTAGACTGAGTGAAACTGCATACACAAACCAGCTTAACTAACAGGAAAGCACTGTGATTTCTCAGGTAGAAGCCAGGGAATTTCAGGAGCTGGATCAAGGTACCGTTTTGACCTGGGTTCATAGTACAAGTGCAAAGAAAATGTTGTTTTCTATAATTCTAAACCACTAAAATGATGGCATTAAAATATTTCCAAACATGAAACGATGTAAACTATAGTCTCAGAAACCCTGTTTTATCTACTCACTGTCTATGATTTTGTTTTTAAACTCAGCACTCTCTAGAGGGTAGTTGTCACTGAGTATTCATGGAAGATTAGCTTCAGAACCAACTTGCCACAGGTAAAATTTTACATAGCTACTCAAGTCCTTTATGTGAAATGACATGGAATTTGCATATGACCTTTATAATTCTCTCATACATGTTAAACCATCACTAGATTATTTACAAGCACAACTGAAATAGTAGTTGTATTGTTTCAGGAATAAGACAAGAAAATATGGATGCCTCTTCAGTACAGATAATTTCTGATCAGAAGACTTTCAATCAGCAGCTGGCTAAAGCAAAAGATGTACATCCTATGGTAGGTGAGGGGAGCTAACTGTAGTGTGCTATTTGCAGGTACATTCATTACACATCTTAACATTCTGTGTTTGTATATTATATACTGTCATGTTCTCTTGACCTTAGACATTAAAAGTCATAGATAAACTGTTGGCTAGACACTTTATGAATATGCTTCTTAAAATATGCTCATGTTCTTCTCTGTGCACTAATGGAGTGGCCTATTTACTGTCTCCTGCCGAACTCACACATCTGTAGCAAAATCGTAGTCATCCTTTATGATAACTGTCAAATGGAAAGTCTTCTGCAAAGTATTTTCCAATAAGTACTGGATATATGTATTATCTTATAAAAATTATAGCATTATGAGAGATAGGATTCCAGATACTCATTGTAAGTTGGGAAGACAGAAGTTAAAAAACATCACATGACATTCCTACTGCTGCAAAACCAGCAAGTAGGAAAACTGGGGTGTAAATGAAATGCATGCATCTGGCAGAAGAGAGTAGTGGTAGCAGCAGCTATAGAAAGATGGTTTCAGTTCAGTATCAGGAAGAAATTCCTTGCTAGGTGGGCAGTCAAATAACAGAAATGACCAACTACCAACTACAAAGAAGCTTGTAAAAAGAGATTGAAGATCCAAGGACAGGAATTACAGAAGAAAACCCTACTTTTGGAATTAATACAGACCTGAGTTTCAGAGTGAATACTCATTACTAAAAAGGGGTGGGTTGGGAGAATTTTCAGTTTACTGGAAATTCATTCCTTCTTTCAAAATCAAGATATATGAGGCTGCATACTTAACCAAAGATTCATAATTCTTGGAGTTAATAGGACTTTTAGAATAATTTATTACAAGTGTTTTATACATTCAGTTGATAAACAGAATAACTAAGTTCCTAATGCAAAAAGAAAATCCCCCAAATTCAAAGAATGAGTTCAATTCACATCTCCTCAAGAGAGATTCACCTGTTCATAGACAATATACAGTCTTGATTATCCTTATATTTGCAGTCTATGCACCAAATATCCTTAGATAATTACTCAGAGTTTCACTTTTCTATAGAAAAGGTCTTATAAAATGCAAAATCTCAAATTTGCCTTGCATGGTATTTTCTACCAATCCAGACAGAAATTTAAGAAACAAATTCTAAGGACATTGTGAATTCCTTAAATATTCTTAGAGAACTCATTAAACAATTTATGTATATTGATATATATATATATATGTGTGTGTGTGTGTGTGTGTGTGTGTGTGTTCTATTTTTTAGAATTGATGCTTTTCGATATTTAATTTTTTGCTTTATATAAAATTCAAATACCATTTAATACAACTTGGACTTGTGTTTAGGTCTTTGGTCCATTTGGAGTTTATTTCTGTGAGAGGTGATAGGCACCAGTCTAATTTCATTCCTTGGCATGCAGACATCCAGTTTCCAGCATCACTTGTTAAAGATGCCTTCTTTCTTCTCATACATGTTTTTGGTGTCTTTGTCAAATATTAAGTGGCTGAAATTACATGTGCTCATGTTTAGGCCATCAATTTTATTCCATTAGCTGCATGTCTGTTTTTGTTCCAATATCATATTGTTTTAATTACTATGCCTCTAAATTATATCTTAAGATCTGGACTAGTAATCTCTCCAGTATTGTTGTTTTTATTCAGATTTGCTATGGCAATCCAGATTCTTTTGTGGTTCCATATGAATTTTAGGATATGTTTTTATTTTTGTAAAGAATGAGATAGGGATTTTGAATGGGATTGTACTAAATCTGTAAATAGCTTTGGTAAAAATAAAAGAAGTAATTTTTACAATATTAATTCTACCAATTCATGAGCATGGCATTTTTTTCTACTTTCTGGTTCCTTTATTTATCTCTTCAGAGGGTTAAGTTTGCACTGTAGATGTCATTCACTTCCTTCATGAAGTTTATTCCTAGGCATTTTATTTTATTTGAGGCTGTTGTGAAGGGGACTTAGAAGAATTCTTAAAGTGCTAAAATTAAATAATTTATGATCCAGTTATACCTTGCGTAATGAAAATGTAGTATGTATACATTCTGGAATACTACTCAGCAGTAAAGAAAAATGAAGTCATGGACAGATAAATGGATGGAGCCATATAAGATCATAATGATTGAGATAACCCAGACCCAGGAAGACAAATACCATGTTCTCTCTTATTGGAGGCTCCTAGCTCACCATCAAATAATAGTATATATCCTAGAACCAGTGTAGAAACAAAGAAAATAAATTGGGACCATTGCTGAGGTAGGGAGTTTGGAGAGTAAGAGAGAGGAGAGTAACAAGATACAAGTGATCTGATTAGGGAAATAGAAAATGTGTGTAGCTCTTTAAGGATGGGGAGGGCAGTTTTAGCAACATTTATTTTTTATTTTAATAAATAAAGCTTGCCTGAAGATCAGAGAGTAAAACAGCACCACTGGTCAGCCTTACAGACCAGGCAGTGGTATCACACACCTTTAATCCCAATAGCCACATAGTTGCCATAGAAACCAGGTGGTGCATAAATTTAATCCCAGTGGTGCACATCTTTAATCCCAATCCTAAAGAGGATTACAAAATGGGAGGAAACAGCTCTTAGTCACAGTCTCATTCTGAGATTCCTGGAGTCAGGATCACCATTTTCTGACTGAGGTCAAAGTAAGAGCCAGTGGCTGGCTGCATTGCTTTTCAGTTCTTCAGGTTGAAGCCCAATTTCTCTCTCTGATTTTTATTAATCATGCTTCAGTTGGTGCCCAACATGGAGTTATGGAAAGATCAAATCAAACTATAAAGGATATGTTAAGCAAACAGAAAAAGGTGATAAAGATCCCCAGAAATAAATTGCATAATGCTTTATAACCTTAAATTTTCTTAAGGCTAATAAGAAAAAAAATGGCTGCAGAGAGACAATGGATAACTGAAAAAAATCTTCTGAATTAAATCAGCTGGTGTATTTCAAGGATGTGTTGACATCAGAATGGAAACCAGGAGATGTGCTACATTGGGAAATGGGTTTCTGTTGAAATAGGAGCGGCGGGGCTGCGTCCCCAGCACCCTGCTGCCCGCAAGGATAGCTTTACC
>NC_022016.1:77925350-77935671 GCF_000317375.1 Microtus ochrogaster | reverse complement strand
TTTTGCAGCTAAAGCTGAGTCAGGAAGCCTCTCTTAGATGAGAGTGCTTGCTTGCCTCTGGCAAGCAGAGTAGAACCCAGAAATTGCTGCTACCAAGAAACCAGGCACAATGCTTTCATTTTGTTCTAGAATTACTTCCCAGGCTGTCTCAGGCTTTATGTGGAAGCAGTTGTCCACGTGGGCGCCATTTGTTGTAATAGGGGCAGCGGGGCTGCGTCCCCAGCACCCCGCTGCCCGCAAGGCTAGCTTTACCCGAAATAATTACATGGGCACTGTATTCTTTTAAGCACTGCTTGGCCCATATATATAGGTTTCCCTCTTGTTTTCACAGAAGAAGAAAACCAATGGATGCCATCAAAATTAATCAAGATTCAGTTTGAAAAGGAGAAATCTCTTGATAAAGAGAAATGACAGATGATCCACAGAGGTGACAATACTACAGGTTGTAAAGAAAACTCATAAGGGTTGAAGCAGGGTTCTGTTCTTGTCTTTGCAGGAAAATATCCATCTTCAAAAAGTTGGGAGACCTTGGACATCTAGATGCTTAAAGAAGAAAAGATAGATATCTAGGAAGAATCATCAAGCAAGGAGAAATCTGACTTTTGATACGAATATCCTCTGCATGATGAGATCTCACTACTTAAACATACATATCTCCCTACTTCTCAGTGTAATGGTAGTCGCAATTCACTTATAAATCAAAGCTCATGGCTTTCCTTCTCTAAATCTAAGCTTGCTGTTAAAAGAAAAATTCAGAGTTTTTGTCTCATATCAGGAGCCACCTGGTGTGGGACAGAAGGAAGATAAAATCTAGAGACAAAGGTTAGGAAAACTCTGCTTTCAAAAATTTTACTTCTCCCCATGCCTATTTTCATCCCTATGGTACCTTTCTTTGAATATATGTTTACTGAAATTCAAACTTTTCTATTTTAATATAAATAATGCTTGAGATTTACATAGTGAACAATAAATTTTCCCACAGTAATATTTGAGGTCTCCAGGAAGAAGATGGGGCCCTATAAAAACGATTACACCTGGTTCATATGATGCCAATCAGCTAATAACACCACTTAAAGATTGGCATTGGACTGCAAACTGCTCAGAGGTGGCTAGCTGAGATGATACAGCTTCACAGACCACTCTAGCCAGGACTTGTGACAAGCCCTGTACTTTCCCATGATGCATAGACTGAGCTATCTCTCCCAGAATTAACAACTGTAACAGTTATAAGGAATCACACTATTAACTATTTATATAAAATTAAATAGTTCATATAAGTCTGTGTATAATTATGGCATGCCATATACAAATGCCTTTTTTTTTAATCTGAGTTGACAAAGCTACCACCATGTGCCAAAGACTACCTAAAAAATACTTTAATATTGGATTCAAGACGCCCTCTTCTAAATTGCTGGCCAGAGTTTTTGAGGAGACCCTCCAACACAGCCTAATTCTATTCTCCTTTGTTGTGACCCAGCGGTGGAATAACCTATAGCTGAAGAACATATTCAATTCAGACAGGACCCAGAGGCCCCTGAGATAGAACTGACCTGAATACCTCTTCCCTGATGACTAGATGTCATGGTACCAAAGTTACCATGTAAGTTTCCAAAGGAGGAAAACAACCAACAATAATACCTCGCTATGGTGCCTATGAATCACAGCAACAATCAGAATGTCACAGTAAGCACTACTGCACAATAAGTGCAATAGTGACATATATACCTTGGTAGTAACCAACAGCTCTCTAATTGGCCCCAAAACTGGCTCAAAAATAAGGAAACTATGCCTGGTATTAAAAACATAGCCAACCACCAAAGGGTAGTGAAGTTATAGATCTTGAAAGAAACCCTATAACCACTCCTTTACTAAATCAACCAACTAAACATTTGTCCTTACAGCCATAGGTAAGTGTACTCATAAACCATCATCAAGGAATTCTCTTAGGAACAGAGGGAGACCATTAAAAAAGAAAAAGAGAAAAGAAGAAAAGATAAGAAAAAATGAAAGAAGAAAAACAAAATCAAAATGCAGAGTATTGGAGCCCAGTCCCATTGGATACATTTATAAAACATGACCCGCCTAGGACTCAGATTACATTGTAGAAAAGGAGGAGAAAATTCTAAGAGTCACAGAATCAGGGGATTTTCTGTGAGATTGTGTCTCCAGGTAATAACGTCAGAAACTACTCCCATAGTCTCACCATGCTATGCATGCCTAAGCTTGAGCTGAATGATAAAAACAATAGGTATGCCAAAGCGGACCCTGGAAAGTCCATGGGGCCTCAACACTACACAAAGAATTACAGGCAGCTAAGGAACGCTGAGAGAAAGAGACAGTCTTTTCCAGGGAAGAACACCCCAATTGATTATCCAATAATAAATAGTCAACCTTGAAAACGTTTATATCAGAACATTATTCAGACTATTAGGAATATGTTGTATCCATACATTTACATAAATGAAAGTAACAACAAGAAAAAAGAGGTCATGGATTTGAACGAGTGCTAGAGGGATACACAGAGGGGTTTCAAGGGAAAAAAAGAAAAAAGGAAAATGATGTGGTGTCTTTAGCAACAGTGTCTTACTCCTATTTCTGGGAGACAACCAAGGGCAATGGTAATAGTCTGTCCTTGGAACAAGTCTCTAGGATTTCTATGACGAACTAGAAGGGAGGCTTCTAATGTCTAGCACTTAGGTTTTTGTGGGATAGTCCATATCTTCTGGGGAGAGCTTTGTCACCCCAAGTGGCATAACTACATTGTGTGTGTGTGTGTATCTGTATGTGTATGTTCAAATATCCTTAGTTTGTCACTTCTGCTAAACCATCAGCCAAATAAAATTACAAGCCATTTCCTATTTTGTTAATACTGTGAAGTCCATTCACAGAACACTCATAAAGTTAGGCTTTGTAATTTAGGAGTCTTTGTCACATGGTTTCTGCATACTTCATTGTCCCCATATCTCACTACTTTACGCCCTACTTCTCCTTCCCACATATATCTTATTCTAGAAAGAGGTTGAGGCAAGTAAGGTGCCCAAAGCACTTCATTTAATGACACACTAACATTCAAGTGTTGAGAGTACAAACTTACGAGTGAAGGGACTAATGTATAAATTTCAGAGAACACAGCCTTACCAAAGTAGAGAATTTCTGAATTGCAATTGAAGAGATGAAAAATCTGAGACTCAGATACATTAACCTAAAGAATTGCTCAGGTCACATGGCTATGAAATGCTAGATGGAAATTTGAACACCAAAATCTTTGGCTTTTTTTTTTCTACTTTTACCCCAACACCGCTTGCCCCCTTTCTGTTCAAGACTGAATAAATTGATAAAAATAAAAGCCAAGGCACAGAACTCCAGTTCACCACACTTAACGTGTAATATCATTCCCACGACATTAATTATACTGGGAGGAAGGGGATTTATATTCAATCACCAGGAAATTTTTAGTTTACTCTTTTGTCTTTCAAATTATTCTGTCTCTCAGTGGGAACACTGAAATTGTCAAAAGATCCTCCATTTCTTCCTTTGTAAGAAATGTATTTGCAATCATTTAAAAATAAATTAGTGACTAGATGTGATACCTTTTGTGGGTTAATACAAATCATGTTAGCATTAGCTTGTCAATGCTATCAAAGGATTTGTCAATCATATCTGTTAGAAAATCAGAATACACCAACTCCTGCCTCATGTCATAAAACTTGGTAATTCAAAATACATTTGACTTATTAGAGTCTGAGGGAAGAATTTTATGAAAACATTTCTTTCATTTGATTTAGAGTTAGTTAGAGGACTGGTGATTAGAATTGCACTGTGTGCTGGGTGGTGGTGGCGCTCAGGAGGCAGAGGCAGGCGGATCTCTGTGAGTTCAAGGCCAGCCTGGTCTACAAGAGCTAGTTCCAGGACAGGCACCAAAGCTACTGAGAAACCCTGCCTCAAAAACCAAAACCAAACAAACACACACACACACAAAACAAAAAAACCCTGCACTGACTGTAGAGTCCAGCCATTCCTCGCAGAGCTTGGGCTCGCCAGGTCACACAGCTTCATATTCAACTTGAAATTAGGCTTCAAAGTCAGAGTTTCTCAACTTTGTGTCCAACCCATCTTCACTACCTTACAGAACACAAAGAATTCACACCTTTTTTCTGATTAGGCTGGGAACGTTGTTGTTGATGGCAGGTGGGGGTGGGGTGGGTGCTGAGCTATGTGTCAAATCCAGAGCCTTGTGCATGCAAGCCAATCTATAACCATTAAAATATATCACTAGTCATGTTTGGACCTTTCATAAATAATGAAAATCAACAGCTTAATGAGTTTACCTCTCATTAGGGGGACTATCTAGCACAAAACTGGCTTAAGACACAGAGAAAGTGTTCAACTCAATTTATGATCCTATCAAATTCCCTCAGCAAAACATTCAGTGTTACTTATGAAACTGTGCTCTTTGGGCTCATGATTTAGTTTTCAGTGTTTCCTGGTCATCTTCCAAAATCCAGTGACCCCTTCAAGCCTTAGAACACTGCTCTACTCTTGATTATTTATTATCCTTTGATGTTGGCATCACTTTTATTTTTCAGATGAAGAGAAATCTCACTGCCCTGACCAAAAAAAAAAATAATAAGAGCCTTGAGCATCCCATTCCCTCTAGTTCTCCCCCCCACTCCCCTTCTTCTGTTTCCCTTCCTTCCCACCTTCCCTTCTCTCAACACCCCATTCTCCCAATTTTCTCAGGAGACCCTGTCTATCTCCCCTTCCCAGGGGATCTATGTATGCTTCTCTTAGGGTTCTCCTTGTTATCTAGTTTCTCTTGGGTCGTGGACTATAGGCTCCTTATCAGTCGTTTTACAGCTAGCATCCACTTATGAGTGGGTACATACCATGCTCATCTTTCTGAGTCTTGGTTAACTCACTCAGGATGTTTTTTTTTCTAATTCCATCCATTTGCATGTGAATTTCAAGATGTCATTGTTTTTTTTAACCACTGAGTAGTACTCGTTATGTAAATGTACCACTTTTTTTTTTTATCCATTCTTCAGTTGAGAGGCATCTAGGTTGTTTACAGATTGAGATGGAGAAAGGGCACATATGGGGAACAAGGAAAGAGATATCTTGTTTGAGGGAGCCATTACAGGGTTAGCAAGAAACCTAGCACTAGAAAAATTCCCAGGAATCCACAAGGATGACCCCAGCTAAGGCCCTAATCAATAGTGCAGAGAATGTCTGAACTGGCCTTGTCCTGTAGTCGGATTGATGAATAACTTAAATGTTATAATAGAATCTTCATCCAGCAACTGATGGACACAGGTGCAGAGAACCACAGCAGAGCTTTGGGCAGAGCTCCCAAGGTCCAATCAAGGGGGGAGGGGTGAGAATACAAGCAAAGAGGTCAAGACCATGATGGGGATTCTCACTGAAACAACTTAACCTGATGAAAGGCTTTCCAACTCCAGTCTGACAGTGAGGGAACCAGCAAAACCAAACTAGGCCCTCTGAATGTGGATGAGAGTTGGTTGAGACAGACTGCAGGGCCACTAGCAGTGAGACCAGGATTTATCCTTACTGCTTGTTCTGGCTTTTTGGAACCCATTCTCCCTGAAGGGATACCTTGCTCAGTCTAGAAATAGTGGAGAGGGCCTTGGTCCTGCTTCAAAGCAATGTGCTAGACTTTGTTGACCCCCTCATGGGAAACCTTACCCTCTCTGAGGAGTGGATAGGGTGGATGGGGGAATAGGAGGGAGGGAAAGCTGGAGGGAACAGGAGGAGGGAAGGAAATGGGAAAAGAATTTATCAAGTAATAAAAACAGGTTTGTTTTTTTTTCAAAAAATAAATTAAAATTAAAAAAAGAACTTTGACTTTGTGGTGCACAAAGTTTATTAAAGTCCAATAGATAATCACATGTTTACACAAATATATTATGATAATGTGTGTCTTAAAAGAGTACAAAGTAATTTAAGAAAATATATAATGGGTGGGAAATAACTTATAATAGGGAGCCTAGATTCTCTTAGGAAGCTTGATCTAACTCAGAATTAAAGGATGGGTTGGAAACAACAGACAAAGAGTATATTACTAGAAATAGCTAGAAAATATATTTTTAAAATAGTTTGTACAAAGTCCTCAGGTCCAGGCAAGAATTTAAGAAAGCTTAAATATAAAACTGCTGTGAGAAGAATCCGAGAAGAATTTACAGACAAAGACAGGCAGCGTCGAGCCGGGCGATGGTGGCGCATGCCTTTAATCCAGGCACTCGGGAGGCAGAGGTAGGCGGATCTCTGTGAGTTCGAGACCAGCCTGGTCTACAGAGCTAGTTCCAGGACAAGCTCTAAAGCTACAGAGAAACCCTGTCTAAAAAAAAAAAAAAAAAAAAGACAGGCAGCGTCCTTCCAAATCTTGGTCTCTAAACTCTAGTTTCATGATTTTTTTTAACGTATAGAATAATTTTTTACAAATAATTTTAAATTGTTTATTTTTATCTTTAGTTGGTAAAGTATAATTAGAAAATGCTTAGCTACCACAAGTTTGTTTTAAGGATGCAAAGTAATCAGTAGTATATAAGACGTAAATGAGCCTTTATTTTTTTCTTTTTATTATTATTATTATTACAAATTTTCACCTCCTCCCATTTCCCTCCTATTCTCCCCATTTCCCCTCCTCCTCCCTCTCCAGTCCAAAGAGCAGTTGGAGTTCCCTGCCCTGTGGAAAGTCCAAGGTCCTCCCCTTTCCATCCATGTCTAGGAAGGTGAGGATCCAAACAGACTAGGTTCCCACAAAGCCAGTACATGGAGCAGAATCAAAACCCAGTGCCATTGTCCTTGGCTTCTCAGTCAGCCCTCCATGTCCACCACGTTCAGAGCTAATGGGAACTCACCAAGGGCAGCTGGACTGGGACTGATGGAGCATGGAAATGAGCCTTTAAAAGGAAAAGTTATGACTCCAGCTAAGACTCTAAGCAACAGTGGAGAGGACTCCGAAACTGGCTTTCCCCTGTAGTCAGATGACCTCCTTAATTGTCATCATAGAACCTTCATCCAGCAACCGATGGAGGCAGATATACGGATCTACAGTGAAGTTCTGGGCCTAGCTACCAGACACCAGCCAAAGAGAGGGAGGAGCGATAATACAAGAAAAAGGGTGAAGACCATCTTGGTGACACCCACAGAAACAGCTGACCTGAGCTAGTGAGAGCTCACTGACTCTGGACTGATAACAGGGGAACCTGCATAAGACCAAAGTAGGCCCACTGAAGGTGGGGGACAGTTGTGAGGCTTAGGCAGTCTGTGGGGCCACTGGCAGTGGGACCAGGATTTATCCCTAGTTTATGAACTGTCTTTTTGGAGTCCTTTCTTTTTGGAAGGATACCTTGCTCAGCATAGATATAGGGAGGAAGACCTTGGTCTTGTCTTGAAGTGAAGTGTCAGACTTTGTTGCCCCACAGGACAGGAAGCCTTACCCTTTCTCAGGAGTGGATTGGGGTTGGGGCAGGGGTGTGGAGGAGGAGGAGCAGAGGGAGTGAGAACGGGATAGCTATGCAAAATGAGAAAAGATTGTATTTAAAAACACTTCAAGAAAAGAGGAAGCCAATAAAAGGAAAAGTCATCACAAAGGTCAGAGGGAAAGACAGCAAAATAAATAAATAAGTAGATAAATAACACAGAGATAAAAATACATATAAATAAAAAGACTTTGGGAAACAGGGTAGGCAGCCCACTTCTGTTCCTTGTCCATCAAAATTTACTCAATTTGAGTCTCACTTTTTATAGGACAGTTTGAGATGCATTTTAATTTTAAAAAGTCCATCTTCTCTTAGCCTTCACCCAAACCTTCATAAAGTAAAATCCATACAAGCCCATATTAAACTCCCAATAGTGAGAGATACAACCCAGTAAATGAAATAGGGATTTTGACTCCATGGGTCTATTTCTGGCTTCATCATTAGCATCGTGAATCTTTTTGCTTTAAAAACTTTAGTATAATGTTAATATACTTTGTCATTTTGTGATATAAATTCTCTTATTAAAACATAATTTTCAAGGAGCTAAATTTATTTACTTAATTAGAAGTCTATTGTCTCCTCAATATGCATATTCTCAGAAGTCAACTCAAATTTGCAAATGGGAAGGGTGGAGAGAAAGAGAATAGACCCTTTAGCATAATAACATCTAATTACAGAACTGCATTAGTGTACACAGTACCTGTAATCACATAAAGTGCTATGCAACAAACACCAACAAACCCCGCAATGACCTTTCAACCCTAAAGCCCTCAAAACATGTATTCTTGAACAGATGATGATTTTTCTGCTCTACACGTGATATAATTTATTTCAGAAGGGAAACAAGCTTTGTAGAGATCTTGATTTCACAATTTCGACTAACAATGAAATATAAAGATTTTTGTACACACCTAGAATTGGAAGTTGGACAAAAGCTGATAATATGAATATATCTTGGAGCAAAACAGACTTATTGGTTCATGTTTTTAACTTTTTTAATTTCTTAAAAGGAATTGTATTATTAAATAAATGTTTCAGAAAAATATTACAATAGTAGGGGTTGCAGGAATTAATATGAGATAGATTATAAAAAATCAGAATTTCATTACTTTATCTATTCATGCCAATGACTCAAGATCAAGGAGGCAAGTATTTCAGAATGACTCTACCACTTAGAAGAAAATATCAGTTGCCCTCTGACTACCATAGTGGCTGCACCAGTTTGCACTCCCACCACCGATGAGTAAGTGTTCCCCTTTCCTTGCATCCTCACCAGCATGTGCTGTCATTTAATTTATTGGTCTTGAGCATCATGACTGAACTAATATGAAACCTTAACATAATTTTAATTGCATTTCCCGATGGCTAAGAATGTTGAATATTTTTAAAATGTTTCTCAGTTATTTGTACATCATCTTTTTAGAACTATGTTTAGTTCTTTGCCTCATTTTTAATAGGGTCATTTGTTTTCTTGGTGGTTAGTATGTTTTAATATCTATATAGTCTAGATACTAATATTATATCAGATATATATGGTAAGGATTTTTTTCTATTCAAATGGTAATGTCTTGGCTTTACAATACTATTTATCTTCATGAAGTACCATTTATTAATTTTTGTCTTAATGTCTGTAGTATTGGTGTTCTGTTCAGGAAATTCTTTTGTGTGCCAATGAATACAAGCTTACTCCCTACTACCAGTTTTATGGTGTGTGGTCTTACTTTGGTGTCCTTGACCAATTCAGAGTTTGTGCAGGTAATAGATATAGATCAATTTCCATTCTTCTACCTCGAGCTATCCAATTTGCCAAGTACTCAAAAGCTGAAAATTGATCTAATAAAGGCACATCTATATTATTCTTGGGTACATAAGCAAAGAATGCTACATCATATCATAGAGATACTTGCTCATCCATGTTCATTAATGCTATAGCCATGTTTACCAGATACTGGAAACAGCTTAGATATACATAAACTGAGAAACTGATGATAAAAAGTTGGCATATTTGCACAGGAGAATGTTATTCAGCTATCAAGAGGAATGAAAATATGAAGTTTGCAGGTAAATAGATGGAGCTAGAATCAGTCATCCAGAGTGATATAACCCAGACTCCAAAAGATAAATATTGCATATTTTTATTACATGTGAATGCTAGATTTTAGATTTTATGTATATGCTTCAATTCAAATAACCACAAAAGTTAACTAGCTACTAAGGAGACAGTGGGGAAGATGGGATCTTTCAGGCAAGGGGAAATGGATTAGTATTATAAAGAGATAAAGGGGAAACAATAAAAGGAGGATTAAATGGAGGCAGAGATGGAGTGGCAAAGTGCAGGGTAAAAAAGAGAATATGGAGAGTGAAAACTAACGCTAAAGGCCTCTTGAAAAACCATATGGAAAACAGCTATTGAAGAAGATTAAAATATACACATACATAAAAGAAAAAATTACCATAATAGAGGAGACATTACCCCAACTAGAGATACTATAATACCAAGTAAAATCTCCGGTGGCTTGAATGGGTAATATCTTATTGAGCCATTTGAAAAAAAGTGCTAATATATGTCTCCACACATCACAGGTTATTGCAAAGGCTATCGGTTCTTTCAACAGTCTGATGGGTGGTGTAGGAGGTCCTTCTGTCTATGTGTTGCTTTCCTTGGTTAATAAAGAACTGCTTTGAGCCTATGGCAGGGAACAACAGAACTAGGCGAGGAAAGCTAGGTTGTATGCTGGAAGAAGGGCGGAGTTGGGAAGACGTCATGGATGCACAGCCGGAGATAGATAAGCTAAAACTTTTCTGTAGACCACAACCTC
>NC_022016.1:77916818-77925178 GCF_000317375.1 Microtus ochrogaster | reverse complement strand
AAGAAGCTAGAGCTAATGGGCCAAGCAGTGATTTAATTAATGTAGTTTCTGTGTGGCTATTTCAGGGCTAAGCTAGGCCTTCCTCCTACAGATGGGAAGTCAGTTATTGAAGACATAACTTATTTAAGTTATCAAACATGGAAAAATCTGGCTGCTGCTCAACTAGAAACTTCCCATCTACTGGCTAGTGCTCATGGTTCTGGAATGCACTTTATAGGCTACTGGAGGTGTAATCATCAACTTCACCCAGATACAAACACTATAAAAGAAACATGCTTACAAGATATACTAGTGCAATAGTGGAATAGATGATACGGCAGTAACCAACCACATTTTATCATATGTAAGGATGATTCCATGAGATAAATGCTAACGTGACTAGGAATCTGAAACCAGATAGGTCATAGGCCTAGGGAAAAATATACTACAATTATTCTTCTAAAAGTACATAGCAATAAAATTATTCCTAATGACATATTGCTATACCCATAGAGTAGAGAATGACTAAACCCCATCAGAGAAGCTTCTTCTTACAGTAAATGGTAGTTAACAAAGTGATTGGCAACCAGAAAACATGCAAACAGTGAAAGACTTTTGAGTACTCAGCCCTAAGTGGGATGTCTTTATCAAACTTCTCACCTCAAGGACCAGGGATTTATGCTGCGGAGGTGGTAGAAATATTTTGAGAGCCAGAAATGGTAAATAACTCCAAGTAAATAACATTTTCCAGACACACATGTCCCAAACACAAGTGAATTCACATAGACTGTGACAAAACACACAGGACCTTTACAAGTTCAAATCAGATAAAAGTTCCAGAATAGAAAAGAAGTGAACATGAATCCTACCTCTAACCAAGAACACTACTGGAGTTACACAGGGCATATGAATCACTGTCTAGAGCAGACCCCATGCCTGAGAGCAGTTGGACAACAAAACAGGTATTTTTTTTAGTGTGTGCACTTTTGTTTTGTTTGGTGTTTTGTGCTTTATTGAGTTTATTATTTTGTTTGCATATTTGTATGTTACAATACTGAGCAAAATCCAACATAAGATTATCTTCATAGACTTTATAGTGCAATGTAGACATTAATAAAATATTAAACAATAATTTTAATAAGTTGTTTATAATGAATAACTAACTACTAAAAACTAATGAAAATAAACTAAGTTATAATTATCGAAATTATAGAACAAGAATGAAAAAATGCCTTTGAGATACTCTAATGCAATCTTCCAATACTTTCAAAGATACATGAAAATATGGTTTTTAAAAAGTTAAAATTAGCAAGTGAACAAAAAGTAACAATAGTAGGGTTATATAATTACAGAGAAGTAATCTTAAATGGTCTTCTGCCCCAGCATTTACAATTAGAGACTAAGCAGAGCTTGGGCTCAGTATCTTCGACCTTCAATGTGACCCATAGCAGAAAAATTAATAGTGATATCTCATTAACCAAAATAAAGTAGGCTCTAATTGTGAAGGTGATAGATGAGGGCCCAGGTGGAGGGCTAGAAGTTCAGAAGAGCAATCCATTTTGTTGGCCCACAAAGAGAGAGGCATCTGTGCCTCTTAGAAAATTACTATGTTTAGAGCTAGCTTGGAACCCAAACTGAGTTTGGCTTATTAGCTGAATGACTTTGAACAAGACTTTTGTTCTTTCTAAAACTGAATTTTTTCATCTGTAAAATGAGGAAATTTACCAGATAATGTCTTGTAGACTCTGACTTTAGATAAATCTACGACAACTAAAAGCCAGGCGATGGTGGCACACGCCTTTAATCCCAGCACTCGGGAGGCAGAGGCAGGCGGATCTCTGTGAGTTCGAGACCATCCTGGTCTACAGAGCTAGTCCCAGGACAGGCTCCAAAGCCACAGAGAAACCCTGTCTCGAAAAAAAAAATCTATGACAACTAAAGAATCATATTATGTCTCCTAGTAAAAACCAACCTTATGGGTGAAGTAAAAAGTCAGTTAGATGAGTTCAAACCTCTGCAACCTTCTATGTGAACTTAGGACCCCCTGATCAATCTAGGCCTAAATTCCCTCTTCTGTAAAATACAAATGATATGCACTCTGTATGGTTGTTGTGAATGCTACAGAACTATATAAAAAAGCATCAGACATGGCATATGAATAGTTTCTTCATTTATTCTTGTTCTAGAGATTATAATGCAGAGTAATCATGTGCTTCTGATGATGCATCTTACTTAACACAGCAGTTTGCATTGTCCAAACCCAATAGATAAGCTAAAACTGGGGATGACAGATAAAGAAAAGCATTGACTCTGTTCAACATACTTATATTTTAGAAGGATGAAGGATCAGATTTGCAAGCTTACCTCAAAGAAAAATATTATACATGCTTTAAGCACGGCTATCAAACTGTATAAGGGTCTAAATGAGGGAACTACCCACTTCAGAGTGAAGGAAATAGGGAATAAAGATTTCCTGGAAAAGTCATCCCTGAATATATCATCGAAGAGTTGGACTTTAGATAAGATTGACAGTATAGTCATGAAGAAGAACATTTAAGGTGGAGAGAAAGCATTTGCAAAGGCAAAGGGACAGAAACCTGTACAGGAGGGCAAGTAAGTATGTTAAAATAATAGGGTCCTTTTCATAACCTGTATAGACATTTCAAGCATAATTTTCATTTACTTCTTTAGGAAAATTTTATTCTTCTCAATTTTTAGCTAATAGTTAAGGTATTCAGAGTTAAACTATAAAATCTTGTATCTGTTACTCCCAAGAGCACTTTTTGTAAATCACGAGTAATGAGCAAAGCAGAGTGTAGTGAGTCATCTAAATGCTAAGGTACAAAATTTTCATTTGAAAGTTAAAAAGAAATAGATAACCACTGGATACATTTATGCAAAAATATGGCAAGGATAATGACTCTATAACCTAGGAAAATCTGGCAAAGAGTTATGCACAAGTAAAAATCTGGAATCTATTGCTCAACTACCGAAAGTTGAATCTGATCTCTTTACCTAACTCAGCTTTAATATAACACATATCATTTCCCTTCTAGTTTCTAACTAAAGCTGATCTCAGAGTCCTATTATCTACAAGACTATGGGGTAATATGATCTTCCATAGCCAAAAAAGTGAGTGCAATTAGACGTCACACAATACTAATAAGTTCACCAACTTGCGTGCTTACAAAATTATAAAGCCTAGGACATTATCCTGCAACTGCAGCACATCTGTCTCTAAAATTATGAAACTTAAAATTCAAGGTTTCTATTCTCTTTTTGTATCAAATGGGGTTGTTAATGTTATAAAAAGCTTACAGTCTTTGTGGGTGTTTTTGTTGTTGAGATTATAATTATATTTCTCCCTTCCTTTTCTTTCCTCAAAAGCCTCCCATATACCTTTCTCTGCTCTCCTTCAAAATAGTAGCCTCTTTTCCAACTAATTGCTACTGCATGCATTTATGTATATGTGTATAAATATCTATTACTAACCATAATCTGTTCAATCCTTATAGTGTTATTTGTATGAATGTTTTCAGGGCTGAGCTCTTGGCACAGGATAACCAATTGATTTGTTCTTCCTAAGGAAGGCAGACCACCTCTTCCACTCCCAGCTTTCCTCAATTGTTTACAGTTCTTTGTGTAAGGTTGAGGCCTTCTGGCTTTTCCCCATCAAGTTTTCCATATCCATTAGTATCATCCTTATTTGGATCACCAATTTTTTAAAAAGATGAAAATAAAATAAACATAACTTCTAACTTTGTAAGCTATAGATACCAAGTAGGCAGGCATTCCTGTCATTGATGAAGTTCTCTTTGCAGGATGACTTTTCAAAGCAAGGCCAGGTTTGCTACATGTAATAAAAGTGATAATAAAAAACATAAATTTTAATGTACTGGACATATTTCAACAGATTCCATTTAAAATACACCCACACAAGACATCATTTATAATGGGGAATATATGCCTAATGCTGATGTTGTGAAGGTGACCTGTGCTCACTGAGTGAGGAAAGCAGAGCAGTCAGACAAAGAATTGGCACATTACCTCACAAGTTTACAGGAAAACACAGTTTCGCATGAGAGAAATTATATCATGAGAAAACAAAATAAACTGAAAACAAATAGAGTATTGGAACAACATGTATAACACCATGTTCAAATTTCATCCCTAAAGGTACACGTACCCAAATATGAAAAAATACTATGAGCTCTAAAACTCTTGGGAGGTTGAAGGTAAGCATTCAGGAATACCAAATTAGAAATGATTATCTCCCCTAAGAATTAGTGCATGGCAACAATACATGAAACTTAAAAATAAATTTTACTGGACACCAAAATGCTTTATTTACTCTACTTCCCTTAGACTAAGATGCTAATGGTGAGAAACTGAGGTTCACACCATAACCATCTCTGAAGATTTTACCAGAAGGAAGGCACTATATAAAGAGTTTTCAGCAAGAATGCCTTACCTACTAGTAGAAGGGAAACTGAGGCAAACGGAGCTCAAGAGTTGATAGACCTACATGTAGCTGCTATTCATGAACACATATGACTTTATTAAAAAGAGAGACTCAAATTAACTAGAAATACTCAATTTTACATTATTTTACTAATACTTGAATCATATCAAAGTATGAACATAAGTATTATTCTAAAATGTTTATACTTTATTACATGGCCAAAGGAAAAAAAATCTATTCCTACCAACATGGCCCACTGAATCAACTAAGTAAGGCACAGAGTAAACTAAGTAGAAACAGGTAAACTGAGGAAAAGCAGAGTATTGAGTATAGGCTCTCAGAGACTGAAGCAGCACACATGGGGATATGGGGCCTGCATGGGTCTACACCAGGTCCTCTGTGAGTTATAGCTGCTAGCTTGGTGTTTTTTGTGGGACTCCTAACAGTGGGAGTGGGTATATTTCTGACCATTTGCCTGCTTCTTAATTCTTTTCCTCCTATTGGGTTGCCTTGTCTGGACTTGATATGAAGGTTTTTACTTTGTCTTGTTGTATCTTGTGTTGCCCTGTTTGGCTGTCATCTCTCAGAGGCCTGCTCTTTTCTGAAAAGAGACAAAGGTGGAGTAGATTTGGAGGAGATGGGAAATGGGAGTATCTTGGAGGAGTAGAGGAAAGGGAAACTGTGGTCAGGATGTATTAGATAAGATAAGAACCTATTTTCAAGAAAACATTTAAAAACACAGCATTTTCTAAATCAGACTAAAAGGTGCTAATACAAGAACACTGATAGCCTCATGGAGTTGCACATTCCTTAACAAAACCGACTTTCTCTTCTGTGGAACCTTTCCTTTGCCAATAGCTTCTCAGCTAGTGCAAGACCTTCATGAGCTCTTCCACTGTCGTGTCGGAATTTATACATGCGGTGGTGGCTACCGAGTACAGGTGCGCAGCAGCCCTGGCATCTCCATCAATCGCTGTGTCTCTACTGATATCTACTACTCTGTCGCTAAGAATCTTTCCGCTCCCCTCTTGTCCTACACCCATTTTTACACTAAGTGGACCCTATGGGATTTACAAAAGATCACAAAACCTTAGGAAGGAACTGCTGGAGGATGAGGGAAAATTTAGAGGAAAGTGAAAGAGGGTGGATTTAATAAAATCACACTATATGCATCCATGAAATCCTCCAATAATTTTTTTAAATGGGGGAGAAAGTGATAATACTTACCTGTTTCTTCCCCCAACCTCTAAAATCATCCCTTTACTGTTATATGCTGAGAGTCAAATTTAGTACTATAGACTGAAACAAAAGGAGACTTTGCTACCACCTCTAAGAGACTTAGAGTATTGGAGGAAATAATCAAGTAAATACACAGTTGTTCAGTGTTAGCAGTGGTATGAGATAAGAACATGACGGGAGGTTGTGAACATGGAGTTCCATCTGGACGCCAAGATAAACTAGAGAGATCAAATAAATTTCCTAATCAAACAAGTCTTGAGATCCAGCACAACTTTCCAACAGCCTTCCTTCATCTACATAGTCATTCTGCCTGTAGATATCATCATGTTACTGGATAGGATACCAGCTGTCCCTTTTCTTTCATTCCCCTGGTACTGAGCACCTATTGCATGCCACACACTGCTAGGCATTGAATTTCTAGATTGGAGTGAGACAGGATGTTCTCTGGGCTCATGAGTTTTTTACCAGTTAAAAATGGTTACAGCCTTTGTAAAGAAATGCCGAATTGTGTAAGATTAATATTAACAAACGACATGATCTTTTACAATGTTTGATGTCTGACTTCACACCACTCAGACTTGATACTGTCCTTATATTTGACACTGTCACCTGTAAATAAAAAATTTTACTATTTTCTTCATTTCAACAAATTGTTTTCAAAATTCTGATATAACAAAGGTGAAGTACATTAAATATTATAATGATTCAGAGGGTAATATTTTATAGAACTCTTCCCATGCTCTGGCTCCTACAGTCTTTCTACCCCATCTTCCATGATGTCTCCTGGGCCTCGAAATAAACAATAAAGATATTTTATTTAGCACTTTACACTCATCAGTACCATATTCTCAGCATTTTGACATATAATTATGAGTCTCTGCTCTGACCATTAAGTCCACAGTCAGAAGAGAACAATGAGTGCACACATGCTGCCCAATTCACATTCTACACGCTATACAGTCCAACATCTGCTAGGGAGAGGTATCACCCACAATCCATATGGATTGAAGTATATTATTTTAGAAATGATTTAGCATGTGTGTTTTGTATTTTATTTAGACTGTAAAATTTTATTCTATCCTTTCAACTTTAGTCTGTGTGTGTTTATGCCAATGGTGCATATTTTTTATGGACAACCAGTAGGTGATTACTATTTTTAAATCCAATTTACTAGTCTATGTGTCTTTTAGTTGAGAATCGACAACATTAACATTCAGAATGACTGTTGAAAGGTACACACTGATTCCTGTCATTTTATTGTTTTCCTAGTGTTTGGTCCTTCGTTAACTTTCACTTTCTTATTTTCTGATCGGGTGCAGTTTCTTCTTTCCTATATCTCTCTTTCCTTTTGGTATGTAGGAGCCTTCAAGTATCTTCTGTAGTGCGGTCTCCCCGATAATCAATTCCTTCAGTTTGTGTTTGCCCTACAACATGCAATTCTTCAGTTTTGAAGGATAGCTCTACTAGAAATCATAAATGGAGTTGCTATTGTGCTGTAAAGCCCTTAAATACTTCATTCCAATGTCCTCTTTTTGTCTTTCAGTTCTGAGGAGTCTATTATTAGTCATTTAATGGGTTTGCTTTCATATGCACAACTGTCAGTATTCTTTCTTTGCTAGTATTTTACCTGGGCTGTGGTACAGAGACATCCTTTGCTCAGCTTAAAAGTTTGTTTCTTATTTCCATGACTACTTCTTCCCCTTGCATTTGAAAACTCTTTAGTGAGTTAATTGGACATATTTCTTGTGCTTTGAGGTCTTACATTTGAACTTCTTTTATCCTCAAGACTTACTGGTCTGTATTTTTTACTGGTATCACACCTTTACAAATAACATATTCTATACATATTTTCTTATTCTTTTATGTGTTGTATCTTTGGAGCTGTCTTCCAGCCCTAATATGTGGCCTTCAACTTACTCATTCTGTTGAACAGGCTAAGCAGCACGTGTCTATACCTACTGACCCCTCTTATCTTCTTTTTTGCTCTCTTTCACATAACACTGGAGATAAGACAGACCTAGAGTAGTCTCAGTATAAGCATGAAAATTATGTAGGGAATATCAATCCAGGATTGCTTCTGCTTTAGCTACATCCATTATAAAAGGGCAAAGGAACTCTTTCTGTTCACCAAGGAAGAGGACAGATAGGAATTAGCTTAAAAAGGAAGAACTGTCCAGCACTAAATTGTCTCCTAGAGAGCCTCCATAGTCACTTTGCAGAATAGATGACTGCAAGATTAGGCTCCTAGTCTTCAGAACAGCAAATGCCCTATACATGTATGTTATAGAAAACAATTTGAATAAAGCAACACCTTGCATTTTAGTTAAAAAAATTAGCATCAAGCAAATAACCTTATCTTATTAGGACATCAACTGTAGTAAAAGAAGCTATACAAAGAACTATAAAATCGGGAGTTTGGAATACTTTGTTACTCATATTTTTTTTCTTTTTTTTATTGAGAAAAGGAAAAAAAAAGTATACGCCTCCTCCCAGCCTCCCATTTCCCTCCCCCTCCTCCCACCCGTCTCCTCCTCCCCCCACTCTTCTCCCCTCCCTCTCCAGTCTAAACAGCAGTCAGGGTTCCCTACCCTGTGGAGAGTCCAAGGTCCACCCCCCTCTGTCCATCTCTAGGAAGGTGAACATCCAAACTGGCTAGGCTCCCACAAAGCCAGAACATGAA
>NC_022016.1:77871633-77910837 GCF_000317375.1 Microtus ochrogaster | reverse complement strand
TTTTTTTTATCTCATGTTTAAACCTTAGAAATATTTCACACAAATTAAAAAACCAAGAATTTCTGAACATTGATCAGAACAATAGAAATTGTCTATAAGAATAGAAGCTAAAAGACAAGCATTCAGTAATTTACATTTACTGTCTAGAGAAATAGCCCCTCTTAGGATAGTCAAACACAAAAATAGATCTGCCGACACTGCAGAAGCCAGGCTCCAGTGGCATTGCAATGACATGAAAAATCAAATTCAAATACATTGCTAAGAAATTCTTCAAGCCAAGTGACAAATCAACGTCCAGAAATAAAGTCAAATGTATGTTCAGCAGAGGATGACAAAGTATTTGGAACATATAATATGACAGAGTTCTTTCCACAAACATCAATTATAGCAGAGCAGTGGGTATGCTGTCTGGAAAAAAAGTAATGTTGTCTCTCTCTGACACTGTGTGTGGCATATAATTGGACAGCCAGAGCATTTGCTGTGCACTCCTGAAATAACTTAAAGGTAAAAGCAATAGCAGAAGTACATTTTGTAAAGTTAAGTCAGGCAGTCATCAGATATATAAGGCAACAGATGTACTGTAATGTACTGACTTTAGAAGAATGCAAATGGATTACTTATTTGTCTCTTGATGCAAATAACACCTGATACAAACAGCTTTGTTTAGCCAGGGTTCACTTCTGCTTATAGTTACAAGAAATACAGTTCATCAGGGCAGGGAAGAAATGGTGACAGGAACAAGAGGCAGGCGATCGCATTGTGTTCATAGTCAGAAAAACGAAAGCAATAATGTTGGTATTCTGCTTGCTTTCTCCTTTCATTCAGCTTGAGTTTCCAGTCTGTGAAGTGGTACTGCCCATATTCAGAATGGGTTTGTCCAAACAACTAACCTAGCCTAAAAAATTCCTTATAGACATGCCTAGAGATTTATTTCCATGGTAATGTTAAGTACTATCAAATTAAAAACATTAATCATCTCAGCAAATATTAGATTAATGATATCATGTTATCAAGCTTTCCATCAATATTGTTTTAAAAATTTAGACAGTGAATATAAGTATTTTTACAAAAAGAAAACAAGGTTTGTTTTGGCTCATTGTTTGGCTTCTGGTTAGAAAATACATCATTGTGGGAACACATAGCAGAGAAAAATATTTACTTCATTAACTTCATAATTCATGAAACAGACCAAGACAGGAAATTTCAAAAGTCCCAGAATTCTGTTTAAGACATGTCCACAATGACTTAGGAACCTCCTCTCGATCCTTCACCAAAGGTCTATGGCATTTCCTAGTAGTACCTCCCAGTGAACAAGCCTTCAACAAGTGGATTCCAGGAGTCCTTCATCTAGATCAGGGGATATTACATTCTGAATTTATTTAGCCTTTTATCATTTCAGTAACATTTGTTGAGTAGCATCTACATATTTTATTTACCATGATTTTAATTTTTAAATTTTCATTTTGATTTTTTCAACATTTGCATCTCTATTTTGAGGTATTCTTTCATAGCAGGTACTGAAAACAACCGCTACAAACAACAGAGGGGATGTGGAGAAAAGGGAAGCCTCATTCACTATTGGTGGGGTTGCAAACTATTCCAGCCACTGTGTAAAATCACCAAAAGCTAAAGCATCTACCATACAACACAGCTATATCCTGCCTTGGTATCGCTGTTCTATTCACAATAGTTAGGAATTGAAACAACCTAAGCCCTCCAACTAGTGGATGATTAATGAAAATAATGTGGTCTATATACAATATGGAATACTATTCAGTTGTAAGGAAAATAAAACCCATATTTCATTTAGATAATAGTGTTCTCTTTGGATTTTTTCAAGAATTTATTCATGTTTTCTTTGGTTTCATGAATATTTCATAATTCCCTTGAATTCTTTAGTTTTTCATCTAATTAATTCTCTTTGGAATTCATTTCTATGGAGTTTCATAATTTTTGGAAAAGTCATATTGTATTTATTTGTCACTTGCAAGCAAGGCATCCTAATCAATATATCATCCCAATGCAATTAGCTTCACAAACTTGCTAGGATCCCCACTGTCCCAGGATAGCTCCTATATATTTATGATCCTACTCCTAAAGTACCAGCATTTGTTTTTATTAAAGGTCAATTTAGTGTGTGTGTGTGTGTGTGTGTGTGTGTGTGTGTGTGTGTGTGTGTGTGTGAAGGCATTTGTGGAGGTCAGAAGAGGACATGGAACCCCCTGGAGCTGGAATTATAGTAGTTGTGAGCCACCTGATGTAGGTACTGGGAACCAAACTCTAGTTCTCTGAAAGAGCAACAAGTGGTCTTATTCACTGAATCACCAGTACCATCTGCTAGCATTTCTAAATCTGGTTTAATGAATCCATTCATTCAATACAAAAGAAACATTTACTATGTATTACATCACATGCTGGATAATAGATAATAAAAAATACGACTCTCAAATTGCTAACTGATATAAGTGATATAGATAAGTAAACAATTCCAGTATAGCACAGTTGAACCTAAAAACACATCTACAGCTGTAGAAGCACAAAGCTCAAGTATCATTCAAAGGTACAGGTTAGCAAGAAATACACCTAGAGTGATTCAGTTTGATTAGAAGAGTAGGATTTCTAGACAAAAGAAAAGTATGCAAAACAAACAAAGTCCCAAAGAATTATAGGCTGAAAATGAGGTGGGACTATTTGTGAGACCCCTGGCAGTAGGACCAGGGTCTATCCCTGGTGCATGAGCTGGTTTATTGCAGCCCATTCCCTATGGTGGGATGCCATACCCAGCCTTAATGCAGGGCAATGGGCTTGGTCCTGCCCAACTTAATATGCCAGACTTTGTTGACTCCCCATAAAGCCCTTACCCATTGGGAGGAGTGGATGGAGGGTGAACTGGGGAGAGGTAGGAGGGGCTGTGGAAGAAGTATGAGGAGAACTGTAGATGGAATGTAAAATATTTATCTTAATTAAGGGAGCCATCTTAGGGTTGGCAAGAGACTTGACCCTAGAGGGGCTTCAAGGCGTCCAGGGAGATGTCCCCAGTTAGTTCCTTGGGCAGCTGAGGAGAGGGAACCTGAAATGGCCCTATCCTATAGCCATACTGATGAATATCTTGCATATCACCATAGAACCCCCATCTGGCGATGGATGGAGATAGAGACAGAGACCCACAGTGGAGCACCGGACTGAGCTCCTAAGGTCCAAATGAAAAGCAGGAGAGCGAATATGAGCAAGGAAGTGAGGACCAAGAAGGGTGTGCCCATCCACTGTGATGGTGGGGCTGATTTAATGGGAGCTCACCAAGGCCAGCTGGACTGGGACTGATGGAGCATGTGATCAAACTGGACTCTCTGAATGTGGCTGACATGGAGGGCTGACTGAGAAGCCAAGGACAATGGCACTGGGTTTTGATTCTACTCCATGTATTGGCTTTGCAGAAACCTAATCTGTTTGGATGCTCACCTTCCTAGACCTGGATGGAGGGGGAGGGTCTTGGACTTCCCACAGGGCAGGGAACCCTGACTGTTCTTTGGATGTAGAAGGAGGAGGAGGGGGACTGGGGGAAGGGGGAGGGAAATGCGAGGAGGGGAGGAGGTGAAAATTTGTAATAATAATATTTAAGGAACACATAAAAAAAACCCAAAAAAAATGGAAAGAGTACTAAGTTGAGGTCCCCCAGCTCTCACACCACACCACTGCCATTTCTGTGTAGCTTGAGGTCATATACACACAGAAGAGTGAAGCATGCTCTATTACATGATATTGTGTGAGTTTTCTTTGATTCTATGTGATTGCTTTTCAGTGGTATGTGATATTCTTTATTTTGCATTACTCTATGAATGTCAATGAGCATATTTCAGAAAACAGAACCCACCCAGGTTGGAAGGAACTTTTCCCCATTCAAAAAGGAGAAACTGAAGTCAAACTGGTAAGTTAACATTAGTAGCAAAACGAATGAAATCATGAGTGGAAAATTTACTGAGAGAGCAATCTTAGATGTATAACTATCCAAACTCACTAATAAGTAGAAAAACAAGAATAAAATAAACCATAAAAGCACTATTTTTTTCTAACAAATTGGAAAAGATGTAAAATAACAACGTACATTATTGTCTGGGTTGAGGCAGTTACTTTCATTTAGTAGACACAAGATGAGAGCATAAATTGATTCAAATACTTCTATGGGGCAGTTTGATAACACTTATTTTTAAATAATTTAGAAACAGATCATTTGACTCAGTAATTTTTAGATTTAAATTTAAGAAAATAATTAAATATGGGCATACATGTGTTTTATGAGGCTTACTCAGCATTGTGTCTCCTTTCCCAGTAAACAGTATAAAAATATAAATAATCCAGCATAAAATTTTAATTGTTAGTTACAAAGTAATAGTATACAAGCATTATAAAAGTTATGATATAGAAATATGTTTGTTGCCATAGAAATATGTTCATAACCAAAAGTTGAATTAAAAAATGACAAAACACAGCATGATCTCAGTTTCAGAAACTATTATTCTATCTAAATATGGAAGGCTTTAATAATTTTACATAATTATATGGATTAAGGAACATGCATAATTGCTTATTTGTATTTCTAACATTTCCACATTTGTCTACTTACAAGTGTTAATATTAAGTATTGAATAAGAATCAAAGAAGCATCCCTGCATGCAAACCTTGTTTACATCAGAACCCTGAGCCACCCCTTCTCAGCATGCACCTCCCTGTCTTCCTGGCATTTTTTTTTACCTTTACCACTGTTTGCTAGCTTCTATTTACCTTTACTTTCAACACCAGCAATGTGCTAGCAGTACAATGGTCTTTAAGTGTTCTCTTTGTTCTAAATTCTTTGCCCTATAGTACTCAGGAGAGGATCTGTATAAAAAGATTCATGGACATAGTTTCCAGGAGCTATTCTCTGCTCTGCTATCCAGTGGAATTTACCAAAGGAATAATAGACACAAACTATATAGTGGTCTAAAGGAAGCCACCTGCCCTTGGCCTAAGAATGAGGTGGGAGCTCAAGAAATGGGAAACAAATAAAATAATATAAAGTCTAGTCAAGGGCAGCAGAGAAGCAGACTCATGCTGAGGAGCCCACAAGTATACAGCCATATGAGCTGGAGTACTCATGAGTATATCCTGACTGCATATTACTCCCTCTGTCCCAATGGTCTTTGCAGATTTTCCAAGCAAACAAAAATCTTTTATTTTCTTCAAACTCTGACTCAAATATCAACTTCATTGTGAGATACCATCCTTGATCCTCTTGAACAGTGATTTCTGTTCTCATGCCTTCTACAGTCTTTCCTCTCAATAACCGCAACACTTGATGTTTCGTTACTGTCACTGTGAATGTGTGCATCACTCCACTTATACCAGTAGCTAGGATGTACTCAGGATAATTTTTAATTTCTCTCTATACCCCAGAATCTAAGCGCAAAGTAAATATTGTATAAATTTTGTCAAATGCATATCTCCAAGTCAGGAGGATAAATATACTAAGGACGAAAAACTGAAATATAGGAAAAGTGAATTTGAAAATAAAAGCATGAGGAAGAAATACTTTTCTCCTTTAGGAAACTTAATAAAAGTAAATCAACACTTGAATTGTGTTAGCTTGATTTCCATAATTTTCTACTAACTTCTATGTGGCCAAAGGACAGTATTCATTATGGTACAGTGACATTTAATTATTATTTAAGTCTTTCAAGTAAAGTTCTTTTAATTAAAAATTCTCATCAAATTCATAGCTTTATATAAAAGTATTTTATAATAATATTTGTATTAAACTAAACCCAATCTTCATAAATCAGTTAAGTCCTCATGTAGTGAAGGCATTAGCTTTATTTTCCTTACTAAAGCAATGCCACTAAAGCAAATCCAAATTGATGATATAATAATTCTACTATATCACAGTACAGAAAGATAGGTTTAGAGAAACTAACAAAACTATTTCACTGTCTCTAATTTGCCTTTTACCATATAAAGCAGAAGACAAACCAGAAGCTCTAGAGAGAGGACTAGCAGGACAGGTGACAGCAAGTAGCTACTAAAATCTAGGTAATGAGTCCATGTAAATAATATGGCAATGAATATAAAGTATCAGTCAGTATGCTAGGATCAGTTTCCCTTTGATTATTTAGTGCTATTGCTATTACTTAAGAAACCTAGCTCAACTGTTCTATGAACCAGAATATGCTCTAACTGGGTGGTTTGAGTCTGGCTTCTGTTGTGCCAAGCAACCACCAACTTTGCAAATCAATGCCACCACTTAGCAAGGGTCACTAACTGATAATAACAAGGTGAGAAAGTGAATAAGGAGCATGGTTTGAGTTATACCAAAACAAGCACAAAGCTTCACATGTCCATGTTTATTCGTGTCCCCTGGCAAGACTGTCCCTCTCTAGCTTTAATTCATGATTCTGTGACCCCACACCTAAAATTAGCTATGATCTTTCCTCATCAAATTATCCATGAATAGCACCATTTTATAGTTCTTCCGGATGACTGGAAGAAAATTAGTCTGGTGGGAAGAGTAATGAACGGAGGGGCTGTGAACTTGAGGACTACGTGCCTACCCCTGATCCCTCTACTCCAAGGAGGAAGGTGGAGTAAGGGACTGAGGATAATGAGGGAGGTAGGAATATGATGGCTTGTGCAGAGAAGAATATTTTAGTTAGGAAGCTCTGAGCAAAATATCGTCATCGGAAGGAAAGCACCCTCAGGCATTTCAGCGATGTGTGACTCCCTATTACAAGGAGCAATGGATACACAGTGAGGAAACAAACAATAGCAACAAAGCTCTGAAACATAAAAAACCTTTGTAGTAACATGATATTTGTATTCTTCTCTCATATATTACATCTTGTCTACAGTTTGCCCTCCCCCTCCCCCAGTCTCCCTTCCCAGTTCCACCTCCTCTCAGAAAAAAGCATGGCTTCCAGGAACATAGCCAAACACACCATAACAAGCTACAGTAACACCAGGCACATACCGTCATACGGCTGGACAAAGGAACGCAGTAGGAGGAACAGGGTACAGGGTCTCACAAGCAGACAAAAAGTCAGAGACAGAGCCTGCTCCCACTCTTAGGAGGCCCACAAGAACACCAAGCTACTCATTCATAACATATATGCAGAGAACCTAGCTCGGACCCTGACAGGATCCCTAATCCCAGAGCCCCAGTGAGTCCTGGTCAATTGATTGTGTGGGCCATGTTCTCATGATGTCCCTGACCCCTCTGATTCCTCCAATCCTTCCTCCACCTCCTCTGCAGGACTCCCGGGCTCCTCCTAATGGAATGTCTCTGGTCTCTCTGATGATGATTATACTAGGCTCCAGTCCCAGAATACTCTGTGTGGGGGCAGAACAAACTGTACATTCTGTGACCAGGTTGATGCCCCGATCCCTCCACTTGAAACATTGCCTGGTTATAGATTATGGTCAATTCAGGCTCTATGTATGCCATTTCTAGGAGTATTTGCTAGGGTTACTCTCGTAGATTCCATCGCAATATGTTTCTATCTCACCCCCCTAAATAATCCCCCAATCCATTATTTTCTCCCCTCCTCCAGTATATTCTCCTCCTTCCCTCCTCCTTCTCTTTCCTGCTTCCAATACCACTTGCACCCAATCACCGGCTAAATCTATTCTTTTTAAAAAAATTATTCCTTTTACATACAAGCCACAGTTTCCTCACCTTCTCCACCTCCCATTCCCCCCCACACACACCTCCCTTGCAAACCACCTCCTACCCACACCTCAGAAACGATAAGGCGTCCCATGGGGAGTCAACAAAGCCTGGCACATTAAGTTGAGGCAGGACCAAGACCTCCCTCCTGCATCAAGGCTGAGCATGGCATCCCACCATGGGGAATGGGCACCAAAAAAGCCAGTTCATACACTAAGGATAGATTCTGGTCCCACCGCAAGGGGCCTTAAAACAGACCAAGCTACACAACGGTCATGCACATGCAGGCTCCCTGGCTATCCCTCTAGAGTCCCTGAGCTTGGGTCACTTGTCTCTCTGGATTTCCCCACCAGACTACAGTCTACAACTCCAGGGGAGCAAGGTAACAAGAAGGGCCCTAAGAGGGATTGCCCTGGGAAGGGTAAATAGAAGAGATCTCCTTCGTAAAATGGGGGCAGAGGGGAGTCATAGAAAGGAGGGCATGGAGAATGAGAACATGAGGAAGTGGGATGGTTGAGTTCGGGGAGGGGCAGAGTGGGAGAGCAATAAAAGAGATATCTTAACAGAGGGAGCCATTATGGGGTAGGGAGAATCCTGGTGCTAGGGAAATACCCAGGACTCCACAAGGATGACCCCAGCTAAGACTCCTAGCAATAGTGGAGAGGGGGCCTGAACAAGCTTTCTCCTGTAAGCAGATTGGTGACTACCCTAACTATCAACAACTGATGGAAGCTGATGCAGAGATCTACAGCCAAGCACCAGGCCGAGCTCTAGGAGCCTCATCAAAGAGAGGGAGGAGGGATTATATGAGCAAGGGGGGCTAAGTGAATTCTATTACCCCTTCTCAGGGAGACCCCTGTGTTCCCTCTAATCTCTCCTTGTTACTCTCTAGGTCTGTGGATTGTAGCATGATTACCCTTTACAACTAATACTCACTTATAAGTCAGTACATACAATGCTTATCTTTCGGGGTTTGGGTTACCTCACTCAGGATGATTTGTTTTTCTAGCTCTATCTATTTGCCTGTATATTTCATCATTTTTAACATCTGAGTAATAATAATCCATTATGTAAATGTATCACATTTTCTTTATCCATTCTTTAGTTGAGTGATATCTAGGTTGCTTCCAGTTTCTGGTTATTATGAATAAAGCTGCTACAAATACAGTTAAGCAAGTGTTGTACCTCAAGATCCAGTTATACCACTCCTGGGCATAGACCCAAAGGGTGCTTCATATTATCATAAGGTCTTGACCTAAGCCAAGGCAAGGCAAGATGAAACAGCAGTGAGACTGCTGTCTGTCTTCAAGACGCCTTATGTGTGCAGGCTACTTGACATTCATTGCCTTTCTAAATCCAATTACTAATTTGCTAATGTTGTGGCAGATTCTTAAGAAGTTATTATTGTGAATGAACAACTACATTCTTTCATTTTACTTTCTTTTTAAAGATTTATTTTTATTTTATATGTATGCAGATTTTTTTTGGTCTACTTGTATGTATACAGAAGAGGTCATCAGATTCCCCGAATGGGAGTTACAGAGGGTAACTAGCTGTGTGTGTGTGTGTGTGTGTGTGTGTGTGTGTGTGTGTGTGTGTGTATGTGTGTGGCATTCACACACACCTTAACCCAGCTCTTCTGGAAGAGCAGGAAGTGTTCTTAGTCACTGCGCCATCTCTCCCAGGAACTCTTTCAGTTTTCTCATTTTATCAACAAGTGAAAGGAAAGTTTTAACACTAAAGGTAGAGCTAGCTAGACATATTCTAGCTACTGTTTTAAAATACTTCTAAGTTTTTCAATGATACCACATTCTATTCCCAATTTCCATATTAGGAACCAGAGAAGTTTAATGCATACACCTGCCTTTGAATTTCCAATTTCACTAGCTTCAAAGCTAGTGGTCTTAAGTCTTTAACTGCTCCATATAAAACCTAATTCAATTTCCCTATTCAAAAATGAAGAAATTAAAACTCAGAAAGGAGAAAATACTTGGAGAAAAATATAGCTAATTGTTTATCTAACCACTAATTTTGAACACACACTATTTGCCAAGTCCATGAAAAATACCTAGGCTAAATAAAGCTTTAAATAAGTCCATGATATAATGTCTTCCCACCCTTAATTCTTATTCATTCCAAATGAAATTTTATGTAAGAAAATATCATAGTAGATAGTTCAAAACATATTTTTGAGTAAACATGTAGAGTTCCTAGGTTGATGGCAAAACTTAGCCTATAATTCATGTCTCCTCATTTCTGAAGGAATAAGATGAACTCTGGAACTCCTATTTTCTAAAATCATTGGTCCCTAATTGTCTACTTTACACATCACAATTATTTATATAATATTGCACACTAACACTTTCATGATTACCTAAGTTTATGCCAATAGCTTCCTTGATAGATACCTATAAGCATGTTAAAGAGATAAACATTTTATACATGCTTCTGCTATCAAGAGTTTTCTCATATTAATACTATGGTTTCCATTCACAGTGGTATACTAACATACAAAAAAATCTATCTAAAAGAAAAGTCTCAGGTGGTAAATTCAATAAATAGTAAGTATTAGTGCCAGACACTAATAAAGTACTAACAAAAGAATCCAGAGCTTAGAGCATCAAACAGTGCTTTACCAAAAGAGAGATTTTATATCAAGGAAAGGACAATATAGTTAGCAAATGATAATACAATAAGATGTAGAGGTAAAATGTTACACACGTGTATATTATGACTGATCTACTCATTTTTAATTATTTAAAATTTTATCATTTAACATTTTTAAAGTAATAATGACCCATAGATTAAAGTGTGTTCAAAGATAATTCTGCCATCAATAGTTCACAACATTTTCAATCTGACACAGTATTCATTTGAATGGACCAAAATATCAATAAAAGTTTCATTAACCATAGCATCTTTCTTGGCCACCATCCCAGTGGGTGCAGAAGAACCGGTCTAGTATCATATCTAATTACAGCGTGCAAACAGAAAGAGGAAACAGAATATGAAGATGGCCTACACCAAATTTTGTTTCATTAAACACACATACATGCATGAACAGACTCCCATTTAGATCTTAATATTTATTGGTGTTGTCTTAAAAACTGAACAGTAGACTAGAGAGAGGTGCATCATAAATCTGATCATACACAAAATGAGTGAGATGACTTCTAAAATCTAATTAACAGCTTTGCATCCTGGGGGTTTCACCTTAATAATAAAACTAATGGATAATTTTACAAGCTGATCTTTACTTAGCATAGATTCTGAATCTGATATTTTGTATACTACATTATCTGTTGACTCACAGTTGTCATAAAATAAATCTATCAGAGTGTATATTATTTTTATATGACTGCTATTAACAGATATTACAGAATGGGAGATTCAAACAACACTGAGATATTTTCTGTTTCTCTTTGCAACAGATGGAGACCACTACAAAAAACCACAACCAACCAAAATGAGAAGTTGTGCAGGCAAGTTCCCATGGACACATCTACAAAGCAAGTCCCACACCTAACACTCAGGGGTCATTTCAGAAGAAGGGTGAAAAGATTAAAAGAGCAAGAGAATCGGGGAGTTTGCTGTGAAATTGTGTCTCCCTGAAATGTCAGAAGCTAGTAGTTGCCCACTAGGCTTTAACCCTCCAGGCAACTAAGGAATGCTCAGAACAGAAGAAATGGTTTTCCCTAGGGAAAAACACACCAATTGGTTATCCAATTCAAATGGTAGGCACTGAACATTTATATGCAAGCAACATTTTTTAGTCTGAGCATGTTGCATTTAAGAATAATACACACATATACATGCATGGAAAAATTAATGAGAATAGGCTATGAATTTGAACGAGTGGAAGAAATGGTATATGGGAAGATCTGGAGAGAGGAAAGGGAAGAGGAAAATCATGCTATTATAATTTCTAAATATAAAATAAATCATTGAACACAAAGAATAGCAAGAGTTCTTAACCACTAAACCATCTCAATAGCCAAACTTATAACTTGTTAGTTTACAAAGGACTAAGTTTCTGGGGTTGGAGAGGTGCTGCAGAAGTTAAGGGTACTTGTTGCTATCGCAGAGGATGTAGGTTAGCTAGCTTCTGACATTCCTAGGAGACACTGTTCCACAGAAAACTGCCTAGTCTTCTTGTTCATTCAATCTTTCCACCCTTCTGCAATTATTCCTGGTCCGTAGGTGGGGGAGTTGCTTTGTAGATGTAGCCTTTGGAATTGGGCTTCAAAATTCTGCATTTTTACTGGTTGTGGTTTCTGTACTGCTTTCCATCTGTTGCAAAGTGAAACCAAATGCACCTACATGGTGGCTCACATTTATTAGTAATTCCAGTTCAGGGGATTCAATACCTTATTCTGACCTCTGACTGTGCCAGCATCTGTGTAGTGCATAGATATATATGCAGGAAAATGCTCACATACATAAAACATAAAATAAGCAAAATCTTCAAAAAGAATTATATTTCATTATAGAATTTTTTCAAAAAATATTTTTGTTTCTTTCCACTATCCTGTTTCCTGTCCCTTCCATCTCTTATCCCTTTCCATCCCCAGTAGCCTCCTTTGCATTTCATGCCATATGTACCCTTCACTTCCCCCTTTCTCAACAACTCATATATATATATATATATATATATATATATATATATATATATATATATATATAGAGAGAGAGAGAGAGAGAGAGAGAGAGAGAGAGACTAGAAGTCAGGATCTGAATATTATTGCATATTGCCCAAAAAAGGAAATGCTATTTGAAAATACAACAGAGAAAAAAAACTTACATCTTATTAACTGTGAGCACACATCAAAATATCCATTAGATTATATAGTCCATATTTATTAGCCTAGTTTGGCAACTTTTGAACTTATAGTGAGCTCTTGATAGCTATTAAACAGACAAAGCTGATTACACAGAATATGTTCAAGCAGTACTCAATGACAAACATCACATTGCCTCAATGTCCTTGTCTTCAACGTTTTCCTTCTTTACTGCCAATGTAATAGAATGTGTATCATAGTGAAAGGCTATGAGAACATAAAGGGGAAAAAACACCCAATAATTACTCATATAAAGTACAAACTGTACTTTGTAAAAGTTAATTGAAAAAATGAATAAATTCACATAATTTCCCAATTTTCTAGGTAATTTAGTCAAGAAGATATGAACTTTCATTATATACAATCACAATAAAGGTTATAAAATGGCTCAATCACATTCTAGCTGTGTAATTCTGGGCAACCTACTAAATATATCAATGATTTAATATTATTACCCATAATGAAAGTGACAACATCACATATTTTCATGACGAAACACCCTAGGTCACAGGGAACTAAACTCCTCAAAGTAAGAAGATGAAAACTATTCACTTGTATTTCTCATAAATAAACCAAGACAGTGACAGACCTTGATATATCTAGAAAAATTCTTTATGAAAATGGTTTATCCATGCTGATAGCTTTGGATTCCAGGATGGTATATAATAGTTTTAAGTTTTTAACCCTACTACTACATATCCTATCAAAAATTTCTAACATGTTGGGGGTGTCCTCTTCTCACCCTTCCGCACCCCACTAATAGTAAAAATAGAAAAATATAGCCAAAAATTTCAGAATCAAAAGAGACTGAAAAAGTCATTGCTGTTAATTTATCCTTGCTGTGGCAGGAAGAGTAGTGGCACAGCACATATAAAACTTTTCACTTTTAATTTGAAAAAAAATTAGTCGTGCACACAATTATTTTCTGGAGGGAGAGGTTTGCTCATTTGCAACTACCGTATTTATGATGAAATGTTAATTTTCTCTCGCACATTCTGGATGAAATGGCAAATGTTAACTGATATTGAAAAAGAATAATTGCTGCAAGTAACACAAAATTATATCCATACCTAATTTATAGATTTTTAGTTGTGTGCCACTAAATCCATAGATCTTTCTTATGTTCATTGTGTTGAGAAAGCACTTTTAAATCCTAATGCAGAGAATTCTATTCAGAATGGAATCATTTTAGAAGTGAATTTGTCTAACTACAATCACGTGCAACCATTTACCTTAATATGTTCCCAGGTCTCACGAATGTACTGAGGTGATAGAAATCAAAAAGTCCAGGCCTTGAAAAGAATGGCCTCACAGATCTTCAAAGCAGTTGTGTAGGTAAAGTGTGGGAATATATTAAGATAATTATGACACAACACAATATGGAAAATACAAAAGCAGAAGGAAGCAGAGAAATGAGAGAAAAAACACAGGAAAACCCAGATCAAGATTGAAATCTTCCTAGAGGAGGTAAATTTTCAACTCGTGTGTGTGTGTGTGTGTGTGTGTGTGTGTGTGTGTGTGTGTGTGTGTATGTGTGTGTGTGTGTACATACATGTGTATTTCAGCATGTAAGTGAAATATGTGCCTTCCAAAGCACAAAGAGGACAGCACCTGGTGCTGCTCCTCACCCTCCACCTCACTCAAGCAAAGGTTCTCTTGTTGTTTCTCTGCTGGGTTCCCCCAGGCTAGCTGTCCCATGAGCACCTAGACAGTCTCCTGTTTCTGCCTTCCATAGTTCCACATGAACACTGGGATCATGAATGCATAGCAGTCCAACTGTTATGTAGATGTAGGTGCTACGGATTAGAACCCAGTCCTCACACTTACACAGAAAACACTTTGCTCACTGAACCATCTCTCCAGCCCTTTACTTCATTTCATACAAGTTAGCCTGTTTTCCTAATTGGTATTTGAAGAACAAAAATAGCTGCCCAGGAAAGAATGAAACAAAACAGAATATCCAGTGGAAATAGTAATTTGATCACAACATAAAATTATAAACACAAGGCATACTCTGAGTAAAGAGTAGGAGAGAGAATGTGCTAGTATTGGGATTGATAAGCAAGGTGGCTAAGAGAAGTAGATGGAATCAAGATTATCAAAATCTATAATTTGAAATAAATTTATGCTGGAGAATGTAGCTCAGTGGTATAGCACTTGCCTAGAGTGCATGAGAACCTGAGTTCAATCCCAAGAAATGCAAAAATAATAAATACCCAAGTTATAAGATGAACCTACATCCTCAGAAGGTTGATGCCTTTAATGCACTCATTCAAGACTAGAAGGAGCCTCCTTTAACAACTTGGAAAAACATGACAGACTTCTACCTAGCAGAAATGTAATCACTTAAAACATTGATCTTAGTGGTAGAGATAACAGAATAAAATTCTTGCCTACAGCTTACTCTAATGGAAACTCCCAGAGAATAAAACAGTAAGTGATTACAGATTCAGAAAATATTGAAGATACTGCTACACATACATCTCAAGAAAAAGCATTTCAAGATGAGGCTGAGCAAGGTAAGACTAGACAGAAATGAGTGCAGAGACAGTAAGGTAGTGTGGCCAAAGCAAACTACATAAAGAGAAAAAAGGTTATGAGGCTGGAAGGTAGGAATGCCTCACCAGTAAAGCCCTTCAGAAGTTCAGAGTGCACTCTAGCTGCATGTTAGGGACTAAATTATAAATACACACACACACACACACACACACACACACATACACAGATATATCTTCTCTTGAAATGCTGTTCCTTGAGATGTATGTGTCGTAGCCTCTTCAATATATATTTATCTACTCCAATGCCTGCTCAAAAGAGACTGGTTAATCTGGTGATTCCTAGAGTCCTTTCTCTTTTATCCCCAACTTTATATTTTATGTAGTTATTTGTAATCACTTATTATTTTATTTCCTGGGAGCTTCCATTATATATAATTCCATTATAAAGTATGAATATATATAACATATATATATATATTTAAATGCATTGTGAATGATGCATAAGCATTGACTTATAGATAGGCAGGAGTAGAATCAGACAGACCATTCAGGAAGCCAATGAAGCAACAGAAGTTAAGATCATAATTGCCTAAATGATGAATGAAGTGGTGTAAGTGATGAAACAATCAGACACTGGACATATTCTGATCAAACTTCTACATGGATTGGAAACATGATGGAAAACAAGAAAAAAGTAGGGCTACTCCTAATGGGTGAGATGAAGAAAGCTTAGGATAAGAAAAAAGTGAAGAAAAAGGTCTATTTAAACCAGGACAGATTAGCATCCAAATGCTTATGCCAAGGAGGCAATATAGAAAAGAGGGAGCAAATTATTTAAAGAGAAAATCTTGTGACACTATATGACAGAATGTGGGGAACAAGAAAGTGGAAAATCAAAAACTGTATCTTTTAAACTCTCTCTTGTTCTTAATTTTTTGGTTTTTTTTTTACATACAAAATATATTGTTACATTTCTATCATTTGTGCATTGAGGGTCGTATTTTCAAACATTTAAATTTTACTTATAAAAGACATTCATAATTGAAAAATACAACTCAGCTACTGATGAGGAGCACAAGGAGAATTAAGGTAAGATCCATTAGTTCTCACGCTAGTCTCTCATCTTGATAAGCTAAGATCTGGCGTTGTCACATGCTTTGTTAACCATGGGTCTTGCTATTGCTATCTCTAACACTGGCATCGCAAGAAGACATGGAAGACGAACTTGAAGACTTGCAGTCCACTATTTCCTTTCACTTTCGTGTCACCAGCTTATCTATGCTTACAAAACCGCATTCATAGCGTCATTTGCTAACACAAGCACATAAAATATTACTGTCTCAGTCCTAAAGATTTATCCACGAATGACTCACCAGGAGCTCTCTAGATCCAAAATAACTCTTGGTCAATGTTAATATTTTGTGCCTTCATATTTGCTTATTTGACCTCCAGAGCACTGTGCCTGTTATGCCTGTGAATGAGAAACGGAACCTCAAGCACTGAATAGGGAATTGTGCTAAGGAAACCGAAGAAGGCAGGAGGAAGAGTAGGTTTCCCAAAGTGACCCAGAAGTGAAAGCAACGTCTTGGGTCTGTCCACTAGGTTTGTGCTATGCTTTTTCTGCCTCATTTTATAAGTGGTATTAGTCTTGAGTAACCTGAGGTTCAGCTAAGTTAAGAAATTTGTTCATAAATCCCTGAATGCCACGCTGAACAAGCAAGTTCCTAGGTATAAGATTCCTCCCATCATAGGGAAACATTTCCTACCAGGACAAGCAATAGGCATGTCAGAGTTGGAGGATTTTAGGAAAAGTCTTGTAAATGCTTATCATTTTTTAAAACTGGTGTACACAAATATGTTTAAAATATCAGTCTCCCCCTGGACATATGGAAACAAAATGATTAGAAACTACAGCTTTCAGCTCACTGCGTAAATCTTCACATTCTATTTACAATTAGATGAACACTTAACTGGTGATGCCTTTCAAGTTGCTTATAACACATTTCCTGTTTACTTAGGTAATATTATATCATTCTGGAGTCTTTGATGGAGTTGAGGAATAGATAGTTATAGTTTTCCTTAGTTATGATAAAATAGATATAAATATTGTAACTGTAATTCTTGCTTGATAATTGTTTTGTTATATGTAATTTTTCTGTGTTAAGGTTAAAACCTTCATTTTTATTTAAACATAAAAGGGAAGGTAATGTGGAATTTTCCCCTGTATGCTATGAATACCATTGGTTAATAAAGAAATCTGCCTTGACTTGTGATAGGGTAGAGCCAAGATAGGAAAGGGGTCGGGGGAACTAAACTGAATGCTGGGAGAAAGAAGGCAGAGTCAGAGAAATGCCATGTAGCTGGTAGAGAGGAAAGACATGGTCTGCCAGCTGGAACCTTTCCAGTAGGCCACGACCCTCGTGATAAAATATAAAATAATGGATATGGGTTAATTATGGAGGCAAGAACTAGCTAGCAATACACTTAAGGTATTGGCCAAATAGTATTGTAAATAATATAACTTCTGTGTGATTATTTCAGAAGAGTGAGTGGCAGGGAAACAAATAAGCAGCCTCCAACAACAAAATAGTGTTTCTGTATTTCTATTTAAAAATTTTAAGATGGGAACACCAACTGTGGCATACATGTAATGGACTATGTATAGAAATCTGTTTTCTTATTCTACTTTGTGGGATCAAGGGATGAAACTCAAGTTGTCAGGCTTGTCAACAAACATTTCTACTCATTTAGGCATCTTATATACAATTTAATATAATCCACAACATAATATTTGTAAGCATGGTATTGATATTCCATTTTCAAGTTTAAAACTAAAGATGTAGAAATATCAAGATCTTTGTAGAAACTTACACAATTAGAAGAGGATATTCCTCAGCATAATACAGTTCTAGTGTAGAACAATCAATAACTGTTACAAAGAATGGATGAATGAGTGTATATCTTATTCCAAGAGCAGTGTTGTGCTTATTAAAATAACATTGCCGTGAAATCAGTCAGAATTTAATTCTGAGTCCTTTATCTAACAGCAACCAGTACCACAAATGTGTTTAAAATAAAAAGAAAACCAATTGGGTTATATTAAACTACTTGCTCACCTACATTTATACTGAGATATCACCATATTATTTATACTGAGATATCACCATATTTGTGTCTTTACGTACTCAATTCCTTGCATCTAGAATTCTTGCCTACTTTCCATCCATTCCCCTTCCTTCCATGCTTTATGGATTTGTTACATTTTAATCTTCTTTCAAGGCTTCACACAGAAATCATCTCTGTGTCTTTTTACTGGAGCCCCCTTGCAAGCCTACTGCATATCTCACAGTGAAATGATGACTAGCCTCACCATTTGATACCAGGTTTTATTTCTCCTATGTTGTTTATACCTAATGAAATTTCTTTATATCTTACACATACACATATTTAATCATCTATAAATGCTTGTTTGAATTGAATTCAATTAAGTTTCTCCTGAATAGAACTCTATATACAAAAGGTTCTGTTCTTTTCCCAAATTATAAGGGGGTATGAAGAAAAAAATCTGAATTGAAAGTCTGGCACCATGTTGCTTAACAGTTCTTGGCAACACAACAGGTATTTAATGGAAAAAAAAAAACAAAACACCAGCAACAGATTTTAAAGCATTAGGCCCCACATCAGGAATTTGCTGTTTGTAAACCTCAGCCCTGTAAGAGCCTTCTTCTATTTCTAGTCTCCAGGCTCATCATTCTGCAAAGTAGTGAATTTTCCTTTTGTTCTTCTGTTCCTTTTTTCTTTTACTTTTCTTCCCTCATTTTTCTTCATATCTCTTTTCTTCTTATTATTATTCTTTTTCCTTCCTTGTTGGGAGCCAATTTCCTCCTAAAATCATTGCAGGAACCATCACCCTGGGGAGTCTACAGAGAACCCCACACCCATAATTGTGTTAGGAATTGTTCTATTGACAGAGCCTACCCCACACCCAAATTGGCTGATGGAGAGCTATCTGTTAGCGGAACCCACCCCACATTCCAAACTATCTAGGGAACTAGGTGTGGCAACTCGTGACTTCTTGGCCTTCAGTGACCTGACCGAAGATAACCTCCTGCCTGCGTGACCAACACGGATCACGTGACCAAGGTGAACCATGCTTCGAGAGCCCAGGCCCCTGTGCCCATCCCCCAACTCCTTACCCTATATAAGCTGTACCCCATCTCTAATAAACGGAGGCTCTGACAAACTTAGCATGCCCTCCTTCTTGTCTCCTAGCCCATTTATCTTACAGATAGTGCCTCTCCGGGACCCTGGAATAACTGAACTGCCAGACTGGTTACTAACCCTAGACTAAGTAACCCGTCAAGGCAACCAACACTTCCTTTTATACAATCAAAGAGAAAAACTTCTAAGGCTCTGAAATTTCTCAGTAAAAAATAAAATAAGGCCACAGTTAGTGCCATAATTCCAGCACTCATGAGACAGAAGTAGAATGACTGGGGAAAGTCACTAGCCAAAGAAGACTACATAGTAAAATTCTTTAAAAATCAAGACGTCATGAATTCAACTGATTTCAGCTACCCCTGCAAAAAAAAAAAAAAAAAAAAAAAAAAAAAAAAAGACTGTTGGTCTTTAAATATCTTGGCCTCAAATACAAACAAGGTTAGGGTATAACAGAAATTCAGTTTGGTAAAGATTGCAGACAACTGTTGGGTAGAGTTAGGCAGAGTTTCAAGGTGAGTCTGAGGAATGCTGAGATAAGGCTATCAGAAAAGCAATATGCACTCTAGACAACTGGTGGGAAGGGCTATACTCAGAGAAGCAGCAATAGCAGAAATAAAAGCCAAGACAAGCCTTCTCCCTGTGTGGAGGGGCCGGCAACTGAAATAACAGTAGCAAGATCTATTATAAAAATGGCCTGCTGCTGTGACAGTCATGCAGCTAAGATGCTCTGAGAACCATGGGAAATTCAGACCAAGAGATATGTGACAGGACAGTGAAATCTGACAGATACAGTACTGCCAGACTACAGGACAGCTCTACACAGTACTCACACCAAATGAAAAGCCGGAGGGTTAGACCTAACATTACACACACAGGTCAACAGAGGCAAATGCACTCTCTAATTGGATTCAATTCCTGCTCTGAAGATGGTAATTCACATCTGACACTGTAAACCTGGTCAAAAGCCTATAGATGGGTAATAAAAACAAAAAGCAATCAGGGCGTCCCCTAGTGCTAGCCATGCAACTGGAAAAATATAGAGAGAGACAGTTTTAAGGGTGGTGGAAATGTTTTAATTTTGGTAATGTGTATGTATGGATCTATCACGGTTTTGTTAACTTTGTAAATTTTTTTGTTACTAGCAGCTTTAATAAGCTTTTGTAATGACTATGTAACTATCAACCTATTTTTAAATGTCATTAAATTCTACAGGTTTAGTGCATTAGTTCTATTGTATATAGTATAGACTTTGATAAAGCTTTTGTTAAGACATAAAATCTCAACGAGCTGCAATTTTATTTTAAGTATTTTGACATTCACACACAGAAGTAATTGGTACAAGCAGTGGCTATACTTAGTAGGGACCATAATAGGAGACATCCATGTCAGGAGGAAATACTTTGTCACTAACATTGTGCAGAAATGTCAGTTCAGTCTGACAATAAAAAAGTTACCTTTAGCCTGATTGTGTTTTATTTTAAAATTATTCTTAGAGGTTTGCTGTAGTTCCTGAATCAAGGAGAATATTCCAACAGATTCCATCTTGGTTTACTACTTGATATAAGCATAGATAATTATTAGGTTAAAAAATGATAATTGATATTCTCTCATTTATAATTTATAATAACTGAAATTTAACCAGATCAATCCAGTGCATTCCTATGGAATGCAATTTAACAGCAAATATTACAATTAAAAACATACCTCTTGTTTAATACAGGGATTCTATTTCTAAGAGTGTGTGCTATGGATACTCTTGTTCATGTGTCTTTCTTCAAAACTAAGAATACAACTATCTCTAGACAAAAATTCATATAAGTAAAACTGGCTAAGTTGAAATATAAAAACCAAAATTAAAATTAAATATAAATGTATCTTTAAGTAACCATGGAGGGGTTTAGTAGACTAAAAGGAGGTTCTCTGAAACCCGAGTGATGCAATTTGAACCCAGTTCTTCAATTGCAGTGTGACCTAGGGCAAGTTCATAACCTCCCTCCTTCCAATTTTTCCCTCTGTAAAATGAGGAAAATTAAGGTCTTTTTCATATAGTTACAACAATTTTACAATAAAGTTCATAGAATTGGTTCTCAACTTTCCTAATGCTGCCACCCTTTAATACAGCCCTTTGTGTTGTGGTGACTCCCCCCCAACCCTAAACCTGTTTCATTGCTACTTCATAACTGCAATATTGTAAATTTACTACAGTTATGAATTGCAATGTAAGTATATGATGTGCAGGCTATCTGATATGGGTGGCCACCCACAGGCTAAGAACTACTACTATAGGAGAATGTGCTGCCATAGAGGCATAAAAATATTAACTATCATTATTCTTTACAATATACTTCCTTGGTGAAAAACAGGAAGTGGGAAAACAAAATATGAAGTCTGCTAATACTAAATTGTTGGAAAAATATATAGAGGTGAATATTTTTACATGAATATATTTAGGGTGTAAAAGAAATAAATATACAGATGTGACCACTTGTACATGAATATATTTAGAGATACATAATCGCACTGCTTCTCTCTAGGAAAGAGAAATGAAAAGCAGAACAGAGAATAAATTATTTTTTCATATACTAGATTTTTATTTTCTGAGTTTGGTAGTCCATGGAACTTTGTTTAAAGTTGAATTTCCCCAACATTTTTGTCTACGCGGCATTGTTTCAGGGAATACCTGAAAAGCATGTGACATGCCAAAGACCATCTTTTGGAAATATTCCTGCAAGCTGTAGAGAGCAATTGAAACTGCGGCAGAGAACGGCACATTCAGAACAGAGCCTTGGGGTCTTCCTCTTAGTTCCATAGCAAAGATAGATGACTGACCTCCTGTATTGGATAGCCAAGGACAGAATGCAATTATCTTATACCACGAAGGAGCAAGAGAGGAAATTGTGTGTTTTGACAATAAAAACCAAAGTACAGATACAGCTCTTGCCCACACCAAGGTACTTGTCAGTAACTGTGCTGGCAGAGCTCAACAGGATCACAAGTCATGGCTTCCTTCTCAACATCCAACTCTCTTTCCCTGAGCACTTCAGCCTGGGATATTAGAGCAAGAGGCTCTCTCCCCACACATAAAGCCCCTAGGTGGAAGCTTTCCCTGTAATCTCATCCCTCTTTACCCACAAGCAGCCACTTCCACTATGATGCTCATTGTACAGAAGAGGCAACAGCCAATCAGGAAAGAGAGGGAATTTGAGGAAAAGCCCACAAACAACAAGTGGCAGAGCCAAAGTGATCTCCAGAAATTCTGCCATGAAGAACCAAGGACTTGGACCATCAGAGTATACTACAAAAGAAAATGCCAACGTCTCCCTTCTGCATAGGCCTAGCAGTGACAGTGTACCTCTGCTTCAAGATGGCCAAGGATTTTCCAGAACAAATCCTTTACTTGTTGTAGAGAGGCCCAAGTATGTTAGAGGGCATTTACATTCTGCTGGGTTGAAGGGCTAAAGTTCTACACACACTCATTTGAGATTTTAGCATTTGCCAGAAGTGTGAAGAAAATGTGCTAGTCCCTAGGTTTCCTACAAATGCTAGCAAATATTCAGGATAAAAGGAAGACAAGGATAAATACAACTTAGAAACACTAGGTAAGCAACATGGTTAATTCCTATTACTGCCAGACTTCTCAAAACCTTGAAAATGTTCATGTTCATTGAGAATCTCACAGAGGAGAGGGAGCAAAGCCCTTTCATAAATGTTAGTTACTTTCAGACTAGTTTGTCTAGCAAGCAGGATGGAAAGCAATGCCCTAATAAAGCCAGAAGAACTTTGAAAAATGAGAAAGCAAGAATGTACATTAAAGTACACACACTCTGGCTTTTCTCCAGGATTCAGATCTATGTCACTATTTGTTGGGTATTTATTAGGCACACTCCACTACACTAAACATCCAATGGCCTACCACTGAAGGTATACATAACACCTGTTTTAGATGGCATTATTTTCAATTAGTTTGAATAATATTAAGGATCAAAGATCTGAGAAACCATTAGAGAACTCTTGATGTCATTGCAGGCATCATACTTTGCATTTAAGGTCACAGATAGCTCATGGACATACAATAAATATAGGTAAGAAATGAAAATTTTTTATTAATTAAATGATTATGAAAGTAAAAATGTTGTAAAGCATATGATGCAATTGAATCATAAAATGTGGATACTAGTATTGTTTGGAGATCACTAAATGCTTTTCTGTTGAAGAGTCTTCTCAAGTCAAACATTTGCTGGATTAGTTTTAACTTCCCGAGAAGAGAAAGAACATCCTCAATCAGACAGAATTACACTGGGGCAGAAGGGCCCACTGTAAGGACAGAGCAATATACAGCCAGCAAGTTGGACTAGGTCCACTATGGCTGGAGAACATGCAAGGAAAGACAAAGTGGTGCCACACATAAATAACACTGTTGCCTGGCTGTCTCTCCATCGGAAATCATAGCAGCAGGAGCAGCTTCTCAAAGAAGCTCAAGAGGCAACCATAAAAAGAAAACTACAAAATGTTTACTAAGGGCCCAATCTTGTGTGCTTGCAAATACATTAAGTAATTTAGTTATTATAGGAATTCTATGTGGGTAAGAATCGCTGTTCCATTTTTAAAGGAGGAATTAGAGGATCAAAGAGATTAAGATGACTGTTCTGAGATTATGTAGCCAGTCAGTGGCAGAGACAGTGTGTGACTCCAGATGAGTCTTTTAAATTCTGATTGAATAGATAATTCCTGAAATAACAGGAAAGGGAGAAGGAACCAGAGAAGGACACAATGGGAAAGAAAAAGAGGGCAGAGGTAAAAGCTGCTGAGGAGAACTGTCCATGGATACATTTGTAGGATATAATGAACCTGTTGTAAAAGAAACAAGTAACAAAGGCCCAGGGAACCCTTAAAGGCCTCTCAGAGGAAAGACATTCAAAATGGCCACCACCGCCATTATGTGAACTCAGACATTAGCTGAGGCACTCTGTCTGGTAAGCACCAGAAAGACTCCATGTTGTACCTGTGCACTGCTCTGGTTTCAGACCATGTCAATGCATGTGCCTCTTCTCTGAACTCTAAGAGACTAGAATCCTTACCATTCCCTGGCATGTCAAAGACTGTGTCAGTCGGTGATCCTCTACCTAGTCTGCACGTCTCAGCATGGGAAACTCGGCCTCTTTGCTACTCTTTTTCCCTCACACACACACAAACACATCTGATCGACGAACCTTTGCCAGGAAGCTTTGGGGATGGGAATGTCAGATGGGGTGGAGCCTTCCTCCATGCCATCAAGCTGTCTCTCCCCATCTCGCTCTTTCTTACTCTCCTTTGCCTTCGGAAGAGAAGAGGTGACTCTGACACCTTTTGTCAGGAATAATATTCCACCTTTGGAGCTTCACTCTCCATGTCTGGAAAGCTATCAAATTCAAACACACGGCAATCTGTGCTGCGCTTGAATGAAACTTCTCTCATTTTTTTAATTTTAAAATTATATTACTATTACAACAGACACAGTGACACATTTATTAAGCACATACCTTATGTAAGGTGTTGTTCACATACTTTATTAATATTGTTTTGTTTGAACTAGGATAAAGGGTTTCTTTTTGTACCTCTATATCACCTGTTAGAGATAAAGGGTCAAACATATGAGTGACTTGCTCAGGTTCATGAAGCTGGACAGTAATAGAGGCCATATCTTATTCCAGAACACAACAGCAATGCTCTTTCCATTAGAGTACACTGCTTTGGAGACTAATGGGAAAAGTCGAATGGGGAGAGAATGCCAAGGGCAAAGAAGGAGATACTAATACTCCACAAAGTAAGGGGAGAGCTGAATTGTGAGACAGAGCGGCTTTCCAGAAGCCGTCTGTTGAGTGTTTAGACTGGGATGATTGATCTCCCGCGTGACAGTTTCCTAAATTGCATGTCACCCAGAGAAATGTATAGTTTGATGGGACCATGGGAAGAAAAAGTGCTGAAGGGAAAGGGAGGAGAAAAAAACATTCAAAGGACAAAATTTAATTAAGGAAAACATTAGATCAATTAAGAATAAATGGTAGTATAAAACATTAAGGTAAAACACGTATTAGTGTGACATTTGCATTTTTATGAAGTATGAATCACAAAGAAATAATATATGCAGCTAAATTTCAGTTAACTCCCTTTTAAAAGTCTTGTTACCATGGCAATGCCAAGAACGAGTTTTCACAGGATGTAAGATATGGATTTTTTGATTTCTTAAAAGCAGTTTAAATAAAAACTACCAACAGCATGTGCTCTTTTCATTTCTCCTATATGACCAGGGGCCACTAAAATAAGAACCACCTTGACATCTATTCCAAAAGTTATACACAAGAAAAAACACAACCAGATGAACAGGATTTCCCTATAGGGTTTATTTTTATTCGTTTAAGCATCTTATATATTTTTATAGGTTCACTTAGAAAGCTATACCCAGGAAAACATTATAATTACAGAGAAAAAGGAGACTACTGTCTTCCTGGCATTCTCTATAATCATATCTCTGCTGGTTCAATTAGGAAAGTTTTTAGTAACAGCTACTCTCATTATTGAGATCAGTTAAAATGCTGCAATAAAGACTATCTTTGACACCAGCAGCAAAATGGTTCACCTTCTGAATTCCAAATCTAAGGAAAGTTGCCCCAGTCTCTAATGAGTAATAGGGGATTGAGGTTTCTAGGCTACAAAAATCCTGTTGTGGCAAAAAAGGCAGAAACCTAACTCCGAAATCAATACTGTATTACTCTCTCGGCAGGCGAGCTGCTAGGTCAGGGGAATCATGAAAAATTCATAGCGGAGGTGGCCAAGTCATCCATAAGATAGAGAAAATGATGCTATATCTAAAGATCCCCTGAGCAATCGAAACCACTTTATAGATTTCACCGTGGATAAGTGCTGGTGTGTTTCATCTGGGTTCCTTAATGCTGCTACAATCTTATTTTTGACAGTCAATGAGGATGCTCTGATCTATATTTACAGGGTCCTGTTTATGTGAGTTCTTAGCCTCTTTGCTGTGCTTAATGATAGTGGTTACACGGATGTAGACAGAAGCTGCTCGGTCTTCACATTTCTGTTACCAGACTTGACTGATTCAGTCTTTGTTCCCCACACTACTCAGGACAACAAAACTTTGAGTATTCGATTCTTTACAAATAAATACATTTAATTATCATAACAGTTCACTTAATTAAACATTCTTAAAATTATGTATCAGGAAATAGAGTTCAGTGAGGGGAAATGACAGAGCCAAGATCACACAGAAAATAAGAATATGAATCAGAATTCTGACCCAGGTATTTCTTAATCCAAAGGCACCAAGAGCTTGAGATTGAACCAGACCTATCCAATTCTCAACATTCTTGTCACCATAGTAGGCAAAGTTCTGTGTTGGCCTATGTATTCTATGGTCTCTAGCCTTCTCAATCCATGTGTAGTCTCTGACTCTTGTTCTCCATTGGCCATGCCAGAGGAGCCCCGAGATGAAATGGAAGTTCCAGGTGTCAGCCCACCAGAAGGAAATCCCCTGATGGGCCAAGCTCGTTTAGGCAAGGCCATGGGACTGCAGACCTTGGGACATCTTTTGCTTCTGCTATGTTTGCTATATGTTCACCGCAGCTAACTTTCTCTGGTATCTAGCATGGTGTGAGTGGACGTGGGGAGAGCTCCACTACCTGTAATACAGTGTGTTTATTTCTTTGAAACATATCATTCTACTGGGCATTTTTACCTGTGGATTGTCAAGAAGATGACCCCTCCCTAAAGTGTATTATCTAAGTTGATAATAAAAAATGATAGCTTATATGAGTGACGATGAATGAAAATAAATACAAGTACGTATTTCATAACCAGGGTCTGTGAGTCTCACCTGAGTAGCTGCATGGATTGTAGCTCAAGTTAATGACTAACAGTTGAGTCCCAATAGCCCAGATAGTTTAAATTCTTTTAACCTTAATATCAGGAGATGTGTTCCTAAATCTCAGAGTATATCACATCTGAAACTAAGTTTTGAAAATAACAAAGTTAGCCTAAGATGCTTTTGTTAAATAACTTTGTGATTAACAATCCAAGAAGACAATCTTAATGTTAGAAAGGCACATAGTTTGTTGTGGAACTCTTTAAGGTCAGGGAACAAGAACAAAGCAGCCCAATTATTACTAGCTGATGTACTCTTCTTGCTAGCTTTGGATGGTGACCAAAGGTGATGGTTAATTCCTTATACCCACTTATGTCCTCAATCTCCTGATATAAAAAAACTTTAATGAATGGATATGATGTACCCCAAAGATTTAAAGTAGAACTGACTTATTCTTTTTCATATATGAAAGTTTAGGTTTGTGATTCCTTTAAGATTCCTTAGAAGATTACCTTTCAGGATAAGTAAAAAAGTAATTGACTCTTTCTTTGTAACTGCAAAATGCAACTTGCCAGTAAAAGACCTGACAAGAACAGCTTGCTTGCCCACACAGTTAATCTATAACAAGTTGCTTGAGTATGAATGTATGTGGGTTCTTGGGATAATTTGTTTTTCACCTGTAATATATAAAATGTTTAATTATGTAAGTGAGGTGAAAAACATGTTTTCACCAATAATCATTCACTTGAGAAATGGAATGCAACCATTTTGATTCTTGCACTGCATGGACGATTCTGTTGGGGTATAAAAGCTATGGAGAAACGAGGGGGGAGAAATAGGGGGGAAGAAGAGAGGAAGGGAGGGAGGGAGGAAGAAAGAATTTAAAAAAAGAGAATAACGAAAAAGAAAGAGAATAAAGAAAGAAACCATCAAGAGAGTTTGCGAGTGCCTTTTTCCCAAACCCTCCTCAGTTAGAAAATCTAGCTTCTTGAACTCTGTGAATACCTATCAAAGCCTTGTGCTGCTGGGGGCTGTCCCCTTCCAAACAGAAGTACCCACCAAATACCTGCATGCCAAAAACAAAATCTTCAAACTGAGCTCTTACTCATGTTTCAAAATTCAATTCAAGCACCATTCCTCCATGGTCTCAAGAAAAGGTCAAGTTAAGGTAACTACTAATGGTCTTAACATACATACAAACTGTTCATGTGTTCTTAGTAGACACTGCTCTCTGGATAGAAGCTGAAGAGCTGAAACATTCCTGCCATCTGGCGGGACTACCTTCTTCCAAACATAAAGTCCAAGATTGCAATACAATGTGATAAATTACTAGTCAATCTCTCAAATGTTGCTATTTAGGATAAACCAAATTCTTCAGTCTGAATTCAGAAATTAATGTTCCTTTACTATTGTATTTTTTTAAAAAATGGCCGTTTTCCTGAATGAGACATTTATTTCAAATTGATTATCACAATTTCACAAAATGGACACACCCATCCATCACCTTTCCTTCACGTAATCCTTCTGTTTACCAGTCCTTCTTTGCCCTTTGTCTCCTATGTATTGTTTAAAGCCTTCTTGAAGCCTCACCTCTTACAGGAGACATTACCAGGCTCTAGTAATCACTTCCTCTTTTTCAGGTCCATGCATCTATTTCAGACCGTAATTCTACTCTACTCAACTCCTTTTCAGTGCAGCATTAGCCTAAACAGAACTACGCTCTCCTTACAGGCGCCATCAGCTGGGTCTCTCTCATCTGCTACTGCTGTGCAGAACACTGTGACAAGTAAACATTCAGATTTCATTTACATAGACTTCCTCATTCGGGATAATATTTCTCACATCTAGACTTTCAGTTGTACCAAAAATTTGGTTTGATATTTTACTGCTTTTATTGTATTTTGAACAAAAGATGAATTAATCCAACTTTTTAGGACTATCATTTTGGAAACCAGTGGACATTGGATTTGAACTACATGGAAAAAGCAAGGCTATCTCAAAATGCGAAAAGTGAAGGGATCGGTATGAATTAAGATCCAGAGTTGGAATGGGTACAACTACTCTCATGCACTGCCTGCATTTCTTAAGCCAAGTGGTTTAGTGAAATATTCATCTTCCAACATATACTTTTTCAACCTATTCTGAATTTTTGCTTTACTTCCATAAAAAAAAAAAAAACTGAAGTAGAAAGTCTTGGTGTCAGAATTTCCTCATCTGTAACAAGCCTTTAGCATTGAATCATCTTCACCAAGGGAACCTAAAGAGGCCAGAGATACTGTTAGGTAAGACTCCGCCTCCGTGGGAGAAAGACTGTGCTGTTATTAGACCCAACCAGGCCTAAGCCTGATTAATTATACAAATTGCCTTAAAATACGCAGTCAATACCACCAAAGCAGAAGGTCTTGTAGATCACACATGAGTTAAAAAAAGAAACATTAAATGGCCTCCGTGAACATAGACAATTTTCCAATTATTCTTATGGTTTCTTTGTACTCTACTGCCCTGAAGAATTCAGAGAAAGACAACATTTGCCAATGTAATCCTGAGCAAAAAGAGCAATGCCAGAGGATATCCAGATCAAGTGGGAAGCTACAGAATTATAGTCATAAAAACCGTGTGGTACTGGCAAAAAGCAGACATGCATGTCAGTGGTATGGAATGGGAGACACAGATTTCCGAAAGCATGGTCACTGCACAAAGGCAAGTCAAGTTGTTCTGTTGTTCAATGCTATTCCTGTATGCAATGACTTAATTGGATAGAAAAAGCCCTCAGGTCAATTTATCATCTTATTTTCACTGTTTAATAAGGCATAATGATGCTATGAATCTATGGGTTGGTTGTAAATAAAAATGAAATTTATTTGAATTACAGGATTGAGCAATAGAAAACATTAGTAAACCTTTTAAAGGTTTGCTCCCTGAATATGTGCCTGTTTTTCATTTATAATAAATTTTTCCATGATCCTCACTATCTCTTATTCATGTTAGTAAAATTTATATAAAATACAACATAAAATAGAAAACTACACAAATTATAAAGCATATTTTAATATTTTCAGAAGCCCAGTAGCCTGCAGATATAGCCCACATTACACAGGTGCAGAGCATAAAAGGCACTCTGAAAGTCTCTTTCCATGAATCTTCATCCAGACTTTAATACTATAGGCTTTGTCTGCTATTACTTTTCCATGAAAAGGGTCATGTCGTGTACAATTCTTAGTGCCGGTCCAATTTACTGTTGTGAGATTCCTCTATGATGTTACATGTAATTGAAACTCACTCACTCTTAATGCTAATGTCATTCCATCTAATGAGTTTGACAAAATGCCAAAGCTTATACCACTTAACTTACAAAGTTTATTTATGACAAATACTGCAAACAGGACCCTTTAGGCAAATTAATTAAACAATTTTGCTTATATTTCCAGATCTGAAAAAAACATGTATTATGTCCAAGATGAAAGATTATGTGTATGATCATTTTTTTGATTTTCATTTTTTTAATTTTTTATTGATTTTTATTGAGCTCTACATTTTTCTCTGCTCCCCTCTCTGCCTCTCCCTCTCCCTCTCCCCCTCCAACCATCCCCCAAGGTCCCCATGCTCCCAATTTACTCAAGAGGTTTTGTCTTTTTCTACTTCCCATGTAGATTAAATCTATGTAAGTCTTTCTTAGTGTCCTCAATGTTGTCTAAGTTCTCTGGGATTGTGGTTTGTAGACTGGTTTTCTTTGCTTTATGTTTAAAAACCACCTATAAGTGAATACATGTGATAATTGTCTTTTTTGGGTCTAGGTTACCTCACTCAAAATAATGTTTTCTAGCTACATCCATTTTCCTGCAATATTCGAGTTGTCATTATTTATTTCTGCTGTGTAGTACTCCATTGTGTAAGTGTACCACATTTTCCTTATCCATTCTTCAGTTGAGGGGCATTTAGGTTGTTTCCAGGTTCTGGCTATGACAAACAAAGCAGCTATGAACAAAGTTGAGGAGATGTACTTGTGGCATGATTAAGCATCCTTTGGATATATACCCAAAAGTGGTATTACTGGGTCTTGAGGAAGGTTGTTTCCTAATTTTCTGAGAAGTCGCCACACTGACATCCAAAGGGGTTGTACCAGCTTGCATTCGCACCAGCAATGCAGAAGTGTTTCCTTTACCCCACAACCTCTCCAGCCTAAGTTTTCATCAGTGTTTTTGATCTTGACCATTCTTACAGGTGTAATATAAATCATTTTCCTGATTTTATTTTTACTCTGAATTTTCAAAACTCAAGTGTTGTGAGAAGTGTCAAAAAGTAGTTATGCCAAATTTCAGTTCCACCAATAGTATGCAAAAGAGTTCTAGAATAATCAATATTATATATATTTAATTTAGGGTTAATTTCTCTTGGAAGGATTATCACCCAGTCTCTCTATGCCACTATACTATAATCTTCTATTTCTACTTTTACTGCTTATTTTAGATAACTTATTTTTGCTTTACGTCAATAGTATTTAAATTCCTTATTAGCAGGAAGTACATCTTTTCTAATGTTAGCAACCCTACTAGAACCTGACCAAACAAAACCAGAAACTGAGAGAATATGTGTAGAATGAATGAGTAGTTATAATATTTAATCTTACTCCATGGCTTTTGATATGAGAAAATTTAGACTAAAAAGAGGTAGCTATCCTGGGAGAAGCCATCACATCAGCAGTCAGTGGCACAGACAGGGCTAGAGTCAGGTTTCTGCCTTCTATGCCATTGCTTTTCCTGCTTCCCTTAAACAGCATACCCACAAAGAAGCTTTGATATATTTCTCTCTTTCAAAGGAAAACACAAATTATGCACTATAAATTTCCTAATAGATTGATGAAAAGGTCATGATACCTATGGGTATGCTGAGCACAATAAATCTCCTGACAAATTGACGAGAAGGTCTTAATACCTATGGGTATGCTGAGCCAGAAAACCCAAGTAGAAGAAAAACTATGTTGCAGGACAGACAAATATTCAGGGAATAAAATAGTGAGGGTTAAGGGTTCTGTGTGGAAAACCTCTTAAATGCACACACCCAAAGTTTCCTAAAAGTTGGAGAGATGGTCTCAGTTTATGACGTGCATAAAATGTTCTGAATTTCTGGATTATTGGATGTTGTAGCATCTGATTTTAAGGAATTATGTAGATATGAAGAACTGAGACAGTTGACAGATATGCCTTGATTTTAGGAGAGTGCTGTTAGATAATTTTCTCATACAGAGATTTGTATTTAATTTTATAAAGCACCAAGGCAAATACACTGAGAAAGAAATAGGAAAAGGGGTAAAATTAATTCTGACTATTAACACAATTCAGAATGAAGGGCTCTCAGATTATTTCATTTCCCTGAAGAATAAGCAGGACCTTTTACAAATTACTTAAATTATTTAGACACAAATCATTTTAATCAATAAATCTGTTTTAGAATTGTCTGTGTGCATGAAGATTATTAGGAAACATGACAGTTTTTATCAGGACAATTTCTTGATCATAAATCTTCAATGAATCTGTTGCATACAAAATAAAAACCCTCAATTTGTGTTAGGTACCCTTCAATCAGGTACACACTATTCTCTTTGATTTTCATATTCTATTATCTTTATGCACCACATTATCCCTGTATATACCCTATCAATGTCCTATTTCATTGCATTTGTCCTGTGCTTGAAGCAGGGAGGAAAGGAAAGGAGGGATAAAATAATACATATGTGTGTGCCAGGCATTAAACCACATGTAGCAAATTCATCATATAATGTAATCTTCATATTACTTCCCTTAAACTTAAATCAAGTCATGTCTTTGACCAGACTATTGCACTGAAGCTGCTTTTTGCCAATATCTTCAATGTCCTTCACATTCTGAACTCTAAAATCAATCACTATCCGTAACATAATCAAATAGTGGCATTTGGCACAGAAAAATTCCTGTCACCTTAAAATGGTTTCTTCACTTGGCTGAGTATACTCTGTATTCATTCTGCCTTCATTGGTTGCTCCTTCTAAAAAGGAAGATTCTCCTCATAGCCTTGACAACTAAATATCACTCCCAGGTTCAGCTGTGGTAGCGTTCCTCCTTTGAAAATATAAGCATTCCCTTTGTAAATGTCTCCAATTGTGAACACATTCTAAATATCAGTGCCCCCCCCCAATTTTATAACTTAACTCAGACTTTTACTTGAACTCAAGACACATTTATCCAACTGCTTTGTCCATATATCTATCTAGTCTGAATAGCTAATAAGCGTCTCAAACTAAACATACCCCCAAACTAGCCTCCTCAGCGTTCCTTTGAGCCTGCTTCCTCACGAGTCTACCATTTAATTGGAAGCAGTTTCACTCTGGTATCTCATCAGAAGCCCCTATTTCTAGAGACAGCTAGCCCCCAAAGCCTAACAACTGCCCACTGGTGTGGTACACACAGCTGGTATGTAGAAAGGCTGCTCCATTTCTAATTGCTCAGTCCTTTCCCCTCCCCTCACAGTGTTTGGTTAATAAGAAGACAGACCTGGAAGCTGATAAATGACACACTATTGTTTCCTTTACTTCTCTTACTCTTTTTATCAGTCTGTCACATTCTCATCTGCTTTCCAAGGTAGGAAACAGTATTAAGAAATACTAATAGTAAATTTGGAAGAAGTATTGCTAGAGCTAAGTCCCACTGAACTGCCAGGATGTGGGTTGATTGTATCAATGGGTTTGCTTGCTAAGGAAATATCAAGTTTCACCACTACAGATGATTCCATAATTTTAGTTTTCTCTATTTTTGTGGTTATGTATTTTTTTGAGATATTCTTGACATAGTAGTCTGCAATATAACAAAACTAATTGTGCATAACAAAAACTACAATCACTGAAATAAAAAATACTTTGGCTGTACATTTATTATATATAAATATATTTCACAAAATTATTTTTGTTTTATTTCCTAGTTTGTGAAAGTGTTAATAAAGCTTACCTTGCAAGGTTTTCTTATTGGAGATTACAGTAGAACAAACACAGAAAACACCTTCAAATGAGAACAATTGCCACCTTTACTACTACCTTCAACAGGAGAGCTACTTTGTTTCACTTCCTTTACCAAGCTTTTCTCTGTTTTGAATGCCTTCCCATCACTCTCCTGACCCACTCCAAGTGAAATCACTGCTTATTGCCTTTTGTTTTTATAAACTTCTTCCTTGGCAGCACTTCCAAGTCAGTTACAGACTAGTAGGAAATGATGAAATATATTCTCTCTAAAATGGAAGTATTTGTTGATTATTAAATTAATAATTTGTTACTGGTTAATTCATCAGAGTTATGGGAACTTAGTTTAAAAAGAGAGGCCCCATGGGGTGAGAACAACAGATGCATCACATCCATCTCATCTCCTTTCTGTCTCCTTGGTCACCTAAGGAGTCATTCCTATGTGGGTGACCTTCACAGTGGGTCAGTCCTTCTTACCTCCCAAGTCTCTGCCCTTTTTATACTCATTGCATTGCAATTATGGAAGAACTTAACATGAAAAAGAATGTAAGCACTTCCACTACCAAGGACTTGTAAACATCAAGATCCCTTAGTTCCAGAACCAGATTTGGCTTCAGCAAGCACAGAGGCCTCTCAATGGATCTGTATCCTCCATGTCCCAGGAGATCTGTTTGTCAGGGACTTTCCCTCATCTTCCAGATGTTCTCTTAGCTGAGAGTAGCAAGTTAAAGTTTGAATGATCATAAGATCAAAGTCTCACATGAACAATGCCCTTTTTTATTAATGAAAATAGACTCTTCTCTCATGCAATACATCCAAAAGACAGTTTCTCCTTTCTCTACTCCTCCTAGCTCCTCCCCACCTTCCCTCGCCCCTGTGTCTACTATGATCCCCCCCTCCATTTCCCTTCTTACAAAGCCCTTTTACCTGAGTGGTTTCACTACTAAGTTTGGTCCGAGGACCAAAGCAATAAATCCCTTTTCCTTGAGCACTCCTGTTAAATTCTATGGTTTCACTGCAACCTGACAAACCTAAAATACGGCCCTGTGAAGTGACAGAGCAATTGTTTATATGATTTATATGATAGAGGAATCAACAGGCTGGACTGGGAGCTGTTCAAGGATGAAGAATAAGGCTATCACTTTTAAATTCTCCCTGTGGCTTGGGCATGTCCTATACCAGAACACAATGGCAGAGGTAAGTTTTACACTTCATGTGGCTTTGGTAAGCATTAGCGTAAGTGTGAGGATGCAGGTGGGGTGCATAGAGACTTAGAAACCCCCCACCCCAGCAATAATTATATCAGAAGCAGTCAATAAACATGAGATAATTAACGTTATCTCTATCATCATCACTAACAATTTTTAACACAGAGTAATATTTATCAAATGTTCCTTTTTCAAAGCAAAGTAGTAATATTTTGTGTGGTTCCTATATCAAATTAAAGTCTCTGAAAGAAACACACAGTTCATGTTATATCATACGTGCTTAAAATATTACTCGGTAAAAATAATCCTAAAATGGTTGAGAGAAATATTAGTAGGCAAGCAAATGAATCTCCTGTATTAGGGACGGCCAGTACCTTATCCAGTATCTTTCCTTTATTTCTTAGTTAACAGAGCCCCGAATCTGTGGAAGGGAACACTGTGCCCAACTGAAATGAAACAACTCAGCCCACCAGGTAACAGTCAATCAAATGTAAGAGGAAGCCACTAAATACATTTTACAGACAAGATCTTAAGAAGTTGATGCTGTTGAGAGATATATTTTTTTTATTTTCCCTTTTAGTTGCTTTTAATGGAAGAGAATGTAGAGCTGTTATCCTTTTTCTTAAAGTCACACAGTGTTACTGAGTATATACTCAAGTATATATACAATATATAATAGAGCATAAAAATAGAAGATGGATGCCTGATGACATCATATGTGACCATCATAACCCTTCGGTCACACATTTTTTGTTGTTGATGTTAGAGAAAAAGAAACCCTAAACAGACATGACTTTAGTTTCTGTTATATATAGTGAAGTTCAGCCTCAATACACATGCCTACTGTCTTCTTTGCGGCACCATCACAGAGGTGAAGTTTCCCTTCTTTTAGTTTCTAGCCAAAAGACAGCAACTCCATAATAACCTTGGTGCTGTGTCTAATCTCTGTGCTTACAGAAAAGAACCCAATGAATTTGTTGTTGTTTTGTAGTCCAACATTACTGCTATAAGTTTAGTTTCTTAGGCCAGTGTTAGTCATATCATCACACCCAGGTTTTATCATTTCATCATCTATGTTTTTTCCTTTTGTAACTACTACATTAACCCTAAGCCTCTTTTTATTTTTAAAAAGCACATTTTGTTTTTTTAATTTACAATGTGTCTGTGTGTGCAAGTGTGTGTGTGTGTGTGTGTGTGCACATGTGTGTGCTTGTATGCATGTGTGCTGTGGAGAATGTGTGGAAGCCTGAGAGCAAGTTAAGGGCGTCCAGTTCTCTCCCTTCAACGCGCAAGTCCAAGGGTTTGAAACTGGGTTATCAGCCTTGGAGGCAAGCAATTTCACCTGCTGAGCCATTTCACTGTGCTCCTAAGCTACGATTTCAATGTTCCATTTAAAAATATTTCTATTCTTCCCAAGTTCTCTCTTATGTTCACCTGAACCTCAAGGAATCCTTGACTTGTGTTGAGTGTAGGGATTCAGACACACCTGCCGGTAGGTGTACTACCTCTCGAACATATATCCGGATCAGTAAGCTGACATAATGCCACTCTGCAAGGCATATGGTGAAGTTAGGTAACATATAGCTCACGTGAAACACCTAGCAGTGACTCACTTTCTAAATGTCAGCCTTTTCCTCCTCTGTCATCCCTTTGCTCCCCCATTATTCTGAATCTTGAATGACACAGAAGAATTCATTGAAAGGCATCATGTCCCTGTTCTCCTCTTTGCTTAGGCTAAAGGCTTAGGCCGTTGCTGATGGAGAAGGTACACTGCATGAGGCCTTGGGTCAGCTCCCACAGGAGTCTGCTGGACTTTCCTGGGTACGTCCAAGTGTTAGAGTTCCATTACTAGACTCAAAGGAGGACAAATCATGTTGTACTGAGAGAATTAGTAGTGCCAGTAGTTCATAATGAACTCTGGAGAGTTGAGCTTTCAGAAAACAGAAGCTGTGTCTTTTTCTAATGCTGGAAAACTACATACAACTAGTCATAGGTACCCATAATTCTCTGTTTGGCATGATTGGCTGGCTGAGGCAGTGCAGCAGAATCCAGGACCTATGTTTAGGTATTTATTTGAAATGGCATCAGAGACAAACTAGGAAGGATAAAGACTGTCAGGAGCCATTGGGGACTCAAAGTACTCTCTTCTACTCAAAGTGCTCACTCATAACACAATACCAACAACAATCACACACGCCAGATGACAGCAAGGGGTTAAAAGTGCCAGAACCAAGATTGTGGTTAATTGAACATTTGCTATGATCCAGATACCAATAAAGTCTGTATATATTTTTTCAGTCCACATTAAAAACCCACATAATCAGTATGATTTGCATTTTGTAGTTCAAGCCAAAGATATCCACTGTCATATCAAGGTCACACTGTTGAAGCAAAGAAAATAAATTATTAGAACCATACAACTATGTCTATTTTAGCAGAATGTGCTCTTTTCAAAAATATCAGGATGAAAAAAGCAAATCAAATATGCTCTCCTTCCTGTCTAAACAAAGATATTTAATTCTAAAAATTCTTAGGTGGTCATACAGTTATATCAAGACTCGAAGTAGCAAATAAAATCATGTCCTATAATGTCAACATTCAGCACATATTCGTGAACATTTACAGATAATCTATTCATTTCTATTACTCTGAAGCTCAGAAGTACACAGCAAGATAGAATTAGTTATTTAGTTATACTAGAAGTTTACTGAGACAAACAGAAATGGATAAAGGGAAAGGAAAAGAATAATGAGTGGATAGGAAACTACTTTAGATCTCTCTCTCTCTCTCTCTCTCTCTCTCTTTCTCTCTCTGTGTGTGTGTGTGTGTGTGTGTGTGTGTGTGTGTGTGAATGACAGAGAGACAGAGACAGAGACAGAGACAGAAGCAGTAATGTGTAGCAAGAATTTCAGGCCACAGTACAAGTCTAAGGAGAGACCTAGGACTTAGACACTTCCTGTGTTCTGTCTCTGGATGACATAATTAATTTTTGGAAACATAACTGGATTAAGGACTGTACCTTAGGAACTGAGAAAGCACTGTGCATAGGCATATCTTTTGAGAGAGCTGTCTGTTAACTGATGGGGAATACTTTTCCTTAATGTGGACAAACCCCATCCAAATGGAGGGTCCAAGCAGAACAAATGGCAGAGGAAATGTGGATGTTCTCTCCTAGACATCTCCAGGCTTTCAACCTTGGGCAAAGGCATTTAATATCAACTTTTCTGTTTCTGAATCTTTCAGTCTTAAACTTAATAGCTTCCTGGGATCTATTTGCAATTTACAGAAGCTTATTGTAAGTTTCCTTAGCCTCTATAATTATATGAGTCAATTCATCTAATAAATCAATCTGCCTCTGTAAAACACCAACTAACATAGATGTTAACAGTCTGGAGGAAATATGTCAATAGTGTCAACTGAGGAAAACCAAGGGATTCCCTCTGGTGAATACAGACGGCAGGAGTTGAGAAAGTCGGTCAAAATTTGTACAGAAGAAGCCATGGACAGACAATTCCATGGTTGTCAAAACTTATCAGAGAGTTTCACTGAGTCAATTTCTTTATAGGTAGAGGAAAAAGTTTCCTTACTGTCTTGTGGACTTCCTGAGCAGAAACTTAGAAATTGAAGGTCAGTTAAACAAGCTACACTTCCCACATACTTCTGCAGCTCATCTTGAGGCTTTAACTATTATCCATTCATTTCTCTAGGAACCATTCTTAATTCCCTGGTTCTAAATTCCACAACCATGATTTCAGTTTAGTATACAACACTGTCTGGTGCTAACAGCCCAAACTTTCATTCTAACAGGCAATGAGCTCCCTCTAAGCACACCTGTCTCCAGCAGGGTTTGCTGCACACATCCAGTTACAGTTAGAGATGGGCAAGAGAGTGTTGAGAAGTATC
>NC_022016.1:77867018-77871138 GCF_000317375.1 Microtus ochrogaster | reverse complement strand
GAAGGGTCTCCCCAGACTGAAAGACACTCTCAGAGGGTCTTTCATGGCTGCTACACACCTTCTCGTCTCTGTCTTCACTGAGTAAAACCTGCCCTAACGCTAGTCAGGACCAATTATATCTCTAGTAGGGTGATTCCTCTCAAAGCCTGCTGAACCCTGGACACAGAAGTAAAAAGTTCTAGTGCTTTCTTGTACTCAGTATAGGCTACTTCCCTGAAAAGTACCACCTCTATGTCATCACCTTTGGGCCTTATCCAACATCAGGTTATGTAACTAAGTTTACTCAAGCACATGGTGTTTTTGTTACATAATACAGATGTGCATGAATATAGCATGTAATAGTTAATGTATTTTATATAATTCAAAAAATCCTATAATAACATGTATTCTAAGGTATAGATATAGATAGATAGATAGATAGATAGATAGATAGATAGATATCAAAAAAAGCATAGTTTTCCCTAAACAAATGAAAAAGAAAGGTAAATTGCATAAGCGATATGTTTGAGTCAAATGGATTGAAAAGTAGTAAGAATGTAAACAAAATTCCAAAGAGGAGGTTAATTTTTTGAGGTAAACTTATAATTGCCAACCCCTTTGAGAATATTTTCTGATTCGTGATACAGGCTGAGGATGTGTCTTGGCCCTAGCAGGGACCTCCTCAAAGAAAACCAATAAAGCCTGAACTGCAATCAAGGGCTTCAACGACAAAATGGAAAGTTGTAAGGCTTCAAAAACAATGCTTACTTCTACCACACTTGTGTAACTACTAGAGTTGGTTCAGCTCTTCATGCATATTAGTTCTAATGTGAAATGACCAAACAAGCAAAACATCATGAGTGTGGAAAAACTGAGTATATTAATAACTATTCTGTCATGTGAACAGAAAAATAGATAGATTGTGTTTGGGGTAGTGTAACAAAATAACAAACCAGTAAACAAAGAAAAGTGAGGAAGTCCAAAACATGTGAGCCTATTTCACCTTGTCTGGAGGTCAGAGAGTTTTAGCTTTTCAAAGTTGTTGACAATAAATGTGGCCACGCGTCCTGACCTAGGGTGTGGTTACTTGGTCCTTTTGACATTAAGATGGCCCATACAAGTAGATCCACTCCCCCCTGACCAAGGGTCAGGGTATTCAAACATACTTTTGCTCCTTCTTTTGAAATAGGAAGTTTGACCTTGGGAGTGACTGCCTTCAATGTACTTGGTCTAGGGTAGGTTCACTGCATAAAAACAGAAGCTTTTCTCATGGATTATTAAGGCATTAGGCTTGAAGGCTCAAAGTATTGAAGCAAAGAACTCTTCTAGTTGTCCTTTGTGTCACGTTGAAGCAGTCTTTTGTCTTCTTCCCCCTGTTGTATTGTAGTATAAAAGTTTATGGAAAAATAAACGAAGAAAATTTCAATATTAACTGGAACTCCCTCCCATGTCGGTACTATCATATATTTTCTGTTTGATTATTTTCACTAGAGTCTTTGTTCCCTTTACCATTTTTCTAATCCCCATGCTCCTACCCTGTTAAGTGGTATACTTTCAAAGCATGGTCCTGACAAATGGCAGCCCAATGTGGCACCATCCCCGACAGAAGAGATTTTAAGAATTCTAGGTGCTGGTAAATCTGGTGCTAATGAAAAACACTTTCTTATTTAAAGACAGATGTCTGTTGTGCTGTGTCCTCACATGGTGGAGAGTAGAGATATACAACCCGTCTTCTCTCTCTCTCTCTCTCTCTCTCTCTCTCTCTCTCTCTCTCTCTCGCTCTAATTCTGCTCCTAACAACCACTCTCAGAAGCTAAAGCCAAGTATCACAGTTGGGATTAGTATTCAAAATATGAGGTTTAGTCTCACAGGCAAAAGCTGAGGTCTAAGTTGAATAAGGTCTAGGGATCTAGTATGTAAAACATCTTAATAGATCTACTATAGATCTAGAAACAAACCTAGCCTACATCAAGGGTAGACCAGAAGTATCCTTGCATTCACTTTGGTTTCAGACTAGAATCTCATCACTAAGAAGAAATTCCAGCACCTGCAAAGCCACCAGAACAAAAGCCAGAAGCCAATTAATATCAAGCACATGATCAGTAACATAATTTAGCCCTAGAGAAGCAGCCACGCTAAAGTTTTCTAAATGATGTCCCATTACCAGAATGGGAAGAGTATATACTTGAAAAAAAAAGTTTATGAAAAATAATGATAGTAAATATATTTTATAAGCGTGCACCTTTATGCACACACACACACACATCACACACATGCACGCACACATCTAATATATATTGGGTCCTTATAACAATACGATAAGGGCAATATTTTAGTATATTATTTAAAAATGAGAAACATAAACTTGAGGATTTGACCAAGGCCATATAGCTAATAAGTAAGTTTATTCTGACTGTATCATTAGGTACATACCAAATGTCAGGCACTCAGATACAGACTGCACACAAACACGAATTAAAGAAAACCTAACCTCCCAGAGTAACATAACCAGGGAGCAGATATATAAAGAAAGTGTCAAAAGAGAGGAACTAGCTAACTACCACCCAGATATATGAATGCCTTTGCTGTGGAAGATCAAGATGGAATGGTGGGAATTTTAAATGAGTTTTGAAAAGTAAATAGAATAAAGGAGACCCCAAAAAAATAGTAAAGGAATTTCAGATATGGAAAGAATGTGTGCATAAAACATAGCACGTAAAGATGACAGTTTTACATACATGGAGAAAGGTGGTCTGAGAGAAAGGTAGGCAGAAAGAAGAAAGGAAGTCACCTATTTTTCCTGCAACAACATATAGACACTCCATTGAAAAAACTAACATACATACAAAACCTAGGTCACCCAAGGTCTCATGGGAACAACATGAAGATTTAATTATTTTGTTCCAACAAAATTATATTTTTAGCAAAGAACCAGAACTGAAGCTTTGCTCATTAGGCAACTTACTTTAAGGTAGCTTTTAGTAAGATTCAGGTGTTGTTCTTGTAATAGAACACTGTTGCCAAGGTGATAGAGACTTAAACAATGAAATAAATATAATTACAGCAAACATGTTCTAAGAAGAGACCAACTCTTTGCAAAAAGAACTCAGAGCATTTGAAATAGCAAAAGAGGGGAGAGTGAGATCTTCATGGCACCATGATTCAGGGACTGCTTCTCTGGAAAACGTGCTTACAGTTTACAGCAAAAGTCTTCCAGGCTCTACCTCTAAACCTCCTTACTGCCATGTTCTTCTTTTATGTAGCAGAGAGTTAAAGCAATGTGGATTCCAATATGGAAAAGCATTCTGCCCTAGTCATTATCTTACCTCATTGCCTCCTTCCATGAATTGTTTTCAGGAACTCAGTCCTCAAAGGTGATCCCATATTCTTAGGGAGGATTATTTATTTATATATGGGGAAGGCCAATAAAATTATTCATATTCACCACTTACAAGTGACTTTTTATAAAAACTTTCCAAATTCCTCCCAGTTTTTGAAGAAAAAATGCATAATCTGGCAGATAATTGTTGTGTATAAACCAGTCCATGACACACTACATAATAACAACACTGCTTTCCATATAATTATGGTGTTTTTAGATTTTATCAAACTGTTACATACTCTCATATGTAATTAAATAAAACTCTTCATCATTTTGTTATAAACACGACTTTGTTTATAACAATGGAGAAAGTGTTCATGGAAGCCTGGTTTTCACCCAGAGCCATAAATGTGGTCTCATGCAGAACAAAGTCTTGAACTACAAGGTTGAATGACTACAAACATAACATTCTTTCTACTAACCTGAAATCTGTCTTTTATGACACAATATTTAGTAAAACCCAGTGAAAATAATTCCAATTTTATTTGTTCAACTAGGGTTACAAGGCTTTGGTCAAGTCATATAAAACCACATCACTTTTTTCAAAAAGCAAAAGGCGTAATGACGATATGCTGGCACATTTCAAACCTCTTCCCAACACCACTCCACTACATACACAGTGAGAGGAATACATGATGTGGGAAGTCCTTCTGTGTATGTGTTGCTTTTATCAGTTAATGAATAAAGCTGCTTTGGCCTGTGGCAGGGCAGAATATAGCCAGGCTAAAAGAGGCAGAGAGAGAGAGAGAGAGAGAGAGA
>NC_022016.1:77859919-77866918 GCF_000317375.1 Microtus ochrogaster | reverse complement strand
AGAGAGAGAGAGAGAGAGAGAGAGAGAGAGAGAGAAGAGTCAAAGAGACAACATGTAGCTGCTGAAGGAGAAAGACACCCAGAACATTTATTGGTAAGTCACAGCCTCATGGTGATAGACAGACTACTAGAAATGGCTTAATTTAAGAAAAAAGCTAGCTAGGAATATGCCTAAGTCATTGTCCAAACGGTATTGTAATTAATATTGTTTCTGTGGGATTATTTGCTTTTGGGCAGCCAGGAAAAGCACAAGCAGTCTCCACTTACAAATACATGTGCAGATTTTAGGATTACACTTGGAAACACACTGCCTTGCTCTATATTATATCAAATGATTGCTTCAACCTTATGAAATATAAAAATCTGGACTATGGTTAATATTAAAATCTAATATAATAAAAAGAACGTTTAGTAATATACTCTGGTTTGGGTTTCAATACTGATTCTAATTTCCTTAACATAAGACTTACAATGACTCTTCTAAACTTGCTCCCTTGTTTAACAAATAGAATATATTTAACAAACTTGTACAAGAATCAAATGATATAGCATGATACATAAAGCTTTTAAAACAATCATGAAGGTGTTTTTCAATAAATGGCATTCATTTTATTTACTTTGTTTTTGCAGTTGTTAATATTGCTGCAATTACTCAATGATTTCCATTTTACTACCAGTGAATAAGAGCAAGATTACCAGACAATGAGGAGGAACAAATTAGAACCAAATGCACGATATAGAAAGGCATAAAATGGATACAAATAGGAAAAAAGTCAAACTATCTCTATTTGAAGATATGATGGTCTACATAAGCAATTTCCAAAATTCTAACAGAAAACTTTTATAAACAATCAAAAATATCAGCAAAGTAGCAAGTTACAAAATTAAAAATCAGTAACCTTTCTATATACCAACAACAAATAGAGAGTGAAAGAGATTGAGTATAGGCACACTCCCACTTACAATAGCATCAAAGACAATAAAATATCTTGCAATAAATGTATCCAAGGATAGAAAAGATCTCTACCTTGAAAGCTTAATATCTCTGAAGAAAGAAATTCAGAAAAACAATAGATGGAAAGACAGCCTATGTTCATGGATCATTAGAATTAATATCATGAAAACTACCATCTCACCAAAAGCAACTGAGAAAGTCAATGCAATACCAATAAATATACCCACAACACTCCTTACAGAAATAAAAAATGAAATCATAAAATTCATATGGAGCCAAAGCAAAAAATAAATAGGACCCCAGAGAACCAATGCAATCCTAAGCAAAAAGAATACTAGAGGAATCACTATTCCATAGAACTATAGTAATAAACAATATGGTACTGGCATAGAAGCACATATAGACCATGTAACAAAATAGAAGACCCAAATATTAATTCTTGCAATTACACCCACCTGTTACACTCACAGGCACCAACTACTGTAAGGCCAATGACCAGCTGAGAGGAGTTGAATAAGACTTTACCAGAAATTAGCCCCCTTATTGGATTCCTAATGCATACTGGTCAGCCATGAAACCAAATTCACACAATAAAGCAGACAAAGCAGACTAAACGTCGTATTTCTATATCTTTGAATACACATAAACATATTTACATATGTAGCCATACTCCAAAGCTACAGAGAAACCTTATCCCCCAAAAAACATATGTAGCCATAATAACCAAAGAAAAAACTATCAAGTTGAAAACAGAGGAGGAAACATGGGAGGGGTTGCAGAAAAGAAGGAATGGAGGAAAGTGATGTAATTCAATTTCAATTAAAACCTTATTTTCTTCTTTTATTACATCCTTTTTTATTTCTTACTTTTAAAAGTTATTTGTGTGTAGACTATTAACAACTGTTTTGGAACAAATTGAATCCATGTTATTAAATATTTCAGGGACTTATGTGAATCATCACAAAATAACATTGTCTGTAAATATGAGGATATCAAAATTAGAAAGAGAAACTTTACTTCATGAGCCTGAAGTATGACTCTCCCATAATGTTCTAAAAATAATGGAACTTGAATGTCTAACAGTACTTTTTTGTTTTTTGAGGTAGAGGCTGTCAGTGATATACAAGGCTGGCAGCAATTAATTTTCTTGCTTATTTTATCTTGGAGGCTATTATTATTATTATTATTATCATTGGTATTTCGAGATAGGGTTTCTCTGTGTACCAGTCCTAGCTGTCCTGGAACTAGCTCTTGTAGACCAGGCTGGCCTCAAACCCACAGAGATCCGCCAGCATCTGCCTCCCGAGTGCTGGGATTAAAGGCGTGCACCACTATTGACTAGAGGCATTTATTATTTAACAATAGCTGTATGTTCAGATGAGGGATCGTTAAATTCCCTGATTTAAAATGTGTTGCCTCTTATCTACACACTGCCTTAATAACCACATGACATGTAACTTTCCAGTGACATTAATCCTTGTTGCTACTAACGATTTCATATTGCTGCTGAACTTACTTTGTTACATCCTATGTGCCAGTGTATGTAGGATCATTAATTCAACATTAATATATCCTGAACAATGAAAACTATCACCACAGCTCTGAGAGGCGACTTTGCCAAAAATATTCGTTATGGGTTACTGAAGCCTGACTCAGAATTTTCGTATTTCAAGGTTGTAAAGTATCACACGTCGTATTTATACACTTACTAATAAATTAGGAGGAAGTCACCCAACATGGCAAGTGCCTAACACCCCACCTCCCAGGAGCTGACATGGGATGATTAGTTCATGTTCAAAGCTATCTTGGGCTACAATGTGAGGCACTATTTCAAATAAAAACAAAAATAAAACCACCACAATAACTATGGGTCTTAGCAATATTAAGCATGTTAGTAGTGAAATATGACAATTTCTTCGACAAGCATGTCAGAGTTTAAGAGTATGGAAGCTAACCGGCAAAAAAGGGGGGCAGTGGTGGATTTATCCCGTAAAACAACAGCGTTAAAGGTGTAAAGTATTTAAAGTTGAACAGCAAAGCCATGGTCCTACAAGATGAGAATTGCTGTCCTGAGGTGGATTTGCCTCCTTCCTGACCTCCCCATGCTTCAGAGCGAGGAGTGATAAGGAGACCATGCTCAACAGAGCCACGATAGCTAATAAGGCACAGTCTCGAGGAGAAAGCTCTGACTGCGGGGAGATGGTTTCCCTCAGGTACGCATCAGCCCGTACATGTATGTAAATGATCTTCTTAAGAAAACACTAAGAGTTATAGGAGGGATAAATGGTGTTCTAGTGTATCAGAATCAGTTCACATCACCATGGACAAATGCCTGACAAGAACACAGTAAGAGGAGAGGAGGTTGTTTTAGGTGACAGTCAGGGGTGATCTAGGGATAGGGAGGTAGGCAAGAGGATAGGAACTCCTAGCTAAGGTGCAGGAATATGAAGCTACTTGATCATATCCAGGTAAATCAAGAACCAGAGAGTGGACCATATGAGCTCCAGACATAAAAGCCCCCCTGGATCCACGTCCCGAAAGTTCCACAACCTCCCAAAATAGCAACACCATGTCGGAAAAGCCACAAACAGTTCCTTCACTCAGTGTGAAAAGAAAACCTCAGTATTTGAGGTACTTGATGTACTTGGGAAACATTTGCCTTCAATATTCATCAAGTCTATAAGCAAGATTTGAATTGATAAAACGTTAGTTTCTGCATAGTAGAACTATATCCCCAAACAAAACTTAAAAATATTATGCAAATGTAAAAATATTCAGCACATAACAAGGTGAAATTTATATTGTGTAAAATCTAATGGAAGCTACAGGAAATACAAGCAAGTGGGGCACTTCATAATGCAGAAAGAACTTAGAGGACCAAAACTGACTTAGGGACTATGCAGATAATCAAATTAGTAAACAAAGACATGCTAAGTAAGAGGCAATGTGAAGACTAAAAATAAACTAGATTGCTAAGAAAGGATAAAGTTATATCTGCGGTGAAAAACACACTGGTTATGATTAATGCAGATTACACGCTGCTATGGGAAAATATTTTTCATTTTAAGCAGAGAGAAAATATGTAAAAATAAACAGAGCATCAGTAAATTATGAGTTAACTTCAGATGGACTAATGTGTAAATAGAATCCACACAGAAAATATGGAGGTAATGGAATGGGATGCATACATATATACATATATATGTAATATGTAACACATATGTGTCTCTGTATATATAAAACTATATAGAGATACATATATGTATTATATAGACAAAAATATGTGTGCATGTATAATATGTAATGTAATATGATATATAATAGTATATTATATAATAGACATATTATATTATAATTTTCTATATATAAAATTATACAACTATTATAAAACAATAACTATACAAGCTTAAAATATCCATTCAGTGATAACCACAAGAAACATGAAAAATAGCAAATTATAATCAATTTGTTTACAAACAACAATCAATAAAATATATTGAGGCATCAGAGCATAACAAATATAAGAACATAAGCAAACTGTTTGTAGGAGTTCAAACCAAAGGCACATAGAACACAACTTTTTTAAAAATGGAAGAAAAAATGTTCAATATAGAATTTTCTGCTTAGCCAAATGCATCTTTCTAAATGCCTTTCCAAAGCTTGTATCAGACATATGTGTAGAAAAATAATTCAGCAAAAACAGCTTTGGACTATATAAATATAAAACTTCTTTGGAAAGAAAGAAAATTATAGCATAAAAATGTAGATGTAATCAGAAAGATGAAACCCACTAAGATGATAAATATAAAATAATTATTTTCTTCTTAGATTTGAGTGGTCATTTTTAAGTACAACTCATAACAACACATAGCAAATTCTATAATAAACAATAATAAAATTATAACAAAAATATCACCATTTAGGGAGAAAGCTCAACAGTCAAGTGTCAGATGTGAGTCTGAGTGGCAGAATTACACCTCACTTGTTAATGCTATCACCAAGGAAGCGGAGGCAGGAGGATCCTTGGAAACTACCAGAGAGGCAGCCTGTTTACTTAGCAAGTTCCAGCACAGTGAGAGACTCTGTCTCAAAAGGAAAAGGTGGATGGCACATTAGCAATGACACCAGAGGTTGTTCTCCGTCTTCCACATGAACACGTACATGCAAATACACACATGTACACCTATACTCACATGAACACACACACACACATACACTCCCAACACAGAGCAGTCAGTGATCAGCTAAAATGGAAGTCTCCTTCTGCGGGCCTCTAATAAATGAACTGGTACACTATTACTTTATATCTGTGATAAATTTAAGTTGTATACTCTGCAATTCCTAAAATAAGTTCCTTTAAAAGTAATATATTAATCAACTTTGAGTATTCCATGTAATTTGATGATATTTGAAAATAAAGTAACTTCTAAACAGATATACCAAAGACCTACAGCTAGTAATTCAATCAAAAAAAAAAACAGATGCAATGATCAAAAATGTTAAATTTTATAAAAAAAAAGACACAAAAGAGCAAAAGTGTAATGCAGAATAGAAAAATGGGGCATACTAAATAATAAAATAAAATTCATTTAACATAAATTTGCCAATAATTGCGATGGTCTGAAATGAAAAATGTCCCCCATATGCTCATGTGTTGGGACCCTTGGACCCTGGTTGGTGGTGCTGTTTGGGGAAGTTATGGGTCTTTTGGGAGATAGAGCCTTTCTAGAGGATGTATGCCAGTGCAGGCCATGTTGAACACTTTTCACCCCACTTCCAGTTCACCTTCTCTGCTTTGTGTTCGTGGTGGAAGTTTTGGTCTCTCAGCTTCATACTCCTGCTCTTGCTGTCATGCCTCCCTGCCACTCATGAAGGCTTCCTCTGTCATTTTAAGCCAAATTAAAATCTTTCCCCTAAGTTTATATGGTCATCATGTTTTATCATAGTAGCAGAAAAGTAATTAATGCAATAACTATGCTAAATTCAAATGTCTACACATTTACTAAAAGACAGAGATTGTCAATCAGAATCTTTAAAAAAAAAGATCCAGTTATATGCTTCCTGTTAGAAACTTATTGATAAGTAGGAAATGGAAAGCCATTTAATACCCAAAGAAAACCCAAAGGTGTCTATATTAATATCATAGTAGAGTTTTAAAAGAAAGAAATCAGAATGGATAAAGAAGATTACTTCATATTTAATAAATAGTCCAATAATTAAAAAGAAATGATGATTATAAAGGCTATGTACATATGGTTTTGAAATACCTAAAGAAAAGTGATAATAGTTTCTAGAAAAAAATTAAGAACCGAAATTTTAATCAGATGTTTCAACATACAAATAAAAACTATGCTAGAATATCTTCAGTAAGTATATCTATGACTTGAATAAAATTACTCATGAATCTTGACCCAATATTAATAGAACACTTGACTCAGTAGTACAATCAACAATCTCTTAAAAGGCAAATAAAGTATTTATTAAAGTAGACTAAATGTGGCATGATAAAGTAAATATCAACAAGCTCCAGAGCATTGACATTGAGAAACATAGTCCCTGATCATGATGAAATTAGAAATCACTAGTAGAAACAGATATCTAAATTATACAAATATTTGGTATTAGACAATATACTTTATCTATCATCATTATTTGTGTGTGTATGTGTGTGTGTAATATACACATGCAGGTATGTGCATACCACACATACATGTGGATGTCAGAAACAACTTTTAGTGGCTGGTTCTTTCTTCCCACCACAGATTCTCAGGTTTGAATTTAGGTCATCAGGCTTACAAGGCAGAGCATCTACACACTAAGCCACCTCATCACCCAATTATTTATTTCTTTTTTTTAATGGTGATATTACATTTTACTTTATCACTGATCTAGAAATTTGAACATTAAGGCAATTAATGTTGCTTTAGGATTAAATTAAAGCTTTAGGATAAAATTCTCATTAATTTGTGTGAACACAGTAATCACAGAAAGCTCAAAACAGCTGTTCCACATTGTCCTCATGCAATGTTCTAATTAGATGAGAAG
>NC_022016.1:77851350-77859591 GCF_000317375.1 Microtus ochrogaster | reverse complement strand
TCAGTAGTCCTTATTGTCTGCTATGTTCAGAGAGTCTGGTTTTATCCCAGGCTTTTTCAGACCCACCATTAAATATTACAGTGTTAAACTTAAAGCACAAAATTAGACCAAAAGTAAGGTATCAGTGTAACAGTCTGTAACCACACAGCAACACGTAGAAAGTTAGACAAGGTTAAACTATTAAATGCAGAACAAAGACAGTAACAATTATCAAAGATTAATAAGCAATATAATATAGAAGAGAACAATATGCAAAATTGATCAATAAAACATTCTTTCCAAAAGTACAACCAGAATTATAATGAGGAAGAAAATGAGACATAAATTACCACTCAGGTATAACAAAAAAATACAACAAATAACCACTATTTACCAAAATACTATATGGTGTGAGAAGTCCTTCAGTCTATGTGTTGCTTTTGTTGGTCAACGAATAAATCTGTTTCAGCCAGTGAGTTAGCAGAATAGAGCTTGGCAGGAAAACTAAACTGAATGCTGGGAGACAGAAGGCAGAGTCAGTGAAAAGCCATGGTGCCTCCAGAGACAGATGGAACTTTACCCAGTGAGCCATAGTCACATGGCAATACACGGATTAATAGAAATGGGTTAATTTAAGATATAAGAGTAAGCCAGGTGGATACTAGCTATAAACAAAGGATATTAAGCCTATATATAGTTCAAGATCCTAGAGAGGCTAAGGAACAAGGTGAACCCTAAGAAAAACATATATAGATTCACTTGGAAAGTCGAAATAGACACGATCACCTGACAAAATTGGGACTATAGGGGTGTGGGGAAAAGGGAGGGTGGAAAGGAAAGAGGAGAAGAAAGGGGGAGGGGTGAGGAGAACTTGAGGGTATGGGACAGTGGAGATGGAGGAAGGACAAATATAAGAGCAAGGAAAGAGACATCTTCATTGAGGGAGCCATTGTGGGGTTGGCAATAAACCTGACACTAGAGAAATTCCCAGGAATCCACAAGGATGACCCCAGCTAAAACCCTGAGCAACTGAGGAGAGGGTGTCAGAACGGACCTTGCCCTGTGGTCAGACTAAAGAATATCTTAACTATCACCATAGAACATTCATCCGGCAACTGGTAGAGACAGAGGCAGAGACCAGCATCAGAGCACTGAACTGAGCTCCCAAAGTCGAGTTGAAGAGTAGAAGGAATGAAAATATGAACAAAGAAGTCAAGACCATGATGAGAACAGCCACTGAAACAGTCTACCTGAGCTAATGGGAACTCACCAACTCCAGCTGGACTGGGAAGGAACAAGCATAGGAACAAACTAGTCCCTCTGAATGTGGTTGACAGTTGCATGGCTGAGGCAGACTGAGGGGCCACTGGCAGTGGCACCAGGATTTATCCCTACTGTTTGTACTGACTTTTTGAAAACCTGTTCCCTTTGGATAGATACCTTGCTCAGCCTAGATATAGTAGGGCCTTGGACCTTCCCCAAAGCAATGTGCTTTGCTTTCTCAGAAGAGTGGATGCAGGCGTGATCGGGAGAGTATGTGGAGGGAATGGGAGGAGGGGAGGGAGTGGGAACTTGGATTGGTATGATCATTAAAAAAAGATAGTTTGTTTTCTTTTAAAAAAATATTTTTTTAAAAAAGAGTAAGCCAGAAATACGCTTAAGCTATTGGCCAAACAGTATTGCTAATAACATAGCTTCTCTGTGATTATTTCGTGGTTTGGGCAGCTGGGAACAAACAAGCGACCTCCACCTACAACTATATAGTATGAAAACATATGGCCATAAATTTGGAAATTGTTAAGAAATGGAAAATGTCTTGAAAAATACAAACAGTAGAAGTAAATTAAATTAGAAACGGATGACCTGAATAATCCTATAAGAGAAATTTACTTTGTGGTTAAGAACATTTTCTCAATGATAATTCCAAGTTTCCATTGCTTTCTTATTGAACTGTTCCAAGTATTTTAGAAAAAGAATGACATCAAATCAAAATTTCTTCTTAAAAGCAATACCATATGACAGAGTAAGTTATTGTGTATAAGCAGAAGAATTAGAAGTTCACAAGTAGCCTTGACAACATAGGCTAAAGGCCACCTTGGGATACATAAAGCCCTGTTTCAAAACAAACAAACAAACAAACAAACAAAAAGTACATAAATAAATCAGCTTAACAATCTAATAGTATAACGTTACAATGACACCTAAACAAGACAAATAAATGTGAATGTGTGCGTGTACACGCACACAGCAGATACACAAACACAAATAATTATTATCAAAATTTAGCAAAAAATCAAACTCAATAATTTCTAAAAATAATATCAAATAATGATATAAGGTTGCACTAACTGTAAAATGTCAATGTTACTCACCATCTAAACAAAAGAAGAGACAGTATAATAATAGTATTATCTATATAGAAAGATAAAGAATTTTTCTAAACCAACAGTGATGGCTGAACTCTGAATAACTATAAGTTAAAAAAATTTACTCAGAGGTCATCTACAAAACATACAGCTCTAAAATTGAATTTATTAAGGAAATGTAGAAATTTTTCTTTTGAGATAAAGATCAGGCTGTACTTCTATTCAGTATTGTATATGAGGTTCTTGCAATGAAATAAATTAAGGTTAAAAGATTAGATATTAGAAGTAAGTAATAAAATAAAAAAATCAATTCCCTCCTTTTCAAATGACATGACCAACTCTGCAGAAAATTCCATGTTTCTAATACTGATAAGTGTTTCAGAAAGACTTCAGAATATAGGATCAATGTGTTGAAATATACCCATTTATTAACTTAAGATGCAACATCTACCCAAAAGCATCAAATATAACAGGAAAATCTGAAAAGTATGTGAATTAATTTGTAAGTTGAAAGTTATAAAACGTCCTTTAGAGATATTCAATAGAACTAAAGAAAAATAAGTGTACTCACTTTAAGGAAGACTCCATATTAATTAAATGTTATTTCTGTCTAAATTGACCCATAGATTCAATATTAATACTTTTTAGTGTAAGAGCAGACAAACTGATTTTAAAACGCCCAGAGAAATAAAAAGAATTTAAAACAGCCATACATCTTAGAAATGAAGAACAAAATTGAGGAACCTGGCAATATCACATTTTAAGACTTTTAAAAACTACAATAAATAATACCTCAAACAAGAAAATGAAATTTTATAAATTTAAATTTATACAGAAGATTCTAAATGCAAATGGACAATGAGTAGAGCAAAGGCATTTTACACATAACACTACCGCGACTAATGGATGTGTGTAAATATCTCTGTTCCATAGAATACAAGACTGCCAAATTGAAGCTTGGGAAGAAAGTGATAATTAGTAGGGAAACTACTGGAAAAAATCTCGAGGGATTATGACTATGAAAGTTATTCACTAAAACTTGGGAAAAAACCATATTTGTGTACTGTCGGTGGGCTAGAATGGTGTGAATAGCGTTGTGAATCCTGTGCTCAGGGGCTTGAGGCAGGTGGATCATAAGCTGAAGAGAGCTGGGTGCAAAGACCCTGTCTCAAACACACAGACACAAACCTGCACATAGACATATACAAAGGAAAGGGACATGAGAAGAGAGATGATGAGATACCCTCAAAAATGTTTCCTTTTCATAGAACCAAAAATTTGCTCCCCAGATATATTTTCCTGTACTCTGGTATCACAGTGTAACTTAGCAATGGAATCTGAGTAGACATAATGTGTGTTTCTTTTGGCTACCATTTCCAGAAATTGGGTCAGAGTTTCCTGCTTTCTATTCTCCTTCTATTAAGTGGAGGTAGAATGAGCCAAGAACCTTTAATTTTTTTATTTATTTTACATACCATCCATAGTTCCCCCTCCCTCTTCTTTTCCCATCTCCCCTGCCTCCCATTTATCCCCTCCCTATCCACTCTTCCTCCTTCTCCATTCAGAAAGAGACAGACCTCACGTGGGCCTGAGCAAAGCATGGAGCATCAAGTTGAGGCAGGAGCAAGCTCCTCCCCCCAAATCAAGGCTGGGCAATGTAATCCAGCAAGGGAAACAGGTTCCCAACAGTTAGCTAAACATGTTAGGGACTGGTCAGGATCTCACTTCTAGGAGCCTCACAGTCAGACCAAACTACACCACTGTTACCCGCATTGATTGGTCCCGTGCAGGCTCCCAAGCTTCACACAGACTCAGCTCCCAAGAGCTTGGGGCAGCTGTTTCTGTGGGTTCTTCTGTCATGACCACCCCCCTGGATCGTTCAATCTTTTCTCTCTCTCTTCAACAGGACTTCATAGTGGTTGGCTATGGATCTCTGCATCTGCTTCCATCAGTTACTAGATAAAAGCTCTCTAGTCACCAAAGTGATTACAGAAGGCCAGTTCCGGCAGCCTCTCCACTATTGTTAGGAGTCATAGCAGAGGCCATCCTTGTGGATTCCTGACCTGGGAGTTTCCCTGGCACCAGGTTTCTCCCTAACCCCAAAATATCCCCCCAATCAAGATATCTCTTTCATTATTCCCCAATCTGTCCCACTCCCAACCTGATCCCTCACATACCTACCTCCATTCCTCTCCCCCACCTGCCCCACCCACCCCTGCTCGCACCCCAGCCCCAGTTTACCCAGAAGATCTCTTCTATTTCCCCTTCCCCAAGAAATCCATTCCACTTTCTTTGGGCTCTCCTTGTTTCCTAGCTTTCCTGGGTCTGTGGATTGTTGCCTGATTCTCCTTTACTTTACAGCTAACATCCACTCAATGAGTGAGTACATACCATGTTTGTCTTTCTGGGTCTGAGTTACCTCACTTGCAATGATTTTTTTTTAGTTCCATCCATTTGACTGAAAATTTCATTGTTTTATTATATTTTTACTCCTGAATATTACTCCATTGTGTAAATGTACCACATTTTCCTTATCCATTCTTCAGTTGAGGGGCATCTAGGTTGTTTCCATGATCTAGCTATTAGGAATAATGCTGCTATGAACATAGTTGAGCAAGTGTCCTTGTGGTATGACTGAGCATGCTTTGGGTATAAGCTCAAGACTGGTGTAGCTGGGTCTTGAGGTAGATTTATGACATATCAAAACTACAAAACTGAAAGCATTTGGGTTCCTGAATCAAAACATGGATGATAACTCTCAGGCAACCAGAAAGATTCACAGGATTAGCATGTGAATGAGAAATAGAACGCCATTGTGTTCAGTAACTAAGATATTAAAGTTAATTAGTAGAAAAATTGTTTGTACCTTAATTAGAAGACAAGGACATATGAGCAAAATGTCACTAAGATAAAGCAGTTTAGTGGGGAATAACATCAGAATGAATCATAGCAGCAAAATGGGGAGGGTGTTTCCAACAGTTTGTAAGGTATAAATAATAATGGGAAAATGCCCTTTTAGAAAGAAATGTGGGGAAAAAAGAAGAAAAGATATGAGAGGGAAAATAAGAAGGATAAGTAATAATGCTTACATAATCAATAAAATGGAGTTGAAATTTTATAGTGGGCTTTCTTAGTGTATAAAAGTTTTAGAAGAATGGTTTGAAGCAACAGGAGAAAACATGATGTTGAGGGCAGAAACTATAAGAAAAAAAAAAGCCCCAGGAGTAAAATTTTGGTAATGCTAGTATCAAACCCAGAACCTTGCACACATTACACAAAAGTTCTATGAGTAATCTGTATTTCAGCTCTGTGACTTGTTTCTTATACAACCAACTAGTGAGACCCTACTGGAAATAGGACAATGGTTCTTTTAGATAGTTTTTGTCTTTTAGAAATTATTTGGTCTACAGTACCTTGTCTATTTCAAGAAAAATTCCAAAAACTTACCTTCTTGTTACCTTGTTCAAGACTCTCCACAGAAATCTACCACACACAACCTTAATAAATTCCAATAGGCATCCTTTCCCCCTTGCATAAACTTTGGAAACAGACATTCTTGGACTTGAAGAGTTTTACAAATTTTACGTAGCTAGGAAAGTTAATGTGACTTTATTAATGTGACTTTATTTATGGCCCATCATCTCTTTAATGGAAACAATACCATTTAACTCAAAGTTCTTATGAATATTTATAATTTCTATGAGGTTCCTAGTATTATTTGTGGCTTATCGTAAACAATAAATTTATAGGCAACAGTAGCATAACTATTATAATTACAAATATTCTCTTTCCTGTGTTTTTCTACAAATATAGCAACGAAACACTACGAGGAATGGGGGAAAAGATGAGCATAAATATTACAAGGAAATAACATTATTTTGTAACATACTTTTATAGGCAGAGAAGAAAGAGGTATCTATAAAAAAAAAGAAGTAAGAATATCTTTTGGAATACCCGTGCAAGCTAATAGAAAAGAGCACATGCTAACTTGGGGAAACTAGTTTGAGCTAGAAATAAATGTACTGGTGCCAGAGTGGAGAGATGGTTCAGCAATAAAGAGCACTGATTGCTCTCTTAGAGGACAGGAGTGCAGATCCCAGCACACACTTCAAGCAATTCACAACTGCCTCTAACTCCAGCTCTTAGGGATCTAATGCCCCTTCCAGGCCTTCATGAACACACATACACACATACATGTATGCATATAGACACCACATAACACACACAAATTAATATAACCCTTCTTTAAAATGTTGTTAAACTTGTATGCATAAAAGCTCTTTCAAATCTCTTATGTCAGTATTATTAATTTCTAAGATAATAGTAATATCAATGAGATTTTAAAAAGCAGAAGAGAAAAAGAACACAGATTTGGAAAATGCCTCTGCCTCTTACTCTAAGTGAACTTGAGCAATATTTTTCAACATTTCTGAATATCAGTTTTTTAAGTATGAAATGGGAAAATATTAGTAATTGTTACACTATGAAAGAATATCAACATAATCTATGTTAGATACATTTTAAAGATTCAGTGATTCTAGAGTTGTTTTCATTAGTTCATACACTTGAGTAAACTGAAGTCCCAAGGAGACCATAATTGTTCAAGTCCCTAAAATATGTATCTAAAAAACAAGGCTAGAATTTACAACCTTTAAATCTTACCTAGTGCTCTCATATTTCAGCAAATAATGTTACTTGGTGTTCTCTCTTCACCAGAGAAACCTATAAAACACTCATTCCCACTTATGAAATGGTTGAGTTTGATCTTACATGAAATATTCTTAATTTACACATGCTGTTATTTACTAAAAGATGTCCAAACAAGTTGATTTCATACTAGAACGTCTACCTCAGAAAAATATACAAGCAGCAGAAATAGTTATAATTGTCAAGTCAATCTTTGGTTGCTTATTATTACAGAAATAAATTGAGCTCTGTTATAGCTTTCTGACATGTAATTCTGATACTAATAGGTTCACATCCATTTCTTTTTTCTCTACCTGCTAAGAGGAAGCATTCTGTAATGGTGTGTCAGAAATCTCCCAGTAGCTGACTGATGCTTCCCTCAAATAGAAAGTGACTGCATTCTCATCAATAGCTATCCACAGGTTACCATAATGAGACAGAGCACTGAAATCTCTCGACAGTGAAAAGCGGGTGGCTTCACCTGCAACCCAATGTCCAAGTTATCTGTGCCCATATTGTGGGAATGCAGGAATTGACCTCAAAACTTGCTGTGCTAGAAACAAACATGCTGTTTTCCTTCCTCTCCTGGGAGTGAAAGTGGAAGTCAGTATCTCCTCTGCTAAAGTTTTTGTTCAAATTAATGAAAAATGGATTTGGGCTTTAGGTAATCATTGTGTTTTAACTCCAGGGTTATACTGTGTTATTAGAAGTACAGCAGTTCTCATCTTTTTATCTGTGCTTTTTTCCATTTGTGATTAAGGTAACTGACACACGGTACTGAATATAACAAGCCCCCTGTCCACAAGTAGGCCTTTGTCCAATAGCAAAATTTACTCCTTGCATGCTATTTTGAAATTAGGTTTTATTCTGAGTGCTGATTAGAAGTTGGAAAGTGACCAAATATGTGTCAGAAAGTTTCGCCAGAGTTGATTCATATGATGAAAAATCCAAATGTCATCCTTCAGGTTAGTCAATGTTGTCATGATCCACAATCTCAAACTGCAAAGGCTGTTGTTGCATTTCAAAATTAATATTCATTATAAAGAGTCGATCCTTTTTCTGTGCGTTTATTTTCTCTGAGACAGAGACCCACATTGGAGCACCGGACAGAAAACTCAAGGTCCAAATCAGGAGCAGAAGGAGGGGGAGCACGAGCAAGGAACTCAGGACCGCGAGGGGTACACCCACACACTGAGACAATGGGGATGAT
>NC_022016.1:77841632-77849928 GCF_000317375.1 Microtus ochrogaster | reverse complement strand
ATAAATAAATAAATTTTAAAAAAATAAATAAATAAATGTTGCTGGATTAACCCCCCCCCAAAAAAAAATAAAGAGTCGATCCTTTCTGTTACTCATCTGACTACTAGAATAACAACACTGTGTGAACTGTAACTGGCATTACACTGAATCATGTATATCAGAAACTACACTGATAGAAACTGGGAAAGAAAGCTGCCCTGCTTTTATCACTATTGTTAGATCCACACCACAACCAAAAGCAATTTGAAGAGAAAGCAGTCTATTGGGCTTGTGTATTCAAATGACAGTCCATCACTGAAAGAACTCAGGGAAGGAACTGAAGCAGGAGGTATGGAGGAAGCTGCTTATGGACTTGCTCCGTGTGGCATGCACGCATGCCTTCTTATTCTGCCCAGAGCCACCTGCCCGGAGATGGCAACACTCACAGTGGGCTGTGTCCTACCACATCAATCATTAATCAAAAGAATGTCCCACAGATGTGCCTACAGACAATCTGATGGAGGCATACTTTGATTAAGGTTCCTCTTCCTAGGTGACTCTAATTTGATTCAAGTGGACAAAAAAAAAATTAATCAGCAGAGAATGGTAACTATGGCTGGATATCTAGTATACCAAATATTAGATTAGGTACACAAAAATGTTCTAATTTTATCTCACCAGTGAGGTATATTTTACTACATCAACTTTGCAAATGAGTAAACTGAGATCCGGAGACTTTTAGGGCCCATATATAGAGATTTTGTTAAAATCTATCCTAAGGGCTGTCTTTTCCTTAAGCTGGAGTCAACTAAGACAAGTGACACACAAATCACTGGCTGACCCCAAAGCAATATGTGCACAAGAGCTGACTTACAGGAAACCAGACTGGAAAAAAGGCAAAAGTAATGTAGCTAACACAGCCACATTTCTTATGTTGAAGTTTACAGCATTATTAAGAATAAATTTAAAAAAAAACAATAACTAAGCTTCTATTTCAAAAATCTAGAAAATAATAAATCAAATCCAAGTGAATTAGAAGAAAATAAGTAATAAAGGCCAGATTGGAAAAAAAATATAAACAGAGAAACAGTAGAAACCTCATGACACTATAATTTGGAGAATGGATGAAAGAAAAAGAAACATATATAATTTCGAAATCAGTAATGGCACTTGAAGTCCTAGAGAATTTTCAAAAACCAAGAGTATTCACCCGAGTTCATGTTTTTAGTTTCACATCCATAAGGTTTTGTTTCTAAACTGGCTTTTGATTTTTAAAGTATCACCTTCCCAAATGTTATTCCAGAGTAGGAGTGTCACAATTGAAATGCTACCATATATGGAATTTTTATCTTCAGATTTACTGTGATTTATGAATTGTGTCCAGTTGTGTCTTTAAATTATCTCTATTAGTTGTATTTATATAATTGTGCACATATGTAACCAGAAAAAGTATCACCTTGAGAGGGAGTGGGCTAGCATAGGAGGGTTTGAGGGAAGGACATCGGAGAGGTGGGAGGGGAAAGGGAAATAAGGTAGTTACATTTTAATTTAAGCATATTTTAAATTTTATTGTATTTTTTCCAGAAATTGCTCTTTATGTTCCATAGAACATGTTCTATAGTAGTCACATTTTCTTTCTGTTTTGAATGAGTAAGTTTATTAAGTACAAGCAAACAAAACAAAAATAAATAAATATCAAGCAGCAGATAAGATGGTAGGTATATAGGCAAATAGATACATCAAAATATCAGCAGTTTATAACATCCAGTGGAGATGTCCATGTTAGCCTGCTGATGAGAGCCAATAAAGATAACACCATCACACCAGATCTACAAATATAAATATATATTCATTAGCATTAAAAAAAAACTCAAAATCAACAAAACACCATAGAGGATCCTGACTCCCTGTGTACTTCCCATGTTTACATGGCTTTTTTTCTTTTATATTACTTTACTTTTTCTTTAAAGACTTTATATTATTTTTATTTTAAATTGTTTACTTTTTTCTCTGAGTATCTATACCCATTTTCTTGTTTTTTTAAAGCACCTATGCACATTTTAAAACACACTATAACCTGATTAGAGTTTTTGGTGCGTTTTTTGTTGTTGTTTTTGTTATTTGTTTGTATGTTTGGTCTGGACTGCTTTACTGAGCACCTGTAGCATTCTCTGCCCATGGGTGCCAAACCTTAAACTCACTGCCTAGCTTTGCACTGGCAGCTGGTTCTGCCCCACTCAGGTCCACGAGAGCCAAGTTTTATGCCCCACAGCTCTGGATGAGAGCTTCATTAAACTGGGAGTTGCATTTAACCACCCCAGCTCTAGGAAGTTGATGCCCACATTTGGGGCAGGTGTTTTTAATTTGCTTATTGTTTCTGCTTAACGTTTAAGCTGCTCAAGTGCTCACTCTATGGCAGAGCCGCACCTCTGTATGCTGCGAGCACTGGGCTACTAGGAAGGCAAGTGGTTTTATTTTTTTTCCAGTTTTCTCAGGCCCTAAAAAGAACTATGTGTCCCACATTGGACAAATGTAACAACTTCTGCGGAAGCCAATAAAAAGAGAGTGTTAGCTAGTTGTTACTCAGCATCTCTAAGGTTGCAAGTTTTCACCCCAGCCTCAGGATCTCAAGACTTATTCATAATTAGAATGATGGAAACTTAGTTAAAGCTACCTTTAGTGGCAGGGCCAGGCCAGTGCCTATGGGAGTATATTCTCAACAGGCTGCATCCTGAGCCAGACTGATGCTAGGGAAGCAGGCCATTAACTATGGAGTTGCAATTGCTAGGTAACATAGCATTAGGTTAAGGCTCTGCCACTGTGCCAAAGTTAAAACAACATTCCCCACTCAAAATTAAAGTCCTCAGTTCAGTGGAAAGAACATACACAAACACACACACACACACCATACACCACACACTCTTAGCGAATGGGGTCCAAATGGTGGTATCTTGATATATCTCCTGAATTGTAACTAAGGGTTGACTGAATGATCCCTTGGGAAAGGACAGAAAAGTACTTTGGAATGAGAAAACTATGAAGAAGAAATTCCTGAATGTTTATAATCAAAAACCAATTCTACTCAATATTGAAGACATCCAAATAGATTAAAAACAAGCCTGTTGATGTAAAAGTACTCATAATATTGGAAGTCTATTCTTTTCTTTACAATTCCATTTGAGATCTCATAGCGCCCCCAGTCTTAAAGATACAAAGACATACTTTCATATAACTCTTTTGCGAGTGTGTGGGTAAACTTCGACTATGAAACTTAAGGCCATTTAGTCACCCACAGTTACTGATCATATTCTATAGTCTCTGCTCCAGCATGGATCATTCATGACTCCTTCCTTCCCACAAAGAGTCAAATACAAAATCAGATCCTCAGTCCAACTTTCCCAACTGCCCAACCCATGTTTTTCATTTCTGTTCTACAAAAAAGCTTGACCTAGAGGAAAATGTGAAAAGAGAAAAAAAATGTTTTAACCATCCTAAGTTTGATTTTTTTTCAGATTTACAAAATAAAAACAAAAAATAAAGAAATTGATTACTTGCTAAAACCTTAACCTTCATAGCTACAATTCACAATTAGATAGTATCTTTGAAAGATAGTGAGGTATCACCATAAGATTTGATTAATCACAACTTGATACAAGAAAAATATGTCAAATAGGAACCAAACAAAATGTCAAGTCACAAACAGTGCTGCATATGAAGTTAATATCATGATTTTTTCTCACTCAAAAGTGATTTTGTTTATGACATTTATAATGAGTTTTTGACATTTGAGTGATGGCTACATCAAGATAAGAAATTAGAGCACCTGGGAATTGGCTCTGGTAAACTAATATACACTGCTGAAACTGGAATTACAAATTATTGTCAAATAAAGTGCTTTAAAATGTCTCCACAATCTTCAACTCAAGGCCTGAGGTATGGAGGGTAGAGGTCGCTTTGGTTTATCTAATACAGTGATTGCCATTCTGTTTTCCATTCAAGGAACAAAATACCTTCATATCAGTCACTCGCAGAGGGATGTTGGCTAGAATCCAGTCAAGATATTTGAAGAAGGAAAAAATCCACACCATTGTATTCTTCCAGGACTTTTTTGGCATAATCATTGAAAAACACTTTTAAATAAAATATTAAGGATTCCAGAACATAACATTAAGTCTACACTGTTAATCTCTGCATGACCCCACACAAGGCTCCGAACCGCATTTTACTTGTGCTATCCATGGGTAGGTCTTAAAAATAGATAAACAACGAGGCTTAATCTTCAATTATACTCTTCACAGGGAGGAAGAACATAGGATTTGAAAAAAAAACATCCTCCAGGGGTACACACTTTCCCACTTAGTACTCACAATTTAGAAGACCACCCAATTTCATAGATTTAGGAAACTAAGATATTTTAAAGAGAAAAGAAAATAATTTCCAAACACACAAATTCCTACCATAGCAGCAGCGCTAGCTAAGAACCAAATTTTTGTTTTGGTGCTTGCCTGCTTCTTGTTTGCTTATTTTCTTTACCATAAGTTAGGCGTGAATATTGCCAGAAAAAATTATTACTGTGCCAACTATAGCATTGGCTGCTTTACAAAATATTTCTTTGTTCTCTATCTCATTTATGTACACAAGACTCCTAAAGGTGAGCATGCTAAGGACTATTATTTCTCTTTATAGATAAGGAAATAAACCATAAAGATTAAATGGTTTCCCCAAGATCGCATGGGAGATTTGCCAAGGGGAAACTTGTATGTCAGTGTTTATGAAACTTAATCTGTTGTCAGTTAATGTACTAATTCATCTAGACTCAACTATTTTTTATGAAGATAATGCTATTTTCATTCAGAAGTCCATAAAAAGTTCTCATTTTATGACCCAAATTGTTTTCATAACTCTTTAATGGATAATCCAGGCTTCATAGACAAAATAATTTTATAAGGGCATATATGGTCTTAAAATTTGCATAAACATAACCCTGATGTTGATATAAATGTATGTCATATTACATCAAAGGGCTTCTATTCAGGGAAGATATATAAAGGTTTTAGTTGACTTATAGCTAACAATAATCTTATGTCTTTGCATGGTCAAAGTCATTTCATCTTTTCTGCACTGGGAACAGCAGAGTTCATTCGCATCTCTCAGATTCAAGTGTACAGTTGGGTATGTTTTGTAGGACTTCTCTGTGTTTACCTTAAGTTATCACTTCAAATCATTTTCATTAAGAACTTGAGGGGGTCTGGTCTGCACACTGCCATCTGGGAGGCTGCTTGCCTGTGACTGTTTTGTCTTCCTGCAGATCTAGAGGAAAGTGAGGCCACTGGACCCACAGTGACTCCAGAACAACAGCAACGAAAAGAACGTGAATAGTTTGAAATCACATTTTAAGAATGATTGCAAGTGAAACAAGGCTGTGTGTAAAAAATAGAAACAAGTATTTATATGCACTATCTTATTCATGACACCTCTAGGTAAATCCTGTATATAGTCCAAATGTATAGCTACATCTGTTAAATTAAAACTGCTGTGATAAATCTGAAATTATATGTCAAGCCTGACTAACAGTAGCTACTGCTCATCTTCATTCTACTGTGTAAAAGTGTTTTTTTCTTCTTAATAATAATAACAGAAAAGGTAGTTATGCCCAAAATTAAGGTGATCATCAAAAAAAAAAAAAAAAAAAAAACCTCAAGTGTAGTGGCATCACACCTGTGACTGTGAGTCCCGGGCAGAGAGAGGGAATGAATGGCATATTGAATGATCATATATTATATTCTGATTGTTTTAATTTTCTGTCTCCTTACAATACCACTTTCTTCTTTGATTAGATTACTGCCTACTATGACTTGAACACAGGTTATGCTCATCAAAACTCATACTGAGGCTTGTCAGTGCAGCAGTGTGGGAAAATGAGCATAGTAGGAAGTGGTCGGGTCATGAGGGCCACAGCACTTATGGGCTGATTATTAGCGTTCTCTCATGTATGAGGTGTTGCACTTCCAAGGCAGGTTTGTTACAATGAACTCATATTATGAACAAGGCATGGCTCTTGTGTTTGGTCTGCATGCACCTGATCACCCTTCCACTTTCTATCATGAATAAACACATTTTGAAGCCCTTAAAGGATATGACCACTTGATTTTACTGTTCAAGACTATAGAAACATGAACCAAAATAAAGCCACTTTATTATAAATAATTTAGTCTAGGCATTCTGTTACAGCAGCAGAAAACAGATTTAAGTATCTATTATTCATCCTTCTGGACCAAGTTCAATAAGCAAAATTTATGAAACATTTCCTGACATTTCCAAAATGTGACTGTTAATGCTCATGTGCTCTCCTCTCTCTCTCTCACGTGCGTGCCATGGTCAAATATTTTTCTACCTAGTCTTTCTCCTTCTACTGATCGTAACACTGTAGAGTAAAAACAACATCTTTATAGCCTAGTAACTGAAATATTGAAACCTAGTATCCAGCCTAGGAAGGGTACACTATATCTCTTTCTGATCTTCATGATTTATTACTTATAGACAATGAATTTATTCTTAATCTGTTTGTTTGATGGATTACTTTAATTTTCAAATGCTGAACCAGGTTTGCATCAGTGGAACATGACCAAATTACTTCTTAATGTTTAAGTCTTTTTACATTTTGCTGAATTACCTTTGAGAATGTTTTGAAACAATTTTGGATCCACAATTATATTTCTCTATACTATCACTGTAATCCTGATTGTACTCCATTCATTCCCATTGTTGTTTCATAATAACACAAAGTTAGTAATGAAGTGGAAAACGTTTCCTGTTTATCATTTTCTAGAAGAGATAGGGCCAATGTGTTAGTTTTTCATGATGAGACAAATATCTGAGATAATAAACTTATATAAAGAAAAGATTGCTTGACTCATGATTTCAGAGTTCATGATTGGTTGTTCTGTCTCTCCAGGCTGATGGTGAAATACATCGAGGCAAGAATACATGGTGGGGTAAAGTTATTAGCTCACAGTAGCTTGGAAACAAAGAGAAGATGATTGGCAAGAGTCCCAACATCCCCTTCAATGGTGTGCTCCTAATGACCTTTGTACTAGGTCTTACTTATAAATAATCTACTGCTTCCAAAAAACAACCCTATAACACATCAATGTCCCCCAGATTTTCTCAATAAAACATGGCAGCTATTGGCTGAATTATTCTCTTTACCTATCACCTGCAAATTAACATGTAAAAGCCTTAATTACTCTCTATGTAATAGTATTTGAAGACGAGGGCTTTGGAAGGTGTGTTAGCCACCTATCCATTATACTGTAATACATGCTTGAGCTAATCAACTTATAATTGGAGAAAGGTTCTTTTTATATCAAAACCTTCAAGATTTTAGTCCATGGTCAATTGGCCTTATTGCCATGGTGACACATCATATAGAATCATGAAGAAAAATACAACTACTCATCTCAACTCAGCAAGGAAAAGGAGGGAAGCAAAATGGATCTAGATTTAGTGGGACTAGATCACTACTAGCCCATTAAAAGCCTTAAAAAGCCTTCTATTAGGCCACACATTTTAAAGGTCCCAAAAGTCAACAAGCTGGGGACCAAGTCTCTAACCCATGGCAAGTTGGCAGAGACCCATGATCCAAGCTAGAGCAGAAGAAGGTCATTAGTGGGTCAGGGGATTTTGTCAGTACAGGACTCATTCTCTAAGCATGGAGATCTGGTTTGAACCCTGGTGTGGATTAGTGGCACACAAAGCTGGGGAAATGGAGACAGGAGGTTCCCTGGGCCTTCTGACAAGTCAGTCTAGACGAATTAATGAGCTCAAAGTCAATGAGTGACTCTGTCTCAGACGAAGGAAATGACATTACTAAAATTGACATGGGGGTTGTCCCCTGGCCTCCATGTGCACAAACACATGAAAGATTACACACACACACACACACACACACACACACACACACACACACACACACACGCACGCACATCTATGAGACAGAGAAGAAGAGAGTTGTGAGAGTGAAGATTCATGTTGGAATTAGAACAATTGAAAAAGCATTCGCTCGAAAGCCTGCTTTGTCTCTTCTCCAAGTGATAACACATCACGAATGGAGCTAAGGGGGAAACCCTCATCAGAATACATGCTTGCTGCTGTCCTGCTCTCAGCTTAGCAGCCTGCATAGCACTGTTTCAACTACCCAATCTATGACATCCTGTGATGGTACCAAAGCAGACTAAGACAGAAAAAAAAGCACGTTAATTTTCTTGAAACCTTTACTAGAATTCTCCAGTGAAAGAATTGGAGTCTGAGGGTTTTT
>NC_022016.1:77835921-77838942 GCF_000317375.1 Microtus ochrogaster | reverse complement strand
TGGAAGGATCTCCCTTGCTCTTGGATTGGGAGGATTAACATAGTAAAAATGGCAATTCTACCAAAAGCAATCTATAGATTCAATGCAATCCCCATCAAAATCCCATTAATGTATTATTTTTAAAAAACAATCTCTTCTCATTTTATATACATATCCCAGTTCTCACTCTGTCCTCTCCTCCTGCTCCCCCCCTACTTTCCCCATCCCACCCACCATCCACTCCTCAGAGAGGGTACGGTTTCTCATGGAGCCAACAAAGTCTGACACTTCACTTCAAGACAAGACCAAGGCCCTTCCCCCTATATCTATGCTGAGCAAGGTATCCCTCCAAAAAGAAAGGACTCCAAAAAGCCAGTTCATAAACTAGGGATAAGTCCTGGTCCCACTGCCAGTGGCTCAAATGACTGCCCAAGTCACACAACTGTCACCCACATTCAGAGGGTCTAGTAGTTTGGTCCTATGCAGGTTCTCCCAATATCAATCAGGAGTCAGGGAGCTCTCATTCGCTCAGGTCAGCTGTTTCTGTGGGTATCCTCATCATGGTCTTGACCCCCTTTGCTCATATTATTGTTCCTCCCTCTCTTCAACTTGTCTTGAGAAGCTCAGCTCAGTGCTTAGCTATGGATATTTGCATCGGTTTCCATCCATTGCTAGATAAAGGTTCTATGGTGACAATTAAGGTAGTCATCAATTTCATTACAGGGGAAGTCCAGTTCAGGCACCTTCTCCACTAATGCTTAGGGTCTTAGCTGGGGTCATCCTTGTAGATTCCTGGAATTTCCCTGGTGACAGGTTTCATGCTAGCCCCATAATGGCTTCCTCAATCGAGATATCTATTTCCTTGCTCTCATCTCTGTCCTTCCCCCATCTTGACTATCCTGTTCCCTCAAGTTCTCCTCCCGACTGCCCTTCTCCCCTCCATCTCCCGTCCCAACCTCCCTTCACCCTCCCACCCAAGATCCCAATTTTCTCAGAAAAGCTTGTCTATTTCTCCTTCCCAGGGGGATCCTTAATGAAATATTTGTATCTCTTTTACTAGAAGTCCTATTTCTTAGTAATTATGAACATAGTCTCATTATATGTCACGTTCAGTGAGATATTTTTCAAGGATATACTCTATTTCAATTAGAGTGCCAAATTATTAGGGTAGAGCCCTTCATTTCATACTTTTGCTGTCTTCAGTGTCTATGATGGGATGGCCTACTTCATTTCAGATATTAATAATGTCTCACCTTTCCCTTTCTCTCTTTATATCTTCAGGAAATACTGAGTGATCCTTTTAGATCAATGCTACTGCTAAATTTTTATTTTATTTATTGAATTTCCCAATTTTAAATTTTACATATAGTTCCTCTTTATATAATCTTTTCTTTAATGGAATTTTTCTATTTTTATTATGCCTATAGTAGCTTATTAAAATATTTTATGATTGCTGTTTCTAAATTCATGTCAAATTATTCTAATATGTGGCATCTACGGATTTTCTTTTATTCTTTCAAGATTAGATATTTCTGAGGCTCAGAGATGGTACAGTTGATAAGTTTTTTGCTGCATAAGCATGAAGCCCTGGGTTTGGATACTCAGACTCACATATATGACCAGGCACTGCACACACCTCTAATTCCAGTACTGGGAAGCCAGAAACATGAGAACGCCTGCAGCTTTCTGAACAGACTGACTAGAAAAATTAGCAGGTTCAGTGAGAGACCCTGCCTTAACCAATAAGAAGATTTCTATATCATTTACCCTTTTTGCCTTTAAGAGTCTATTTTTTTTAAGATAGGGTCTCATTATGTACACCTGGATGGCCTAGAACTCAATTGTGTGAAACAAGCAACATCAAACTCACAAAGATCCACCTGCCTTGACTCTGGAGTGCCAAGATTAAAGGCACTCTAGAATCACATCTACCTCCTTCAAGAGTCTTACCTGTGTTGTAAACATGGTTGTTATGGTTTTATTTGTACAAAGTAGAAGAAGAAAATATGTCTATTACATTGGGAGGCATTTAGCATTTTTGCCTTAATAAAAGAAAGTCATTGGAAAATATTTCCCTTATAGAAACAGGGATTTCTATTGTAACACAATGATCTCCAGAACTTGCGGAATACCAATCTAGCTTCAGGTTCAGCGGGAGAACTTGTCTCAAAGGAATAAGATGGAGAGTGATGGAATAAGACACCTAATGTTCTACTCTGGCCTTTCCACAGTCACCCACATTTACACACATATTCTCTCTCTCTCCCTCCACTCCTCCCCTCTCTCTCCCTTATCCCTCTCTAAAATCTTTACCTGGTGTTTGTTTTAGGTTTTAGATTGTCATTAACAGCCATTCTCTTTATTCTAAAACAAAGAAAAACACCTCACCCTTGCAACTACCAAAGCAACAGTAACAACAAAAACAAAATTCAGCACGTACTAGGGCCTAATGTGTATTTCTACTGAAAACAGAGAACTAATCTGGGCAGGTGCCACATGTCTGCAATTCGAGTACATGTAAGGTGGGACAAGGCAATCATAACTGTGAGGTCAGCCTCGGAGAAGGGCCAGCTCCAAGCCAGCCAGGGGTATATGCTAAGATCCTGGTGTATTTGTGTTGCTTTCATTGGTTGAATAAAGGGACTGCCTTGGTCTTTTCATAGGGCAGACTTAGGTAGGCAGAGTAGACAGAACTGAATTCTGGGAAGAAGGGCAGAGTGGTAGATGCCTTGATTGTCCTGCCTGAGATGGACACTGGTTAGACTCATGCTGGTAAGCCACAGTCAAGTGGCAATATACATTAATGGAGATGGGTTAAACTAATATGTAAGAGTTAGCCAATAAGAGGCTAGAGATAATGGGCCAGGCAGTGTTTTAAATGAATACAGTTTTTTTGTGTAATTATTTCAGCTATAAGCTAGCTGGGTGGGATGGAACAAGGGGCCCCGCTCATCATACAACAGATTGGCGCCTCAATGTGGTCTACTAACTCCACCTAAAACCTAAGAGGGTTTAAAAAGAAATTCTAGGGCAGGGAACCCT
>NC_022016.1:77823069-77835821 GCF_000317375.1 Microtus ochrogaster | reverse complement strand
AAAAAGAAATTCTAGAACTAAATAAATAAATAAATATTTAAAAGAAGTTGTTCGTGGCCAGGTTTTGGAGACCAGGCACAAATTCAACCAGCAAAGGCACTGGCTAAAGACTTAGATTAGCTGGAAAGAACATTTGGTTATCGCCCCAAAATTAGGTACTGATGCCTAAAAGGAATCAGTATCATGGAATCGCTGAAAAGGTCAAGGTCAACACATTTGTTTTACCAACATATTTTTAACATGTTGAAGAAACTAAAACAATAATAATAAATATTAATGGCTATGGTCATGGTCATATGTGTATATAATACAACAGAACTAGCTCATTCAATCCTTCTATTAAGCTTCTTTCTATAGAAACTGAAATAAGAAGTTATTCAATTCTAAAATAAAGAAGCTAAAAATTCAGGGAGTGACAATAAGCGCCAATTACAACAGCATGTGGCAACCATGCTGAGTTAGCATCATCAATGGCACAGCATGAAGTCAGGAAAAACTGTCCAGAACAGAAGAATCTTTACTCACATCCAAAAAGATCTGTGAGAAGAATAGAAAGCAGAGTAAGCCCTGAGGGAGTGAGTACTAATGCCAGGGCCCAGCCAAGACCAGGACTCCCAGGCCTAGGAAGAGAGACTTTCTAGGAAGACTGAACTAGCCCTTCCCCCTGTGCTGTACCTAAAACCACCCTGATGTTCCACATCACTGCTGCATTAGCAGAATTGCACCTAGACTAGCTTTCCTACATGTGTGTCCATCTTTCTCTTTCATTCATTCTTTTGCTGTCCTTAGGGTTCCAGGACATCGGGATGGGGAAGGGGGAGGACATAGCAAAGTGAGAAACACAGCAAGACTCTCCACACAGGAGAAAGTGAGAAAAAGGAGTTAATCAATCAGCAGAGACAGACCCCAGATTTCCAGTTATGTGGTGAAGTGGACAGTGAAAGGCTAAAATAAGATGGTACAAACTAGAGCAAAAATTTCTGTTCAGTATTGAGGTCAAAGTTTATGGCAGGTAATTATGAGGATGGATCTAGCAAAACTTGTGCTTGAGTCATCGGCATTGAATTTGTCATTGCACAGGATACTGTGAGAAGCTAGCTGAAACACAAAGATTAGCAGGCAATAGGCCACACCCCAAGCACTCTGGGCTGTTCTAGATCACAAGAGAACTTAAGATCTGACAGTGAGGCTGCTCAGACCCAGAGCTTTAAGCATATATTTAGCAAATCAAAGTCCACAAAAGTTTCAGTATCTTTTCTCATAATTTTATTGCTTTGTTCTGCCAAAGCAAGGCTTATATTACCCAAGAAATTCTGCATAAAATTTAAATATCAATCTCTCATTCCTTTGGCAGTAGATCAGCCAAAAACCCATAGCTTAAGATTCCTCTAGCCTAAGATGTTCTGTTTCTAGTACCCACAGCTTCATTTGCAGAACGGTCTTTTTCACTTTTTACATCTGTTTTTATTTATACTACAACAGAAATATTTAGAAGTTTATGTCACAATAAGTTTCTAATCTAAATTTGGTGTTTTTTTTCAATTGTTCAGCAGTTTAAAAACCACACACAGAGTAAAATTTCCAGCAAGAAATTCCTCATTGTGAAGCCCATCTTAATTTTCCTCATAAATAAGCAACTATTATCATACCATATACTTTGGTGTTGATTTTGAAATACAATAAGACTTTTGAAATATGACTTTTCTAAGGGTAAGTTTACATTATTAATGAAAATACAAAGTTGTATTTGCTTGACATAAATTGGTACCATTACAGGTTTTGTTTGTTTTACTCTTTACCTTGCTATTCATTTGAAGAATTAGGCTATCATAAAAGGCTTGTGATATTTATTTGACTACCATGTTTTTTTCCCCTAAACAAGAATACCTTTAAGTTCCAAGCCAACTAATTAGCCTCTTCTGAAACCCTCCACTCCAACTAAATATACTGAACTTTAATAATAATTTAACTGTATTTTTAGTATGGATTTATTATTTTATATTATAGTATAATATTCCACATACTTGGTTTCTCCTCACTGAGAGAAGGCATGTTTCTATGTGTCAAAAATGTATCTAATACCTATATATACACAGGATAAAGGAAACTATCTTTCTAGCTAATTTTCATCAACATACAAATTATTTATTTATTATTCATTTAATAAACAGCTCAACAATGTTCTCTGCTGGTTAAAAATCAGTTGAAACTGAGTGTAAGATATGAATAGTATTCCTTACGTTCTTAGTATCATAATTATGATCACTATTATTCAGTGACATGGTCCACTTACCTTGTGAAACTTAAGGTTAAGTGATGTTAATATATGGCTTGTTCGTTTGTTTCTTCTTCTGTTTCCCCATCAAACTATGAGCACTAAGGAGCATAGGAACATCTATCTTGCCACCAGATTTTCAGGGCTTTGTTTATATTAGGAGTCTCACTACTTCTTTAATCCATACTTGGGCAACTATCACATATATAAATATATGTGATATATAATATATAAATTCTAGCTTTTAATTTTTATAAGTATATATTCACACATATATGTGTTGTGAGACTGAAAGGTGACCATGGAAATACAACTTGAGGGTTAAAAGGGAGGTGCTGAGGACAGTAGGTGGAAAGGGGGCCACTGAGGGAAGGAAGGGAACAAGGAAGGGGACAGGGGTATGGGGGAGAAGAAGATGTGAGAGAACCAATCAAAAATAAGTTATGTGTGAATTGCCATGATGAAAAACTATTATTTTGTGTGCTAATTAAAAAGCAAACAGTGCTGAACATGGTGGTATATCTTTAATCCCAGAACTCAGGAGGCAGAAGGAGGTGAGTCTCTTGAGTTCAAGGTCAAACTGGTCTATATAGTGGGTTCCAGACATCCAGGACAATGTAGAGAGACCCTGTCTCAAAATCAAACAAATAACAAAAAGAAAAAAACACATAAAAATAATTATTTTATTGAAGAAGTTAGAAGTAAAAAGTTAGCATTTCTTTTCTCTCAATTGATAAATGTTTTCTAAAAGTACTCACTATACAAAAATGTCACCACATGATCAGAATTTAATTTGAAATTAAAGAACAGATTAACTCTATCTCCCTTAACTAGATGCTGCCTAAGCCTCCAATACCTGCAGCTAAATTCCATGAAAGAGAAGCACAGCTTCCTAGCTCTTCTTTTGTAATGGAGGCAATCAATTAGCAACACTCAAGAAAATATTTAAATATAAAACCAATATAAATCACAAAGAGTGGCAAGTTAAATGTCTTGAGCCAAATGTAGTCATCCATTATCCAGACATGCCTTTAAAACCTGGCATAATAAATAAATGTTTTGGATTATTAAGTAAGTAGCACTTCTTACAGATTAAACATTTTAAATTGATCAAAAAGGAAAAAATGAAAAGGAAGCAAAACTGCTTCCATGTTTGGTTTTCAGTTGGCCTGTGAATTCATACACTAGTATCTTTAATTATGTACAGCTAAAATGTCATGTTTGTATATATTAAAAAGGAATTTCATCAAGTCAGGTTTTTTATTCTAGTTAGTATAAAATAAAATTACACTAGAATACCTTATTTTGAATATCATAAAAAACTTAGAAAATTTTATTATTATCTATTCTGATGATATACAATAGGTCACCAAATACAATTATTCTACAAGTGCTATCATGTTATGAAATTGAGTACGATAGACTGATTGTTGAAATGAAAATAATTTGTCAAAAAATCTGCACATGGGACATGAGAGATAAGAATTACCAAGGTCCCAAATATTCATGAAATGTTAAACAAAAATAAGAAAAAGAAATACAGTTGAAATGTAAATCTGAGCATAAATTACCAGAAGGGCAGAAGATTGGCATGGAAGTCGAGGGTCCTGGTCTGTAAGGTCGGTTCTGCCACATATGTCATAGAGTATGACACTGGGGGAAGTATTTATCATTAATGAACCTCAGGTATTTCGTCAGAAGAAATGAAGAAGAGATATAAACTTTTCAGCACGAGGCATATGAAGGTGCTAGGGAACATGGAGAGGGTACAGGAGATTAACAGGCCGTAGCACGCTGCACTGGAGGAGCAGCAGGTTCTCATAGGTCCTGTTTCTCTCTTTTAGATAATTACTTAGCCTTTATGAGACTCATTTTTCTTGCCCAATAGTAATATTTACTTCAGAGAATTATTGTTTAGATTAATGACTTAATTAAATAAATGAGAATGTTGTAAAGTCTCTTATTTGCCACATGATATTTTCAGCGACAAATAATCACTATGTTATTCTAAATACAATTTTCTGGGTGATAATAAATATACAGTATCAGATTTTTGAGGGGATCAATCTTATCATGGTTGTGGGAGGATTTTCGGATTGAACAATTATCCATGAGCAAAATACCTTCATAAGAACTAAGGGAACCAGGTGAGGAATAAGAGAAAATGCACTGATGAGAAACCAAAGATCAGAGAGCATCTATGTCACATGCCCCCCACCCCTAGCCTCCAGCAAGACAGCTTACCCTTCACTTGACAAAAAAATTGTGCATGGAACAAGTGACATGGTCTAAGATGCAGTTCTGTATCTGACAAGTCAAAGTCATGCCAAAAGGGTCGCACATCCTCAGACTCCAGGATGGCACCCCGAGTCAGATCCTCCAAGCCTCCTTACTGGGCAGTATTCCACAACTCAAACTCCAAGTCTCATTTGGTCTCAAGGAATGCCCCACCACTAGACTGAATCCAGAGACTCCAAGCCTGATTTGCCCCCAACATCAGGCCAACTAGTCTACAAGGCAGTACCCACAGATGCAGTCTTCAGGATAGACCATTTGCACATGGGTGTTTTGGAGGGTCTGAGGAAGCTGGGAGGTGGGTTTTGGGATACAGCACCTCACTATCCCTGGTTAGTTTAGAACTTGCTAGGTAGACAAACTAGCCTTGAAATCACAGAGATCCTTCCTCTGCCTCAAAGATGCTGGCATGAAAGGCATAGACTGCACACAAATTGTCAACTAATTACCAGGCAAGAAACTGTGCCTGCAGATTCCAAGGCTGACCAGGTTCAGATCAGCCCACTGATCAAGCCAAGCAAGCATCCAGATTTGTTCTAGCAACATAGGGCCAAGAACCATTCTAGTGGACCCTGGAAGACTGGCACTCCTCAGCTGAGCTTACAGGCCTACCCTTGCGAACTAGGCCTGTTCCCATGGACTTCAGTTCCAGGCCCACAACAATGTTAGGTCAACACACATGGATTCTTGAGCACTGGTTTCAGGATCCAAAGTCTCAGAACCATCCTGGAATCTGTTAAAACTCTGAAGGCACAGGCTTACAGACCACAAGCGTGCCGGGTCATCACCTGTGGATTAAACACAACATGGCCCTTTTAAATAAATGTTGGCAATTGAAATAATATAAATAATATGCTTTTTTTAAAAAAAAGTCCAATGACATTTGACAAAATATAACATCTGAAGAATAACTACAAATTAACAGTAAGAAAGACTGCCTAATCAAAACCACAAATGCTGGATTGGGGATATGGCTCAGTGCATTAAGTTTTTGGTGTACAATATCAGAACTGAAATTTAGATCCCCAAAACCCACATAAAAGCTGTGTGTGTTAAATGTGACAGTAACCTGTAATCTCAGCACTTGGGAGGCAGAGACAAGAGTCTTTGTGGCACACCTACTAGCTAGACAAGCAGAAACTAGTGAGAAACACTGCCTCAATAAAGTAGGCAGTGAGCAAGAAAAATGCCCAGTGTTGACTTTGGCCATCAACAAGCACATGCACACAAATCAGCACAGATATGTGCATGCACACACACATCTGCAGGTATGTACACAGGAATAACACACATACACATCTATATGTAAACAACTATTTACAAACATAAAGAAAAAATATTAGTGGTATAAAAATCAGTAAATCCCTCCATGATTAAAGCCAATAAACAAGCTGACTCACAGTTCTTGGATTCAATATTGTAATAGATATCCTCCCTACTGGATATATATAAATTCCTACAAATATAACTGATCACTATTCCTGTGTGATAAAATTGCCTATGTAAACAATATCAAATTCACAAATATGTTACTAGAAGTGAAATAAAGTCATCAAGGATGCAGATTATACGGTGCTATGTTATATACTAAAAAAGGACAATTAGCATTAATTTTCCTCAAAACTTCCATTTACATCACCAAAGAGATATACACAGAGCATACAGTTAACATGTACAACATCCATGAGTTAAAAACGCTAAACAGTTTCACTTTAAACACTGGTAAAGTCTTTGAACAGACACCACAGCATAGCAAATAAAAACAGAACTATTAGTCACTAGGGAAATGCAAAGTAATTGCACGGTGAGATACAGTTAAGGCATCAAAATGACAGAGGTTGAAAAATATCGACAACGACAAGAGGTGACAAGCCTGTGCAACAACTGGGACTATCTCGTACTGCTGAAGAAAATGCAAACTGATAGAACCACACTGAAAATTAGTTTGAAAATTATTGTCAAGTTTAATAATCACTTAACATATGACCAAGAAATCTTACTCCCAAGTATTTTAGCTTAGTGAAATAAACAGTATATTCACGAACACAACCAAATAGTACACAAATATTTATAACAGTCAAAAAGAAACATCTTTGAAACACTTAATTAAATAAACTGTAGGAATTTCTACTTTAAAAAAATATCTTAGTGTTTACTTGTTACTACTTATTGTTTATCCTGATAATAGGCCTTCTTTATTCTATTTCATGCTGGTTTCGGAGCACCTAGCATACAAAGTAGATATTTGTTGACCACAAATGATATGAAAATAACACGTTAGAAGCATTTCTCTGACTACAAAAAAAGGAAAATGCAATAACTATATATCTCTATATCTACATCTACATATGTGTGTGATGATTCTCAATCAGCTGTTTGAAAAATCAAATAAACAACAAAAAACCTGCTGTGGATTTTGTTGCCAAACTACAGTATTCATATAGCAGGAGAGATATTAAATGCACTTTCACCTTAAGATATTTTCAAATTAGACTGAAACTGGAGTAGAGCCTCATCATAAGTCAAGAAATACCCACTGTATGTAGACATAAAGCCAAAAGCATAAAGAAAATGACATATATGGCATAATAGATTGAAACAAGAGAACATAAATAATGGCTTCTGGTATCATTTATGTATTCATTATTGTTAAACCAAATTTTTTATTTTGTCCACTTGGAATGATGTGGGATATCCTTCTGTGTATGTGTTGCTTTATTTGGTTGATGAATAAAGCTGTTTCGGGCAAATGGTTTAGTAGAGTAAAGCCATGTGAGAAATTCAAACAGAGATATATAGAGAGAGAGCAGGCAGAATCAAAGAGACTCCAAGTAGCTGCCAAAGGAGAAAGATGCCAGAACAAAACCATACCCAGTAAGTCACAGCCTCATGGCAATATACAGATTAATAAAAATGGGTCAATTTAAGATGTAAGAGTTAGTTAATAAAAAGCCTGAGCTAATAGGCCAAACAGTGTTGCAATTAATATAGCTTTTGTGTGATTATTCGGGTCTGGGTGGCTGGGAAACAAAAGAGTGTAACACATGTATGTATACACACACACACACACATACACACACACACACACACACACACACACACACTTGTATAACATAATTTACTCAAGATAACACAGTAAATAATCTGATTAACAAGTCTGAGCTTAATCCTAATAAAATAATGGTAAAAAGTCATTTCAGAAAGAGGAGAGGAAAATGCAGGAAGATATCAAACAACATGATCTCTATAATGGACTATTACAAAGTTTAAAAAGTGCTTAAAGGGGCTGGAGAGATGGCTCAGTGGTTAAGAGCATTGCCTGCTCTTCCAAAGGTCCTGAGTTCAATTCCCAGCAACCACATGGTGGCTCACAACCATCTGTAATGAGGTCTGGTGCCCTCTTCTGGCCTGCAGACATACACACAGACAGAATATTGTATACATAATAAATAAATAAATAAATATTTTTTTAAAAAAGTGCTTACAGCAAGGTAGATTATATAATAACCTGATAAGTAACAGTTGCATATGCCAGAGAAGACTGACCTTTACCCTAAAGACAAGAGCAAGATATTTAAGACTTGCAGCAGTTGAACAGTAGGGTTCGATTTGAACTTTACATAGAATACCCCAGGTGTTGTCTGAAAGAGAGACTTAAAAAGCAAGATCAACAAAGCAGCAGTCAAAGACAGCCTAGGAAATGTGGTAACAAGTGGGCTGGTTGACTGCAGCTGTGACAAAAGTGTACAAACTCAGGAAGGAATATGAGAGTTGATCACATAAGACTTTATAATCTATAAATGAAGATTTGTAATATAATTTAATGACCTATAACTGAAATCAGATTTTCTAATCTAAATGGCATCTGATTATATAATTTATAGATAAAGATAGAGGTAACCTCGCAGAATTGTTGGAAAAACTGAATAGTAGTAATTTAACACAGTGTTGCCACAGCATTTGTGATAAATGTATTACTATAAAAATATAATTTGTTGTAGAATATTTTAACATGTAAAGATGTGTTATATTTGTTTATGCTACAGAATATTACTTTAACTTTGTAAAAGTGTGTTACATTTGTTTGTACTGCATTTGCTTAATCATGTAAGAATGTGTTGCATCTGTTTCACCTTGTCTGCCTAAGGCACCTGATTGAGCTATTAAAAAGCTGAACAGCCAAAAGATAGGCAGAAGAGGTAGAAGCAGGACTAGTGGGCAGAGAGAACAAATAGGAAAAGAAATCTGGGCTTGAGAAAAGCAAGAGAGAGAAGAACAAATGTAAAGAACAGGGAGAAAAAGGGCCAGCCAGGCCACCAGGCAGCAGACACAGAGTAGGACACACAGAAAGAAAGGTAAAAAGCCCCAAGACAAAACACAGATAAAGAGAGCCGGATTAAAGTAAGAGCCAAGACAAGGCATTATAAGATAATAGCATTCATCACTAATAATAAGTCTCTGTGTCATGATTTGGGAGCTTGTTGGTAGCCCAAAAGAAAAAGCATGGTAAAAAAAACCATAAATCCACATCAGAGGAATTTCAGTAAAGTGCCACATTTTGAGTTTACATGACTGTATAAACAGTAGCAACACTCGCTGGGATATAAAATAAAGACATATTTTTACACAGCAAGAGAAGGAGTTCTTTTTTAATAATTAGTGCGAGCAAGGCTGTGTAGTCCAGGAGACTAGAGATAATGCTGAAATATGAGAGAGAGACAATATGTACAGTGTGAACACACAAGCTATAATGAGAGGGGAAACCCTACGAAGGAGAATCAGAAAAGATGAGATCAGAACTCCAAGGAAACGGTTTCTAACAGTGAAACAGCAACAATACCAAGTGCAAGATAAATTAAGACAGTGGGGACAATATGCCCACTAAGTTTAACAACATCAGAATAATCTATACAATAGTGAGAAGCCAATTAACAAATACTGTAAAGTTAAATGCTGGCTGTTTACATCGGGCTTCCTCACCTCACATTATAATGATAGTATCTGTCTAAAATATCATGGGGAAGCATGCAAACATTATGGACAGAGTAATGCATTTTATGTATATCATAGACACACAGAAAAAATAATCCCAAACATAGTTACTAGGCTAATTAAACAGTTTCAAGAAACTAAAATTTCTCTTTGCAAAACAATGTAAGACAACTTGAAAGAATTAAAGAAATTCATGTATGCAGCACTTATACTGAAACTGAAATGATATAGTTGATATGGAAACCGCAAGATTTATGTCCTGCTATCTTAATTTGTCTATTTTCTATACATTCTAAAATGCCCAATCTTCCGAATGTTTCCTCAAACAAACAAATTCCTTGATCCATGATGCAGTTTATAGTCTATCAAAATCTTTAAGAAATACATATGCCACCAATTAAAAAAGAAGGGTTATTAAAATTTAAATTTTATAAATGTGACTATAGGAAAAAACTTCCTGAATAGACTACATATAACATAGCCAAAAAGAACAACAATTAATAAATGGACCTCATGATGCTGCAAAGCTTCTGCATGGCTAAGACACCATCATTTGTACAAAAGGACAGGCCACAGAATAGGAAAAGACTTTTACTAATTATACATATGATATATGGCTAATATGTCAAATACATAAAAATTAAAAAAAACTGGAAATAAAACAATTCAATTTTAAAAATTGGGTACAGATCTAAACAGAGAGTTCTCAAAAGAAGAAACAGAAAAATGGCTGAAAGCCATGTAAAGAAATTTTCAACATCTTTGCTTCTCAGGGACATGCCAATCAAAATTACTTTGAGATTTCATCTTATACCAGCCAGAATGGGCAAGATCATTAAAATAAATAGCAGCTCATCTTGCAAGAATGTACAGTAATGGAAACACTCATCCACTGGGGTATGTGTACAAACGAGCATAGCCACTGTGAAAATCAGTGTGGTAGTTCATCTACCTCAAGATCCAGCTGTAGCATTTCTAAGAATAGACCAAGAACTTTACATCTGACCTAAGAGTCACTTTCTCAACCATTGCTGCTCTATTTATATTAGGCAGAAATTGGAAATAGTCTAGATGTTCATCAACAGATGAATGGATAAAGAAAATACAATACATTTATACAATGCAATAACTCTCAACTGTTAAAAATCATAAAATTCACAAGAAAGTGAATGAAGTTAGAAAAAAATCATCCTGAATGAGGTAACCCTGACCCAAAAAGACAAACATGGTGTGTGTTCACTTATATATGGAAGTTAGCTGTTAAGTTTTCAATAAACAGGCTACAGTCTGTATAACGACCAAGTTTAGGTACAGAGTAAGGGACTGGGAGGGCATCTCCTAGAAAGGGGAGGTGGAATAGACAGTCATGGATGTGCGGGGTAACTGAAGTGGGAGGGTCAAACAGAGCAATGGAGGAAGGTGAGGGGATAGAAGGGGATACAACAGAGGTTCTCAACCTGTAGGTCGTGACCCCTTATAGGGGGTCATATATCTGATCCTATAAAGTAGATATTTATATTACAATTCATAACAATAGCAAAATTACAACTATGATGCAGGAAAAAAATGATTTTATGGTGGGAGCACCATGACATGAGAAATTGGGTGAAAGTGGGAACCACTGGAATACAGGGAGGGGTAGATAAACGAAGGACCATTTCAGAAGTCATTCAGAAACCTAATACAAAGCTTTCTGTATCTATGCCTAATAACGGAAGAGACAAAGCCCCATCTAGACCTCTCTCACCATCAAATGGAGGTTCTTCCCTGTGACCGAAATAGGTTAATTAAGTTGTTGGTCTAAGGGACCCCACAGAAACCCCCAAACCACCCAGGCTATTTCCAAGGCAATAGGTTGCTTTCCACAAACTGATGGTAAGGCATGTCTCATTGCTGTTTTCACAATATAAATTTTCAATGTGTTCTGATAGTTAAGTCTTTAATTCACCTATAAAAGTTTAAAAATTACATTTACTACTTTGTTATACATACATCCTGCTATTTCTACTATTTGTATGACAATTATTTTCATGATATATCTTCTTTAAGTAGCTTTGTTTCTGATTTCTCTACTGTTCATGTAGACTGCTTCTCTCTTCTTATGCCATGTTACGGTGATTTTACATTACAACTGCTATAAAAACGTTAGTTGAAGTGCCAGTTGCATTAATTGTTTTTCCTTAAATTTTACTAGGATCATTTTGTTGTTTTATTTTATACATTAATTTTAGAATTAGTTTGTCAAATTCTATTAGAAATTGGAAAAAGAAAATTCTTGTTGGAATTGTTTTGAGATATGTTAATGTGGGGAGATCTTTGTATTGTTGAGACTTTGCTTATGTGAGCACACCTTTGGTTCTCAGCATATCAGATTGCTCCTCCACTGCCTCTCACTGCTGATGGTAACTCTCTTATTCCTCTTCATTCCTCAATGAATGTTGCTCAAACTTCATTATAATTGGAAAATATATATTTAAGCCAATTGCTATGACAGACTGGTCACTGGCAACCTTTCTCCAGAAAAGCTTCTACTCCATTTTTCTCAGCTATGGATCTTGTGTGCATACTTTACACCTTGATATTAACAATAACTAAATTACTGTAATCCTGTCAGCTTTATCCATCCTGTTCCACTAAACACCATTTTAAGTTTACTAAACAATATTCTAACCCTACAACTTCTATAACTTCATCACAGTCTCCAATAAAGTTTATGCCTGTTTAATAGTAATTATTGTAGTTAATTTTTATTTCAAAAATGGTCAATTTTGCATGATATGGTCATTTCAAATGACCTATATTCAGTGCCCTTTTATATTGTATTTTCCCAACCCCATACCTTCCACCCCTTTAATATACACTCTCTCTTAGAACTCTTGTTTGTATCCTGCATTGTCTTTATCCTCCTTCAACTTAGTGATGTATATTGTTAAAACTGAACCAATGATATAGTCTCAGCCATAACAGACTATCTGGTAGTAAATTTACCTTCCATTTATATATTATTAGTGAACAGTTGTTTTAGAAACTCTCACCAGCAACTCAAGACTAAAACATGAGAGGAATAAACAAAGTACATACCATAGCCAAAAGGATAACTATATGTTTTTCTTTGGGTTCACCTTCTTACTTAGCTTCTTTAGGTTCGCCAATTGTAGACTCTGTGACCCTTATTTATGGCTAGAAACCA
>NC_022016.1:77808136-77821644 GCF_000317375.1 Microtus ochrogaster | reverse complement strand
CTGACGAGGGAGGGGGACTTGATTGGGGGAGGGGGAGGGAAATGGGAGGCGGTGGCGGGGAAGAGACAGAAATCTTTAATAAATAAATAAATTTTTTAAAAAAGTCACCTTATGACCATGATGAAATAACTGCTTCCATACACATCCGGTTACCAAAATCAAAAAGTCGAAATAGAACAAAATACACACCAGGTTGGAAATGGGAACCCCAATGCTAGAGATCCCTACTAAAGAGTCAGGGAATAGTTTCACTCCTAGGTCTGCCATGAATTTTAAGATACACTGTTCAGAGATACGATCTGAATCATTCAGCAGGTACATCCAGAGTCATGTCTGCGCAGTAGGGAGATTGTCATCCCTACATTACGCCTCCCTTAACAGAGCTTTAAAGTAAACCTGAAAGTCCAATCAGATCTACATGTATTAAAAACATCAACAATTTTAATAAGAAAATACTACTCTTTTGAGAAATGGGGTCTTTCTCTCCTACACAAGGCTGACAATAGATTTTATTATTCTTCTTTCTATATCTAGATAAAATCTGTGGGTATGCCCAGATAAACCAGGATTGATGAATAGAGGAAGAGAAACTAAATACAAAAAATGAACTTGTCATATTGTGTGATGTTGTTACTAGAGAGCAATTAATTTTTTTATGACTAGAGGCCTGGGGCACTCCATCATAAACTATTTATCTATGTGAAATCTCAATGTGAAGAAAATAAACAATTCGCTCTGGATATGCAAACATCTGAGTAAAAAAGAGGCAATTCCAATAAAGAAATGCAGAGAAAGACATCTCGCTATCCACCGACAGGAAAGCAGCAGAAACTTTAGACAGCATGCACTGGCTATGCATATGCACATCCTTGTCAAATAGCTCCCCTTCACATTTTTCCTAAAGGGATGCTATAAAAGTATTTCCTACATTAAGATGTTTCCAACAGTACTATTTATAATAACACACAGTAGTCAATAATATTTATATTCAAGAGTAAGGAACCAGTCTTGTAGTAAACAGCTATTTGCCATGTTTGTAAGAAATTAGTGATAAAATAATTATAATGATGTTTAGATTCTTAAGAGCAAGATACTAAAGTATATTCACAGCACAAATTAATTGTAATCCAAAATAAATAAGTATAGAGAAAATATCACAACTTAGTATTACCTGTTTCAAACTAGGAAAAATGATGGGGTATGTGGGTATGTATGTGGAAGCAGTGTGTGTGTATGTGTGTGTGTGTGCGTGTGTGTTTCTCTTTTCTGATTTTAAAGATTTTCTATATTCTATGTTTACCACATTGAGCATTGGCTGCTTTTGGAGACAGAAAAAAGAAAGATAAATTTAGCATATAAAAACTATGCATGAATGAAAACAGCTTAAATAGCCCCAGCATATCATTTTATTTCCTCTCATTGGCTAAAATTTTATCATAAGTATTTAAATAGAAAAATTTGCTTTTACCTCACACAGTGTTCTGTTGCATCAATAATGCATTTTTACATCAGCATATTTAATATCAGTTTTTCAGAGAGAAAATTATTTTTTCATAAAGGTACCAGGACATTTAGTTTCCATCAACTCTTGCAAATGTACTATTTAGCAACTACTTTCGGAGGGCTAATATATCAGTCCTGTGATACAGCAGCGCATGTTCCAAGCTTTTATCTCTTCCTAAAAACATCAAGGAAAATAACCCCAGAGCTAGTCCTGCATGTACAGTACATTTGATCCTTCGATTTTTAACATTCATTTAATGGAGTCTGCCCGTGATGACTAACATTTCCTTGTCCTCTAGTACCAACCACTAAATAAGGTTTTTGATGAGATTACATTTGTGCAGCCCTCATTTTAACGGAAATTGGAGAGATATGAGAAAAGATTACAGGAAGAGACATTATAAAAGCAGATCTCACAAGTCAAACTTAATAGCAAAACCATTCTCTTCATGTAGGCAACCATGAAAACAAATATCCTGTGAGCTAGGGACATACTTTCTATCTTTCTATTAGATCTTTAAGCCTTGAGACAAATTTCCATAACTTTATAATGTGGTTACAGCTGATGAGACAGTGGCCACAGAAAGATGATGAAGTACAAGGCAGAAAACTAGATGAACACATCTAAGGTTTTGGGGTGTACAAGCATAGGATCGTATTGCTTACGTTAGTTAGAAGCCAGGGAGGCAGATTAAATGTCAGCCATGAAAACTTCAAAATAAGTGTGCAAAAAACATACCCAATTCTCTTATTAAAGAACCCTTTAGAGCACGTTCATGCTAGAAAAGATCGCCATAAAGGCTATATAATTTAAATGTACATCATGAAACTTAAAACACTATGGCTCTGACATGTCAAACAATAAAAAAATAAAACAGACATTCTGATAAGCAAACTAGAATAGCAAATAAAAATATTTCAAATGCATGAGGAACTTTCCCAAAAGTCTGTGTATAACTGAAGGAAGTAATTTCCTCCAAATCTCAAACCAGGACACCCCCCCTCTCCTTTACTTATTAATATAAGCTGTATACAGACAGTCTTCGTGGAGATCCAAGTGAATAAGAAACAAGGGTTGGTCCTAATGTGTCTCAAGATTAAAGAAATCTAAAACATTAAGAAATGAACTAATATTCAGTTTATTTAACAACAAAATCAAAAAATAAGCAGTCCCTTTTCCAGGAGTTAATGGCTTCTTAGATGCAATAAGCAAGCTGAAGAATATATAAATTGTATAAGAAAGAAAAGTATAATCCTTTTAATGGACTTGGAAATTCTGGCATTTTCTCCTGCATTTAAGAAAGTGTTTCCCTCCATCCATATAAACTGTCTGCAGAATAGCTGTTTGCGTTTCAGAGGAGTGTATATGTGACAAGCATAACTTACCAACATAAGTCAGCAGCAGCAACAGAAGAAGGCAAGGGTGGATGTTCACTTCGTGATAGCAAGTTATCCTTTCAGTGAGCCCACATGGATATTGGAAAAGCATTTTGAAGAGTACTGATTATTTGATGGAATAATCCTAGAGTCAGGTCAACCACTGCACATGGTCAGGAAGGAGAAAGGGTATAATATTGCTATAATAGAAACTGTAAAAGAGACTTGGTCATGTAAGACGGCGTAAAAGCAAGAATCAAAGCTAGGTCTTAGGACTGTTGGGGGTGGGAGGGTCTCTGTGTAAGCTTCAGTTCTTTTGTCTCCTTCTCATATGTGCTAAAACTCTGAGGTATCACATTTAGTAGGATACAAATATCTTTCCTATATTCAGATCCCACCCACCAGTTAGCCTCCAACTCAATACAGAGGGCAAGTTCCCCAATGCTGTGTCGGTAGTATTATAGAAAATTAAGTCAACTAGTTGAAAAATTTAGTGGTTGTCCATCCATCTTCTGCTGAAGCCACTTTTCCAGAAACAACACAGTGTCAAGAAATACCCCAAACCCCTAAAATCCAGACACTTGTCTAGGCCTGGAACATGAATGAAGCTGGAACTCAGATGGACAGAGAGATGCAAACAGCATTGACTGACTCAAGAGTAAAAACTGAACAAGACCATTACTTTCTCTCTGGTGTTGTAGATAAAGACAGCCCAGGAGAAGACAAGGTGGAACTTTCCACATCCAGGCTTCCATATGCTAAAAGAACCACAAAACCACGACGCATACAAAGTTTGTGCAGTCTGTCTGTAGTTGTCTGAATGGAACAGAATGGCAAAATTGCTTAGAATTAGAGTGCTAGTGTTTACTTCAAGCATATGTATGTTATCAGTCCATTTTAATCAATAACCTCTAATGAAAAACAAGTTTCCAAAAGGATTAAAAATCATTAGCAGTTAGAAAGTAAAGTTAAATAAATCAATATTAAAGGGGATTAATATATTCATAAAATTTAAACATGACAAAGAACACACAAGGTTTCCCAGAATCCTAGATGATACGGTGTTTTGAGTTCCCAGGCATACCAACTTTAGGGAAGATAATCAGTCAGAAGAATTTGAAAAACAGAAGCTTTTATGAGATGGGGCCTATGAGCAAAGTCTTTCTGGGTCTTTGCAAATATGCTGTAACAGCATATTAGACATGGAGAACAGCAAGTCACTTCTAATGTTTCCTTAAAGTGTGCCACAAGGAAGCTTCACATATAAGGATTAAACAGTAAACAACATGCATTTTCTTAGATACAAGTTTGCATTCACGAATTCCCATCAGGAATTCCTTACCCATTCCTCACTATCTCTTGAAACAAAAGTATATCTAGCCTTGCTATAAATATAAAACAATATAATCTACTACAGCCCAAGTTTAACACCTGTTAAAGAAAACAGTGTTCTTTTTGAAGATCACACCAGAGAGCCACCATTTACCTCACCTGTGATTCTTTCACGTTTTCAACAGTGAAGTTGAACCAGACCCGGAAGCGAGGATTACAGGTGTCAGGCCTAATGAACAGATCATACTCAAACTCAGAGACTTGCTCAACCCGGCCAAGGTTACCTATGACAAAACATAAGAGAACTGTGTTTTAATAGAAGTTCGTGCATCTCAACAATATTCTGCACTTTGATACTTGTACCAATCTTCATTTAGAACTGGTAGATGTGAATAGCCGTAGGCTTAATGCTACCAACTCTAAGTGCAGCCCAAAGTAAGGAAGACGTCAGCTAGTTCAGGCTGTAGTACACAATCTCTGCCTGCATCTTATGATCCAGACCCTTGGTGCAACAAACAATATTTGGTTATAAAGACTGCAGTATGGTTTGTTTCAAAACGCTGAGGAATGAATCACAAGCTACAGATTCCCAGTTAGAAAAGGATGAGGATAGACTATATACTGTTTCTAATATGCTGAATCCTCTTTAATCTTCACAACATGGCTAGGCAGTTTGTGTGGTAAATTGCTAAAACTGATATTCAACAGCTAAAAAAGAGTCAAGATGACTATACCTGGCTTCAGATAAATGAATGAGAAGTTGGTATTGTGTTGATCCTAAGGAAAATAGCAATATCTTACTTAAAATGAGTTCTAGAGTGCCTGTCTCTAGATCAGTTCTTCTCAAACTTCATAACACTGCGACCCTTTAATACAGTTCCTCAGGCTGTGGTGACCTCCCCAACATCATCAAATTATTTCATGGCTACTTCATAACTGTAATTTTGCGACTGTTGTGAATCATAATGTAAATAACTGATATGCAGAATATCTAGATGACATGTGACCCCTGGGAAAGGGTCATTTGACACTCGAAAGGGTTGTGACCCACAGCTTGGGAACTGCTGCTCTAGAGGAATGTTTAGGAATAAACCTTCAACCTATATGGACCAAAGTTTTAACTATGTCTTTTCAAAGTTCTGTTGACATGTCACTAATTTTTTCTGATTATGAATTGTACTATAATTAATGGGAAACTAGCCAGGGACCCAGAAACCTGGATTCTACTTCATTTCATTCCAATGGTATGAAGATAGATAAGTTGCTTACCTTCTCACAGTCTTATGAAAATGTTGAATTATATAATCGCAAGGTTCTTTCAGATGTAACCTTCTTTACTGCCTGTTTCTACCAATGAGCAGGCAGTGACCCAGGACAGTAACTCCACAGATATAACAATTAACTTTTTCTTGCTTTTATCTGCTCTATTAAAATTTAATCTGAGAAAACAATTTATTTCCTCTTCCAGAACATAAGAGTACCTTTATTTTAGTACATTCACACTGAAAACCTTACATTGATGAGGAAGTACATATAAAAACTAATCAAGACCAAAGACTTGCCTCTTAATTTTCTTTCAATTATATTCACAATTCTAAAGAGATTGCTTACATGAAACTAGGTCCTTGAATTATTATTCATTCAAAAATATTTATTAAGAGACTTTTTATGAAAGTCAGAGTATTTATTACACAATGAAACTAAATAAGGGTCAGATAATTTAGGTTGATTTTAAATTTTCTAAAATGTTACACCACTGAAAATTCATTTTAAAATACAACAAAGCTTTTATAATTATAAAGTAAAGAATATGAGACTGGGTAGATGGCTCAGTATGTAAGAGTGCTTGGAACCAAGGCTAACAATGTGTGTAGGATCCCCAAACACCAACAGTAAAAAGAGAGCACCACCTCCTTTACTGGTTCTCTGATTCCACAGGAGCACCCTGGTTCGCATCTACCAATACACGCATACACAAAATAAATAAATATAATATTGGAAAGGTCACATAAATTGAAACATAAGCATTTATTCCTACATTAAAGGAGAAAATACAAATTTTAACCACTATGCAATTAGGACAGAATTTAATTTTAGTAGAAAATTAGTAATTCGAAGTTTAGATGTATGCTATAGACATCCTGAAGGTTAAGTATGTCAATCAATTTAATTTTCAGAACATGTCCCACAAATGAGGTACTTTTGTTTTCCCATTATATATACGAGAAAAACAATGAATACTGAACTAAAACAGCTCCAAAGTTATGCAGTAAGTAAATAAGTGGCATTTGCAAGTGATGTGAATGTGAATAGCACATCTCAAACCACCAGTGATCAGACTATACAGCTGGGCACTAAATAGATGAGCACAGGCATCACAGACCTATGAATGGAAGCAGATTGTAAATCACTGTGCTTGATACCTACTCTACAATTAAAGCAACAAAAACTTAAAAGGAGTCATTGCACACTTCAACCTTTCTATTCTAAAATTATGTATCAATGTTTGATCTAATCTTCAAAAGAAAGCATATTCAGTCTGTTTTCATAGTTGGACAGTACACATGGATTTCAGTAAGAAGAAATCTTTAAATTGCTACTATGTACAGAGTTTTTAATAATAATATATAATGGCAAAAAACATAAAGTTTCAAAGTAATTTTACTCATATTATTAAATCTTCACCTTGACCCAATGATGATGAACCTTGAAACCTGCAAGCACTTAACACCTATCTAAATTAAGACTTTAAAGTGCCTGGAAGGACTCTGAAATAAAGACTTCTGATTAAATTGTTCTGTTCTTTGTATAACAGTATAACTATATATCCATTTTTTACTTAAATACTTCAACTATGTATCATATTAGAGACTTAAGGAAACACATATTTTAAAATATACTAGCAATGTTTTTTATCCATTTAAATGAAAGACAAGGAAAGAAAGCAAGCAAAATCTGAACCATGATGGACAAATAGGGAAATACACATAGGATATAGATTAGCTTAAATATACCATTAAACTTTTCAAATGTAAAAGGATTAAAAATTCAAATATACAAATATATAAACCTTTTTTACGTTTTGCTAAGCAAAATAATCTAGAAACAAAAAGAAAATGCTATATGATACTATTACTCTACAGAATATTGAAAGTAAGTCAAATTTGTAAAGGTATACTTAGATCAGGCATCTTAGACATTAAGAAATATTACTAGAACTGAAAAAGAATATTTCATGTTTTTTTAAAATAAATCCTTACATTCAAAATAGCCTCAATAAATAAAATACTTCGGAAAAAAACTTAAAGAATTGTAAGAACTTTACAATGAAAATTTTGAAACACTGAATAAATAAATTGAAGAAGATATAGAAATAGAAAGCTCATCCATGCTCATCACAGTTCAGCATAGTTAATACTGTAAAAATAGCTATGCTACAGAAAGGAATCCACAAATTCAATATAAGCCCCCATCAGAGAAAAGTACTTTAACAAAAAGAAAATCTAACTTATTTCATAATGAAAGTTCTGGGAATCTAAAAAGTCCAGGGACATAGCTCAACAGAATAAAGGGACTATGCTACAAGCTTACAGCCAGTATCATGATAAATGAAGAAAAGCTCATAGCATCTCCAGTAAAATAATGTCCACTCTCTCCATTCATATTCAAAATAGTGCAGAATGTCTTAGATAAGGCATTAAGACATGGAGATAAAAAATAAGAAAGGAATAAATCCAAGTATCTCTATTTGATTCTGTATAAAAAGACCATAAAGCCCATGTAAAACTCCTGTCTCATGAACATGTGGAGCAAAGCAGGAAGGCACAAAATTAACATAGAAAATCAGTAGCCTTCCCATGAACCATAACAAACATAGCAAAAACAAAAGGAAAATAAAAAAATGAGGAAACAATCCATTTTACAATAGTATCAAAATAAAATAAAATAAATTGGAATAAATCTAATCAAGGAAGTAAAAGACTTGGGAAATGAAAACTTGGGAAATAAAATACCATAAAAGAACCTGAAGATAATACCAGAGGCTGGAAACTCATACTCATGGATTGGTTAGATTAATATTGTAAAAATTGCCCCCTTATAAGAAGCAATCTGCATACTCCATGCAATTCTCATAAAAATTCTAAAGCTTCCAATTCATCACAGAACTTTAAAATACAATCATAAAACATGAATGGAAACACAAAAGAGCCAGGATACAAAACTAATTGTGAACAACAGAAACACTTGCTAGATGTATCAATCACAATAAAAAATACCATGGTACCGCCATGAAAACAGACAGTTGAATAACGTAATAGAATTAAGGAATCCTGCAAAAAAAAAAAAAACACATATTGGAAAAAAGACAGCATCTTCAACAAATGGTGCTGGCGATACTAGGTAGCTAAATGCAGAAAAAAAATAACTAGATTCCTATTTCTCATCCTACATAAAACTAAACTACAAATGAATCAAAGAAATCAACAGAAGACTTGATACCCTGAAGCTGTTAGAGTAGAACAAGAACATTGTTCAATCAGTGTACAGGCACAGGAGAGATGTTATTACCAGGACACACACAGTACAGGCATCAAGACCAATAGTTGACAACAGGATCATATATATGATTTAAAACCAAAACACTTTTAAACAACAGAAGGCATTCATTCTAGTGAAGAGGCAGCCTACAAAATGGGGAAATTCCATACCAACTATACATCTGACAAAGGGTTAAAGTCTACAATATACAAAGAAATCAAAAACTAAAATATCAAGAACCAGTTTAATTAAAACTGAGGGGTGATACTAAAAATTTAATTTTTACAATAATATAAAAGATTGAGAAATATTTATAATAACCATTAACATGCTCAGTCATCACTCAATTGAATAAGACAGTATGAAAATGTTTAAGAATCTTCATCTCAGTAACAAATAAAGTAAATTTAATAAAGTACAAAAACAAAAAAAAAGAGAAACTCAAATTAAAACCACTTTAAGATTTCATCTTATCCCAATGAAACTGGATGAAACTAGAACAACAATGCTGGCAAGGATGTGGGGAAATGAAACCCTCATTCAATTTTTGTGGAAAGTGCAGACTTTAAGCACCAATAATAAAAATATGTAGAATTCTCAGAAGAGCCAAAAGTAAATGCACCTTATGACCCAGCTATGCCACTACATGGCATATGTCCAAAGGACCTCAGCCCTTCTGCTCGACAGATACTTGCTAGGCCAAGCCCATTATCACTCTGCTCACACGAACTAGAAAATGGAATCAGTCAAATGCCCTTCAACTGCTGAATGGATAATGAAAACATAGTACTATAAACAATTCAAAATTACTCCATTATAAAGGAAAATGGAATCATGAACTGTGGGTAAATGAGTGGAACTAGAAAATACTATACTGAATGAAATAGCATAGATCCAAAAAGGCAAGTGACACACTTTCTCTCTTTGTGGATGGTAGCACAACAGCCTACTTGCTAGACACTTGTTCAACCAAGCTCATGGCCGCCCTATTCACAACAGCCAGAAAATGAAAACTATCTAAATGTCTCTCCAATGATGGAAGGACAAGGAAATGTGGGACATATATTCGGTCTCATTCTAGTCAGCTGTAAAGGAAAGTGAAACTATGAACTTTGCAGGTAAATGGATGGAACTGGAAAGGATCATGTGGAGTGAGCTGAGATCCAGAAAGATAAGTACTCCATACTACCTCCCATATGTGGATGCTAGCTTTGAATCGTACATTGTTTTAAGCTGAAGTACCCACAGAAGTCAGGGCACTAAAAAGGGACCATGATGGGATAAGCAGGATGTTAAGGGGACATGGATAGTATGCATATGCTATAAAGGGGAAAGGTAAATAGAGGAGCAGAAAGGGTCAAATAAGGTGAGGAACAGGAGGGCAAGGTAGAATAGGGAGTGCGAGAAGGAATAACACTAAAGAAGTTGAAAAACAGCCATACATACATTTGCTACTGTTGAAGTACAAGATCAAGCCAGCCATACTCAAAGCATGGATAAGGGAAGTTCTGGTGAAATCCCACTCCTAGATAAGAAGTTATTAGCAATTGACAGCTTCTAGTGTAGGAGATTAAGTTTTCTTCAAGGAGACAACTCTTTTCTTTCTTTCTTTTTTCTTTCTTTCTTTATTATTATTTATTTGTTAAAGATTTCTGCCTCCTCCCCGCCACTGCCTCCCATTTCCCTCCCCCTCCCCCAGTCAAGTCCCCCTCCCTCGTCAGCCCAAAGAGCTATCAGGGTTCCCTGCCCTGTGGGAAGTTCAAGGACCACCCACCTCCATCCAGATCTAGTAAGGTGAACATCCAAACTGCCTAGGCTCCCACCAAGCCAGTACGTGCAGTAGGATCAAAAACCCATTGCATTGTTCTTGAGTTCTCAGCAGTCCTCATTGTCCACTATGTGCAGGGAGTCCGGTTTTATCCCATGCTTTTTCAGACCCAGGCCAGCTGGCCTTGGTGAGTTCCCGATAGAACATCCCCATTGTCTCAGTGTGTGGGTGCACCTGTCGTGGTCCTGAGTTCCTTGCTCGTGCTCTCTCTCCTTCTGCTCCTGATTAGATGTGGATCTCTGTCTCTGAAGGAGACAACTCTTAAGGGTTCACCCATGCTCCAGTAGATATCTCTTTACCCATCCACATATAAACAGCACTAAATTGACTCACTGGGTTCTTAAAAGAGTAAGTAAAGTTGGAAGGTGAAAGTGGCATGTGGAGGGTGATGGTAAAGCACTAGAAGGGAGGGATAGGATGGAGTAAATTTAATTAAAACAGTAAGTTTTATATATAAAATTATCAAATAAATAAATAATATAAAACTCTGTGAGAATAAAACCAAAAGTAATACCGACCCAACAATGTATTTCTCCAAGTACAGCTAAGCCACATATATTGCATTCATATAATAAAAACAATGTCATATGGACATAGCCAAGATAAGTGAAAGTATTACAGTGTATTGAGCTAAATAAATTAACCCTAGGTGGGGTGGCAAAACTTGCAGAGTTTAATGTAAGCAGTAAGTTAAGTCCTGAAGGGTGAGTATTCTTCTACATCTCAAGTATGAGAAGGCAGAACGTTCATCCTGGGGAAGAACTCAGAATAAAGAGCCAAGAAGGAAGGGCAGGATAGAGAACTGCCAATCATTTTGGCCAGGAATGCTGTTCAAAAGGAATGCTGCAAAATGAACCTGAAAAGGAGAAACTACAAGATTATTTTTAATTTTTAATATTCAAACTATGAAATATTTTTGTCATGGCAGTATAAATGAGGAAATCATAATCTGGAAAAAGATAGCAATAATATATGCATCGATATAATGAAATGGTTAAACAACAGCTGAAGGATCTCTAGTGAAGCAGTGAGAGGAAGATCATTCCAGAGACTGAATCTGTGGGGATTTGAAAAGGGAAAACTCTTGTTCCCAATGGATAATTTTATTAAAATATTTAATTCACTTTTATTGGGAAGAAAAGGTAATCTGGTTCTCTGGCTCTGAGAGTCTTTCTGTTGTCTTTGTGGGTTTTTTCCCCCAAGTCTTAAGTCTATGGGGCCTGGCATCCATTAACAATTAACAAAACAGAAATAGATCTGTTTTTTTTTTAAATCCTTTTAGAACTTTAAGGGCAAATGATTAATTGGAAGATTTGAACTACCAGAGATGGGTATACTGATACTCAGCAAGAATGAATAAAATTTGAGGATAATATTTAATAGAATCATTCTTAATCTGAAGTTTTATGTTCATAATTTTGTACATTTCATGACTTCATATAAACCTCACTCTATACAAAACCTAACATACTGTCATCCACAGATTTCCTTGGCATTGAGAAATAGAGAGAGCTGGCAGCGTGACTCCTAAAGTGAGGGCTGTTTTCTATTTCTGCAGAAATGGATGCTCTAAGTAACCTAACAAAGTGATTTCCTTGAAATACATACTGAGTGCTATTAATCAATAAACACTAAATAGAGGATGAATAATTGATGTTCTAGATCTAATTATGCAATGACTAAAAATAAATATTTGATGGTTAAATGTTATTTTAAAGTCATTCTTCCTCAGAAATCAAAAATACATCTGCAAAATATTTGTCAGTGCCTGCACTAATGACTGGAATGGTCTGAACACCTGGTTATATCATTGATTAAATTCGTGACCTTGAGTCTAACTCTGTATCTGCAAAGATTCCCACATCACCTTCTGTCCCTTTTCAGATAATTTTCTCTTGCTGGCTCCATGACAACAAACATGGAATTGGTCTTCGTGACTCTTAGTGCTAATTTCATCAACCCCTTTGCTTTAGATTGTTCCAAATTGCATTCAGCTGCCTTCCAGGTTTTCCCACCAGCAAAGGTATAAAATGCCAAATCACCCTACTACAAAAATCTAAAGTCTGATACTAACCTGTGTAACTTTACGTATTTTTAAATCTTCTATTTTCATACAGTTTTATTGTTTCTTCAAACATTTAGTGTCTTGGCATGTTTATTCAAAGATTTTCCGCAGTAGGGGTCCTCTTAAATGTTATGTTTGATCATTAAAGCCTTGTTCACTACTACCTCTTGCAAGATGACTTCCAGAATTAACCTTTCTATTATGCTCTCATATTTCTTCTGCTATTCTTTGATTGATAACGTCCATCACATGACTCATATGACAAAGGGATTGAGGACTGCATCAATAAGTCAGAAAGCCTGGTGTTAAGCCTTGCTCTACTGCTCAACAAGCTGTGGGATTCTGAACAGGTTAAACTTAGCTTCCTTTCATGGAGAAAACCATGTGCACAGTGGCATCTTTTCTATGCTTAGAAACCAGAAGAAACTCTGAAGGAAGGGGGTAATCCATTAAGGAAAGGTCAAGGACTCAGTCAACAGTGCTATCAGAGAATCTCAGTTGTAAATGGAATGAAGAGTTAAAGGAATTCTGCCCAGCCAAGGATAAGACAGTATCCAGCTTCCCATTTAGCTTTATTCCCTAGGACTTTAGTATTCTGAGCAAATAACTCAAGAAAGTAATAATATTACATGATACAATTTAAGAACCAAATCCGCCTGGAATCCAGTTGTGTAGAGTACTCTCTTTTGTTCTTACTTGAGTGATGAATTTTTTTTTTTGCAATAGGACTTTTTTTTAATTAGAAAAGGAGAAAAAAAAACAAGTTTCCACCTCCTCCCAGCCTCCCATTTCCCTCCCCCTCCTCCCACCCTTCTCCCCCTCCCCCCACTCCTCTCCCCCTCCCTCTCCAGTCCAAAGAGCAGT
>NC_022016.1:77721526-77808010 GCF_000317375.1 Microtus ochrogaster | reverse complement strand
TTCGCCATGTCCAGAGAGTCCAGTTTTATCCCATGCTTTTTCCGTCACAGTCCAGCTGGCCTTGGTGAGCTCCCAATAGGTCAGCTCCACTGTCTCAGTGGGTGGGTGCACCCCTCTTGGGTGAGTGATGAATTATTCCAAACCTCCATGGATGACAGCAGTATGCAATGTCTAAAGAGTGTGTGTATGAGCACAGAAATGTGTGCAGACATGTGCTATAGCAGAAATGTGGAGCTGAGATGACAGCCTTGGGTGTCAGTCCTCTCCTTCCAATTCGTTTAAGACAGGGTGTCTCTTGCTACGACACAAGCTGGGATAGCTGGCCCATGAGCTTCCAAGCATTCTCCAGCTTCTAATTCCCATGCTGCAGTGGCTGCAGTGAGAGCACTGGATCGCAGACATGTGCTGCCAAGCCTGAATTGCTGTGGGTTCCGGGTATACGAACAAAGGTCTTTGCACTTCTACGCCAATCAGTTCACCATTGGAGCCACTTACCTAAGCCCCTACAATGGGTGTTTATTTTGTTTTTAATTATTTCCTTAATTTTTAATATTATAAATAATATAGTTATATCATTTCACCCCTCTCTTTCTTCTGTCCAAATATTCACATATACCCTTCTTTGCTCTCTTTGAAATTCAAGCCTCTGTTTTCATTGATTGTTATGTACATATATGTACACACACATATATATATTCTTAAATAAATAAATATACAAACCCTGCTAAGCTTATAAAATATTACTTATATGTATTTTTTCAAGGATGACGATTTGGTATTAGATAAACAAAGGGTGAGTCCTCCCTGAGAAAGACTATCTTAGTGTGAACATTCTTTAGTTGCCTGAGGCTCTTTGTGTGGGTTTCAGACCTCATGGACTTTTCCTCATCCACTTTAGCATTCCAACTGTTGCTGACCTTATGCCGATGATATTTAGGTGGGAGTCATGTTGGTGATACTTTATGGATATAACATCTGACATTCCTAGGAGACATAATTTCACATCAAACTCCTTTAAACTCTGGATCTTCAAATCTTTCCTCTCATGCTACTTCAATAATCCCTGAGTTTTAGATGTGGGAGTTGCTTTGTAGTTGTATCTGTGGAACCTACAACCACCATATTCTCATTATCTGAGCCAGCTCAATCTCTAACTGAATTCTATGTATTTTTCTTCACACCCAAAAATTATTCCTAGCTCCTGATGAAGGAAATTTCTCTTTGCAACAGATGGAGACCACTTAAAGTAAACAAAACTACAACTAATCAAATTGTAGCCATGTGGAGCCCACCACCAGCAGATACATCTATAAGCACTTATTCTTGAACTAAAAAGCTTGTAGACTGTAGTTTGATGGTCTCATATAAGCAACTCTTCTTTGCTCTACAGAAAGTCAAGCTGTGCTCTGGTACAGAGAGGAACAAAGATATGAACAACTTGTCTCTCATAAACCCATTCTTTCAAATGACCACCAGCATGATAAAGACAGGCCAAATCACACAAAGCACATTGAAGCTTCTGCTGGAACTGTGTCTGTTAAATTCCACTGACCAAAAAATGTCATACAACAAAGCCACATGTGTTTATGATTGTGTGTGTGTGTGTACATTGTACAATGGGAGAATTTTTGCTGAATAATAATCCACACATTTTGGTGAAGTGTAGACATCGTGACTTCTAAATTAGAAAGAAAACTAAAGAAACTACTATATGCTGGTAACAAAGCAATGACTACAGGGAAAATTATATTCTTTTATAGGTCACATTCTAGAGGTTGAGAGAGAGACACACATATATAGAAATTATTACACGTGAAGTACAGTATGATAAGAAGGATATGGGATAATTAATTCTATGTACAGAACTTTGAACTTTATAGGCTAGTAAACATTTACCCAATCAAGATCAAAATTTAAGGATGGTGTGAGATTCTATACAAAGAGGAAATGTATGCAAGGTAACACGGGAACTAAAGCAGCATAATAAATGTTGATATATTTGAGGTGTCTAGAACACAGACAATTAGGAAAATATGACGAGAGATAAGGTAGGAAATACAGAAGTCAAATTGCAGTAGGCATAGGCCAGGCCCAGACTCTTAAACTGTAGTGCTACCACAGAGTATTAATCATGAAAGCAATGCATATCTTTTTAAATAGCTGTGCAATAGAGCACAATGGTTACTGTCCAGGTGGGGTCGTGACGTGTCCAAGAGAGCTCAAGGATGGAAGGATAAATGAAGCAAAGCAGCAGAAGTCTGAATAAAAAGGAGATTATTATTAGCCTTATAAAATGATTTTATAAATCATAATTAATACAGAAGTCAGACAGTTGTGTTAAGTAAAAACTGAAGTTCTTAAATTTAAAAGAAAAGCCAAAGGGAATTTAATCCAACTCTAACTATCTCAGGGATGGCATGGGGAGTGAAGTTTGCATTCTCTTTTCCTCTCTCCTTGACATTATTGACTCAGTTCTCTCCTGCTACAGACAACATTACCTCATACTGAACAACTGAACAATAATATTGAACAATAATCCACAAATAACAATTTTCTAATACATGTCCATACAATAAAGAACATGACCTCTATTTCCAATAACTTTCATTTATTTCTGAACATTTTTCACATGTATGTGATGCACTCTATATTCTCCCCTTTCATCTCCCCCTGATACTTTCCAGGTACCCCTCCTCCCTTACAAGTCCCTTTCCTATGCTACATCTTTTGTGTTTTGTGACAAACCGAGTTTAATCAGTGTCCTCTGTTAGACCCTGAGTATTGACATGTCTTGTGCAATTTGGTGGGCTTACCAGTGGGAACTCATTTAAAGAAAATGATTCCCCATCCTCCAGAACCCATCAGTAGCCTTATAGTTCAGCAGGGAGGATATGGTTCTCTGGATCTCTTCACAATCTATGACTGACTATTGACAAGTACAGGCTTGTGAAGAGCTAAGACAAGAAATTGGACAGCTGCAATGTCATAACTGAAATAACTATGGCATGCCTAAAATATTGCATTTTTCACTCCTCTCCCTATCTTTATCGATTTATTTACTTATTTTGGTTTTCTTTTCTGAGATAGAGTCTTACTATGTAGCCTTCTCTGTCCTGTAACTCATAAGGTAGACCAGGCTGACCTTGAACTTGGGAGATCCACATGCTTCTGCCTCCCAAGAGCTGAGATTAAAGATGTGCACCATCACATCTGGCTTCTCCCTGTCTTAAATCTAAATTATTTCCACCATTTTTCTGCCATATCCCCAAGCCTTAGATGTGGTGGTATAAAGGCCTATTTAGATTTGAGCACCCACCATCCCTTTATTTTAGCATTGTAGGCAGTGAACACTCTTTGCATTCACTGTCATGGACTGAGTGGAGATGCTTGCTTCTCTGATTGACGCTGAGGTACTATTTACAAATAGGTATAATCATAGATGCTGAAACAGTAGTCAATTTAACTAAAAAATAAAAATGAGTTCCTTGCTAAGGTCTAGGACCTCACAGCCACAAGGCCAGGCTTATAGTGTCAAGTTGCAATCTCACCTGGAGAGTAATCCTCAAATACAATCAGAGTCATCACCCAATACTAGTTGTGACATTATTGAAGCCATCTGCAGATCTTAGATGGAGGGTTTCTGTTATAGCTTGTAGGATTCACAGCTAGATTAGATAAATAATGATAATAATAATCTTTAAGGTAAAACTCCTTGAGGAAGTTTGTGATTAACCTAATGTGGGTCAAATGTCCACCGCATCAATTTAGTGAATAGGATGCTATAATGTCACTAACTTTTCAGGAAAGTGATACAAACGTATGCACACACGCACACAATTTATGTATGTGCCTGTGTATATTAATATGTAAATCAGTGCATATAAGGGATATCCCCTGGGTCTGGTACTCTGATTTCAGATACCATAGTGAAATGTCTGTCATATTCTTCTAAATTGGAGTTATCATTTCTACATTAGTCTCTCTTTCCCCTATTTTAATTTTGTGTAGTTTCATAACTTTATTCTGAAAATATTAAATGGAAAATGCCAGAAGTGAGAAATGCACAGCTTTAAACAATATACCATTTTGAAATTTCACGTCTGCATCTAAAATATGCTCAGCAGATCCAGGAAATATCTCCTTTTCTGCAGAAAAGACCACCTGAGAGTAATGAACTCAGTGAGAAACCTGAAAAGCAAAACAGCTGGAATAAAGCACAGGCAGCGTACTACAACACATGCACAGAGCAAAGGACTTCCTGAAGACTCCAGCTGCTCAGGAACTAAGGTCAACAACTGACAAATGGGACTTCAAAATCTTCAAAACTTCTGAACAGCAAAGGAAACAAACAGGTCAGTAAAGAGGAAGCCTGGAATGGGAAAGAATCTTGCCAGCTATACATCTGGCAGCAGACTGCTATCTGGAATATACAAATAACTTTTAAAAAGAAAGAAAAACAGAGACCAGGAAAAGAAGGAACCCAACTAAAAGAAAATGGGCTACAGATATGAACAGAGTGTTCTCAAAAATTCTCAAAATAAAATAAAAATAGCTAAAAAATATTGCAAAAGAGTGAATAGCATGCTTAGTAATTGGGAAGATGCAAAGCAAACCCTGCGATGTCATCTTTCACTAATCAGAAGGGACATGCCAAGAAACGAACTGCCATCAGATGCTGTGAAGATGTGGAGAAAGGAAAACCATGATTCATTATCGTTGCAATTGCATACTTGAACAGTTACTCTGGAAATCAGGATAGAGACTTCTCAAAACTCTAAAAATGAATACCATATGACCCAACTATGACACCCCTTGGCATAATATCAAAGAACTCAGTGGTTCTCAGCCTGTGTGTCAAGATCCCTTTGAGATTCATATATCAGATATGCTGCATATTAAATATTTACATGACTATTTGCAACAGTAGCAAAATTACAGTCATGAAGTAGCAAAGGAATAATTGTATCATGGGTGGGTCACTAAACATGAGGAACTGTATTAAAGTGTCATGGTGTTAGGAAGGCTAAGAACCACCGCAGGACTCGGACTCCTACTCCATAGAAGCCTGCAAGGACAGGCTCACTGCCATGCTACTGACAGCAGCTTGGAAATAAAATCCATCTAAATGTCCTTCAAACAATGAATAAATAATGAAAATGTGGTGCTATACACAATGCAAAACTATTCATTTGTTATGGAAAATAAAATTTGTGAGTAAATGCATGCAACTAAAAAATATATGAGTGAGGAAACACACATCCAAAAGGAAAAGTAACTTGTTTTCTCTTATTTGCGAATGATAGCTCCAAAACTTTAGATACAAGATCATAAACTGGAAAACCACAGATAGAAGTGGGGATAAGCAACATTAAGGATGTTTGAAAATTCAGAGGTAATTATATTATTTTATGACTATCTAAATTGCATATAATATGTGTAAATATATATGCTCACATGTATATGCATCTATATAGTTGAAATGGAAGATATGACAATTGGGGTAACAATGCTTCTCTTCCTCCACAGAAAAAAAAATAGACTAAAAAAAAACCTATGACAGCATGGTAAAAGTCTTTTGAACTTGTTGGTCCAGTAAGTCCAAGAGATCCCAGAGCAATATAAGCTATTTCTGTTGTCCTTTGTGCCTTCCTGAAGAGAAGATAAACTCTATTTCTGAAAACACCACATGCTCCTGACACATGGACTAGAGGAATTTATCTGGATCTGACTGGAGGCCTTTTCACTGAGGACTTGGGAGACTACATCCTTCTAATTCCACAGTTTTTAAAGGAGCCACCCAAGCAACAATCATAGAAAAATTAAATAGCTATAACCAGCTGTAATGCCAATGTCACAACAATGTCCAACAAAGCCAAACATTTTGAAAGGTGAAAAGGGGGCTTTAATATTCCAGAAGATGCCAACAACCACCCAACTGGCCTTAAGGCCTGGCCAATAGGAGGGAATTCATTCATGCCTGCCACTGAGAACTTGGCCAACTAGGTATGGCTTGTGGGATCATAGAGTCTATCAGAGAGTCCACAACTGCCACTTTCTTAAACCAGTATATACTCCAGGTGCATTCTAAATATTTACGGTTGAACCCACAGATAAGTGTAGCTCTAACCCCTCATCAAACAACTAAATTTTCCTCAGTAAACAGATATTGTTACAGAAAGTTACAACTGGTCAGCTGACCAAGGGGCACCCACCCCCAATTAGTGCATTTGTAACAGAATCCTTAAACCTAAGGCTCAGGAAAATCTAGAAAGACAAAATGAGAAAATATTAAGAGTCAAAGGATAGGACAGCTACTGTAAAATGTTCTCATCTGAATAATAGATAAATGACTAAATAAATAAGCAGACAAATAAATAATAAATACATAAAGCATGCACTAAGAGGGGATGAGTGCATGATTGTAGGAGGACTGGAGGGTGAATTTGATCAAAGTGTTGTATGAAAGACATAAAGCAAAGAAAACTGGCCTATAATTTTCACAATCCCAGAGAACCTAGACAACAATGAGGACCCTAAGAGAGACATACATGGATCTAATCTACATGAGAAGTAGAAAAAGACAAGATCTCCTGAGTAAATTGGGAGCATGGGGACCATGGGAAGAGCGGAAGGTGAGGGGAGAGAAAAGGAGAGTAGGAGAGAAAAATATATAGCTCAATAAAATTAATTAAAAGACAAACACAAAAGAATACATAAAAATATTTTATGAGGTATTCTGGCAGAAATTTGAGCCAAAATTGTCTCTTGAAGTAGGTATGGTTAATCTTGTTTTTATGAAAAAGAAAAATAGTGCTGTAGTTTAGGTAGATTCACTACCAAGTACATCTACCCTACACTGCCTCCTGTCCTTGGTGATAATATTTTAATAAACCTATGATAATTTCTACCCTATAAAGTACCAAAAAGCAGTGCTCATTAACAGAAAATATGGTGGAGTCCATCTTGGAAAGCACACTCCAAGCCACCTGAAACTTGTAGGAGTCCTATTTAAAATAAAAAACTAAGGAAAAGACATTTTTGAGTGGACTGAAAAGTTTGGTTTCCTACTGTCTTTAACTTCACCAAAGTAAGATTATATTTCTTGAAACTCCAAATTTTGCAGTTTAATTAAATATCTATAACAACAGAAAAAGTATTGAAGACATTTCTCATACACACTCAAATCAAAGCTAAACCACTAATGTGTCATACAAATAATAAAGTTTAAGGTTTATTTTATGCTGAAATAATTTTCAAATTGCATAAAATGTTTTTCTGGCCAACTGCATAACACTTTACCTCTACTGCCCTATGTTTAATCTTCATAAAACATTCAACATGTCACTACCAAAATGTCAATAAAATATTATTTAATAACTAAGAAAGGAACCCCATTTTGAAAATGGCAAGATTACCTAGAATAACTATAATTAACACTTTTCAAAGGTTCACAAGAAAAATAAAAGACAAGCAATTTGAAAATCTTAAATCAGACACTATGTTTTCCTACAGAGATTTTTTTTTGTGGTTTCTAGCCATAAATAAAAGACATTGAGCCTATAATTTGTGATCCTAAAGAAGCTAAATAAGAAGGTGAACCCAAAGAAAAACATATAGTCATCCTCCTGGATATTGGAAGTAGACAAGATAGCTGGGCAAAAAATTGGGATCTTGGGGGTGGGGTGGGATGAGGGTAAGGGGAGATGGGGAGAGAAAAGTGAGAAGGAGAGGATGGGGGGAACTTGGGGAAACGGGATGATTGGGATAAAGGAAGGGTGGATATGGGAGCAGGGAAGTATATATCTTAATTAAGGGAGCCATCTTAGGTTTGGTTAGAGACTTGAACCTAGAGAGGATCCCAGGTGCCCAGGGAAATGTCCCCAGTTAGTTCCTTGGGCAGCTGAGGATAGGGAACCTGAAATGACCCTATCCTATAGCCATACTGATGAATATCTTGCATATCACCATAGAACCTTTATCTGGCAATGGATGGAGATAGAGACAGAGACCCACAATGGAGCACCAGAATGAGCTCCCAAGGTCCCAATGAGGAGCAGAAGGAGGGAGAACATGAGCAAGGAAGTCAGGACCGTGAGGGGTGCACCCACCCACTGAGACGGTGGGGCTGATCTATTGGGAGCTCACCGAGGCCAGCTGGACTGGGACTGAAAAAGCGTGGGATAAAACCGGACTCTCTGAACATGGCAGACAATGAGGGCTGATAAGAAGCCAAGGACAATGGCACTGGGTTTTGATCCTACTGCATGAACTGGCTTTGTGGGAGCCTAGCCAGTTTGGACGCTCACCTTCCTAGACCTGGATGGAGGGGGGAGGACCTTGGACTTTCCACAGGGCAGGGAACCCTGATTGCTCTTCAGACTGGAGAGGGGGGTGTGAAGGAAATGGGAGGCTGGGAGGAGGCTGAAAATTTTTTTCAATAAAAAAAATAAATAAATAAAAAAGAAGTAGACCAAAAGTGTTGGGCCTGATGAGGCTTAAGCATGAGGCCCAGTGTAACCTCCTGAGCCTAACTTGAGTTTGTGTGAGGCCTAGTGTAACTTTCCAAACCTAGCTCAAGTTTGGAGACCTGTCTCTGGCTATAACTTCCACACAGGAAGTGACTCAGCACAACCCGACCTAGGCCCACCTCTGCCCAGCCACCGCTAATGTGGCAGAATATTATTGGCCCTTGCTCCTTGCTCCAGCGAGGCAGCCCATCCCTGGCTTCCCGCCCCATATCTCAGCCTATATAAGTTCCTGCCTAATACAATTAAACGAGATCCTGCTTTGACAGACTCCTGAGTCAGTGGGTGTGTTTCTCCTAGGTGGCCAGAGGGGAGTCTGAGTCTTCACTCAACCATCCTACTCAGCCCCATGGAAAGTCTGGTGGGTCTGGCTCTGCCCCCCACTCTTTCTGCCAGAGAACCCAGCACAGAAAGGTCTTAGACAAGCTTTAGGTACCCCAAACATCCTGCTAGAAAGCACAGCTGTCTTAAGAACAACTAATCCCGCAGCTTATAATGTCTCCTTATTTACATCTATTGGTCCCACAGGTGTGCACTTGAGTTTGGGCTGCTGTTCCTTTATAATGAGTTTGCCAGAAATGATACAGGAAACAAATTTGTAACAATATGTTGTTCCCAGCCCAGAAACTTTGGAAGAGACATTTTCTTTCAGTAAAGAACATGGCAAGCAGGCACAAAGGATCAGTGGGACTGGAGAGGGAAGCTTAGCCATAACTAACAATCTTCATTTTTACCCTAATAAACATCCAAATAGAATGATATTAATGAGACTGAGCTACCAGCATAGTTGGGAATGTTCAGGGATGACCTAGCTCACGTTCTATTCCCAGCTCGGGGGCCATACACACTGGCAGGTCCACAATATGCTGGTATTAAGAAGCAGGCTTACAACCTTAAATTGGCCCATACTTTTAAAGAATGGAAGAAAGGTAAAGTCCTAGACCTGTTGCAGATTAGTGACAAAATGTCAAACGCTTCTCTGACACACCTAAGACGTCCCAATATTTTTGGTCCCTTATAGAACTCTAATCTGCTTCTCTATATGCAGAAAAACATAGACTACGATGAAAGGGGTAGGAGAGAAAACTAAGCCTTATCTTAGAGCTGTCAATAAATCTATTGTTAGAGCTGCATGTGAATAGAGAAAGCAGAGGCAATCTTTGTCTTTTAAAGAGGTAGTTTTTCAAAAAGAGAATTATACAAAGTGCTCTGTTTTCATCAATATGCTGCCAGGTTTTGAAATAGTATTTTTCATCCAAACAATAAAAATCTTGACAAGTAAGCAACAGAAAATCACTAATATACTTGCAGCTGCATTTCAATCTATACAAAAATCTTTAAACAAAAACAACCAAGAAACTGCCTAGCTTAGCAAAATTACCTCACCATTTGGGCCTTGAGTCCAAGATAACTGTGAAACATATGAAACTGAAATCTTTATATGGCCACTGAAATATTTTCAACAAATGTTCAGATGAAAATTACAAACAGTGCACAAAAGACCCACATACTAACTTCAAGAGCACAAAACTGTGGCACCAGGACTTATCCCTACTGCTTGTACTGATGTTTTGGGAACCTATTCTCTTTAGATGGATGCCTTGCTCAGCCTAGATATAGTAGGGAGGGCCTTGGATCTTCCCCAAAACAATGTGCCTTACCCTCTCCGAGGAGTGGATGGGGCTGGGGTGGGGTGAAGGTAGAGGGAATGGGAGGAGGGGAGGTTTTGGGAACTGGGATTAGTATGTAAAATGAAAAAAGATAGTTGTTTTATTTTTTAAAAAAATTAAATTTAAAAAATAAAGAAGAGCACAAAATCAAGGAGTCATTTCTCTAACTTCACAAATGAAATTAACAAAATTCTCCGTTATTTTAATTGTGAAAATGTATAAAATACAGAGTTTTATCTAAAGACTGAGGTCATAACTCCAGCTTAATTAGAAGTAATAAATGTTTATGGAGGAGTCAGAAAGGAGAGAGGGGCTGCGTTATTTAATCAAGAGATGATTTAAACCTTAATTAAAATAATAGAAATGAAAATGAAAAGAGATGGAGACACAGGATAGACATTTTAATATACAGGGTAAATTTATTAATAATAAATTAATGGTAATTTATTAACTTTATAGGATAGATTTACTAATGGATGATGTTCAGCGTGATGAGTACCCGCCATGGTCCTCCAGAGCTTTATCTACCATCTTTTTCCCCTTTGTATTCCAGTTGGTTCCCCTATCCACCATAGAGGGAGGAGAGGAAGGGTGGGCCCTTCGCTGCCTGGTTACACATTGTGGGGGGTTCTAGAACGACCAAAGCTCATGTCAAGGAATCTCTCTGTGTATGCATTTAGTCTTCTCCATGGTGTCCAGCAATCACTTTCATTCCTTATCAAGCCTGGGAAAGGATGAAGTTCTCTTTTGTCAGGAGCTTAACACTTGTAAAACAGCCCATCTCCCAGAACTCTATCCACACCTATAAAAACAATCCCTTTATTAAACCAACAAAATTACCAAATTTTAAGCAGACCATTTGTTTCCAGTCAAGATCCTACCAGATATAGAGATGACATCGTAGATCACAGACAGGCACTGGAAGAAGCTTCACTGTTACAATCTCTCTGCTAACAGAGCAAATTGTGTCAGATATCCCTAGCACATAGGAGGCAACTAATAAAGATTGATGAATCAACATAAAAATATGGACACAATTAAGATTTGGCAAAAAGTTTTAGTTAAATATCATAAAGCTCAAATAAAGAAAAAGACTAGGAGCTATAAAATATACCAATCAGACATCAAAGGCTCACAAAACATATGGGCAACCAAAAAGTGTATTACTTTGGAAATTATTAATAACATCATTCTAAATGCACTCTAATTAGAAATAGCCTTTCATAAGGTAAAGGTAGATAATTATCCGCCCCTAAAACTAAGCTTAACCTTATCTTAAAGAGACAAATAAAAAACATAAGCCAAAGAAAGTACTAGAAAAGAAAAAATCATGAAATTCAAGAATAAAAGAATACAAAGATTAAAATGAACAGTCATTTCTTCATAAAGATGGAGAGAATTGACAAGCCGTTAGCCAAAGTAACAAAAGACAGGAAGATACAAATATAATTAGACATGAAAAGGGGAACATTGCTATAGATATTAATGAAATTCAGAGTCATTAGGAAAATGGCATGAAGCTTGTTCAAAAGAACTATAAATACAACATGTGACTCAACTATCCCACTCCTGAGTGAAGAGCCAGAGCAAAGGAAATCATTATATCTGATATCAACATTGATTCTGGTCCATGTGCCAAAGATTTGGCTAGAAGCATGAGGTGTTACAAGACCTGGACTGATTTAAGCCAAGACAGGTGCCAGCAGTGAAAGGGGTAAGTGGGCTTGGAATCCCACCCCTAACCAAAAGTGATCTTATATTTTCTTATCACTGTTCATCACTGAAGGAGGTCAGGTCAGGAACTTGAAAAGAGCAGGAACCTGGAGGCAGGAATTGATGCAGAGGCCATGGAAAAAATGCTGCTTACTGACTTGCTCCTCTGACTTGCTTGGTTCAATGCCTTATAAACCCAGTACAACCCACAATCAGCTGGGGCCTCCTAAGTCAATCGCTAAGAAAATGCCCTATAGGCTTGCCTACAACCTGATCTTAGGGAGACTTTTTCCCAGCTGAGGCTCCCTCCTCTCAGATGACCCTAGGTTATCAAGGAGACATAAAACTGGCCAGCACATTACTGACAAAGGGAAAATCAATTTCTCCAATGGCCTATGACTGGGTATATCAACCATACTTCAAGGTAGGACCCATGCCTAGGAATCGCTGGCCAACAGAAAACAAATTCAATGTTATTTTTGTGGGGTCTTGTTTTATTTGTTTTGTTTTGGCAATATCATTTATTATATTATTGTTCTTCTGCTTGTTTGTTTTTATTTTCATTTTTGTGTTTATTTGGGGGTATTGGTTTTTCTGTTACTTTTTTCCATTTTTGTTTGTTTTTTTTTCTTTGAAAGAGGGAAAGAACACACAGTTGAGTGGTTAGAGGAGTGAGAAGGGTCTGAAAATGGGAAAAAATAATGAATATATACTGTATAAAAGTTTACTTGAAAATAAAAAAAAAAAATTCCCAACAAACAAAAAGACAACTGTGGTGCTAGTCAGGGTTGCCAGTACCTTCATGAAATAGAGTCAAACAGAAGAAGAGCTGGGTCCATATCCCTAGAGGAGATCCTGGCAACCCAACCCTTTCTCTCTTTCTCCTTGCCTCCTGGTAGGCATGAAGTGATTGGCTTCCTCCACCACATTCTCCCTGCTGTGATGCATGAGTCCAAAATCAGCAAAGCCTAACAACCATGCACAGAAATTTCCAAAATGATAAAACCATAAGAAACCTTCTGATGCGGGATGTCCTTCTGTATATGTGTCGCTTTTATTGGTTGATGAATAAAGCAGTTTTGGCCAACGGTTTAGCAGAGAAAAGCCAGGCAGGAAATCCGAACAGAGATAAATAGAGTAGGCAGACTCAAGCAGACGCCAGCCAGCTACCAAAGAAACAAGATATGTAGAAAATGAGGTAGTGCTACAGCCACATGGCAATACATAGACTAATAGAAATGACTTAATCTAATTTAAGATGTAAGAGCAAGCAAAAATATGCCTGAGACATCAGACAGTGTTATAATTAATAAAGTTTCTGTGTGATTATTCGGGTCTGGGCAGCCAGGAAACGAAAGTGCAGTCTCTGTTTACGACCTTCCTCCTTTAAACTGATAACCTCAGTTATTCTGTCATAGCAAAGGGGGGGGAGCAAGCTCACTTTCACTGCACCATTATTTGAGATGACGAAAATACAGAATTTGGTGTAAACATCACCAAATGAAAATGGGAAATGTGATATATGCACAAAGGAAACTATTGTGCAGCTCCCCTCCCCCCCCAAAAAAAAACAAATTCTGTTGTTTGTGGCAACAGAGATATAACTACCTTCTAGTCTTTTTGGTGTGAGAGGTACTCTACAGGCTACGGAAAGAGAAACCTAGACACCAACCCCACCACCAAACCCTCCACCTACACCCTGTCCTGTCTGCAAGATGTGCTGGGGCAAAGGTGGTGCAGAAAATGTAGCAGTGACCAACCAATGTTTGGCTTAATTTGAGGCCATGGTATAAGAATACAACTTTTTTGTTTTGTTTTGCTTTGCTTTGCTTTCCTAGACAGGGTTTCTTTGTAGCTTTGGAGCCTATAGTGGAACTAGTTCTTATAGATCAGGCTGGCCTTGGACTCACAGAGATCCGCCTGTCTCTGCCTCCCGAGTGCTGGGATTTAAAGCATGTGCCACCATCACCCGGATTACAAGAACACTTCTAAATAAAATAAACAGACAAAGAATGATAACACCAAGCATTCTCATTCACTGAAACTAGTCATCATTACAAAAGCTAGAAAAGCTGGGGGAAAGAGAAGATGAAAAGAAGACGAGTAATGATTATTGAAAAGTTTCTGTACCACAATGATCCTCTCCATTGATAGAATAATCCAAATCAGACCAAATCAAACTGAATTACAAAAAGCCCAGGTTTAGTGGATACCACACTCCCAGATGGCTTTCCAACCCGCCAGAGAGGAGACAGGGAAGGAAGACCGGAAAACCACATGTTTGTTGGGGATGGCAATTTAAATACCCTGTGGATGTGGTCATGAGCATCTCTGGGGGTCATCGTTTGGTGTGCTTTCTGAGATGCAGCAGGGTTTAGAGAGAGGTGGGAGAGGGGGCTTGAGATGGATCTTCTACTTGAACATTCCAGACTCTTTGGATATATGGATGCCAGGGGTTGGGGTGAAGCTTCCGTCCAAACAGCTATGGGGTGCATGTAAATATGAGAAATAATTCCCAATGTTTTATAGAACTAAATATCTTAAAATTAAGTTCATGTAAATTAAAGCCTAAAATATATTAATCTTTAAATATTTTGAAAATAAAGATACAAAGCTATTTTGGCAATTTTGTAGGAGTTTATTAAATCACAAATCTTAAAATAAGATTTATTTATATGGATTATTAACATTTCAAATTATAAGGAAAGGAAGAATGAGCATGAAGAACACTAAAAAATCTTGATTCAGTAAAATAATTGAAATCCAGTTTTTAAAATACAAAGTAAAAATGCAAATTTCATACAGAAACTATGAAAGAACATTAAATTCATACTACAACTAAAACATAGACATATCCCTTGAATCCTATAGCATATTAGATATCTAATATATTGGCAAAAGCATAAAAGCCATAAAACACAGTACAAAAACGTGGAAAAATGAAAACTCTTACTCACATCTGATGGAAGATATATTACAATGATTTAATGAACAATCAAGTAATAAACCATTAATAGAAATGTTCCTAGACTGGAATCAGCAATATATCTGGAGAAATAAACTCTGGATCCCTGGGACATACAAATGAAGATGTAGCTAATGTCTGTTGTATCATCGCTTACAGGAATTAAAATGTATCCACTAATGAAAACTAAAAAAATTATGGGACACCTATATAATTGAAGATCATAAAGTAGATAAAATAATGTTATATGTTCTAACAAGGGCAAAACTTAAGCATGTAATTTTAAGGAGAAATTCAGGTTGGAGAATAAAATACATAAAACAATATAAATTGCTTACAAATGCAAAACATTGTTTATGACTCCAAAAAATGTACAAGAATAGATTAAAATAAACACAGAGGGCTGCAGGCATAGCTCAGTGGTAAAACACTTCGCCACGTGAGTTAAGTCCTGGAGTTCTGTTCTCAACAGGACTGAGGGTGAGGTGCAAATGAGGATAACACCTCTAAAGGGGAGGGAAGAGATGTGGAACCAGGAAATGAAGAACTGCATAAAAATAGCCTGAAGCAAATAAGCAAAATTTGAAGACGTATCAAGACCAAATAATCGACTAAAAATAAGACACATAATGAAACTGTAAAAAATACAGCAACAATATATTAGAGAACATACTAATACATCCATAGGAATAACAATTTTAAAGGCTTATTTTGAATATATTTTTAAATAAGACTCCTACTCCTCCATACTGATTTATATGTAAAAATCTCTGCTCTAGGATTTCTTCTGAACTGAAGTGACCTGAACTACAATATAACTGAAATGTTATTCTAAAAACCTAGAATGCCTTAGCGTTGGTCTAGCCTGCAATTCCCTGGTTCTCCTTAAACATTCAGCTGAAATGTCATCCGTTTAGATGTCTTTCCTCAGACTTAACGTCTACCTCCAGGCCAGTCTGTTTCATGTTGTAGCTCTTGGAACTCTGCCTCCCTTTATCGTGTATTCTAATGATCCATTTGTATGTCTGCAGTTCCTCAAAAGATCAAGTCTGATTCTTTTCCACAACAAGAGAAGCTAGTACATGCCTGTCACATAACAGGCACTCAGCAAATCTGGCTGTATGAAAAATGAACTGGAGCTGCTAAAAGAATGTGGCTATCCCTGTCGATCCAGCGTAGCCTGTAGGCAAACAATCCAGGCTCCCAGGCTCCTCTCATCTCCAGCTGTCATCACAAAGGCATGCACAGCAGAGATCCATTTATCCTTCCCTCACCTCTTGCCTCATCTCTTTATTTTCCCCAGCCTGTCCAAACCATCACTCCTGTCTCCTGCGTTTCTGATTTCTTTTAAAGCAGAGGCATAGACTATAAAATGTATCATCCCCGTCATGGGTCAGCTTCTACCCTGGAGGCAGTACAGACTGATCTAAACTTTGAGCCTGACTTTTGACGCAGACTCCTGTCTCTGTAACTGTCACAGATAATTTGGAAGGTGATGCTTTGGGGTTCAAATACTTCACTGACACATTGTGATTGCTCATGGATGGAAGGGACCAGTTCTCCACCAAAAGCATACATGGGATGACAATCTTCCCACTAAAACTTATAGCTGGGGACATGTCTAGCTCTCCTTCCTCACCGCACACATCATTCAGATACATGTAGTTGTATTAAGATGGCCCTGATCAAGCACTGATTTCCTGGAGTTACAAAGAGAAATAGTCCCTAAAAACTTACAACTAGATGTTGATGCTAGATTGTACTTATGTAGTAGTAAACTTGTTAGTGTCAAAAAATTGTATCACCTCTGAGATATCATGCCAATTTTGCACAGGCTCCAGTTGCCCTTCAAACTTGGGATGCGGCTGTATGCTATGTAACTTCATCAACCATACCTAGTCAAACTTTTTTCCCAATCACTCACATCCCGAAATCCACTGTATAAATGTATTACTACATAACTTATGAATGTCTGTTATAATGGATCATATTTTGTGTTTTATATGTACCAGCACTGTACAATGCCATATAATGCCATATAATGTTAAAAAGAAATACCTACTTGTGAATAATGCAAGCAACTATCCAAGTGTTATGTTTAATATAATGGCTCCCTGTTATATTATACTTAGTAATTTATTAGAACATATAATGTTGTTCTACTGGTATACCTTTTTTTTTTTACTTAAAATAGGTGAAAAAAGAATAGCTTATCTATTATTTCATTCTAAGCAACACAGTTTGAAGTTAAGGCAAGATTTTTCTGTGTCTACCAAAATGTTATTTAGTAAATTAAAATATAGCCCATTCAGTTGGTAGAATACGTATCTAAGGTACTATTTTCTCTACTCACAGAAGAGAGAAAAATAATGAAAAGATTTATAAACTCAATCACAATACAGCAGAACAAAAATAATAGAAAATATAAACATCCCTTTTATGGATAGTGACACAAGGTCCTAAAGCGAAAAGTACTCCAATTAAGGTGATATCAAGTCTAGAGATAAGGAAGGATGAAGTCATTACATTGCCCCTTAAGTATCCCATCTCAAAGTTCCTTACATAGTTCTTCATAGGAGACAGTCTGAGAAACAGTCTTATCAATTCTAGTAAGTTTCACTTCTGGATAGCTAGGGAAGCATTTTTGATCTAAATCTTAAAGTTTCAATATTTCCATTCTAGTTCTGGAGAAAGCGCTCACCAATTAAGAGCACTGCCTGTACTTCCAGTTCGAGGTTCAACTCCTAGCACCTGCATGGTGGCTAACAACCACCTGTAACTCTAGCTCCAGGGAGCTCAGTGCCTTCCTCTGGCCTCCAAGGGAAACAGGCAAATAAGTGTTGCTCAGACAAATGTGTAGGCAAACCACCCATAACAGAAAATAATTGTAAAAATCCACTCTAAGTTGATACAATAACCATCTCATAAATGTATCTTCTTTCTAAAACTGATAACAAAATGTTGTTACTAGTGGGTGAGTTTATTAAAAGCAGTAACTCCAGCAATTTATCCTAAGTAAAAAGGCATTCTATGGAGAAATACATTTTTAAAAATTAAAAAGCTGTAAAACCCCATAGAACATCACATAACAATGTGTAAACTTCATATGTACAATTTTCAAATGGAACAATATAAGAAATAAGTGGAGAGATATTCCACATTCATAGATACAAATACTTAATGTAAAGATGCCAGTTCTTTACAAACAAAATAATCCCCGTTAAATCTTACCAAGATATTTAGGGATATCAAAAAATAATTAAGTTTACTTTGTTTACTAAGTTTACTTGGTCCTCGGGTCTCCACTACTTGAGGGGACAATTAGAGATTGTGGAACTTTTAAGAAAGTGGAACCATGTAGGAGGTGCTTGGACACTGAGAGAATGCCACTAAAGGGAAAGGGACAACCAGGGTAGATTGGCAATCTCTGAACTCTGCTGATGTCTTGTTATGAACCTAAAATTGCTCTATATATTAAAAAGAGGATTGACAAAAATCTACAGATGAATACAGCATCAAGAGTAAAGTTCAAAATCTACAAATATTTTTAAAACTAATTCCAGAGTATTCTGTAAACTGGAACAAAAATATTCAACATTATAAATGAACAATATCAGCTTGCTGAAATACATGAGGAAAACCAAAACTAAAGAAGCCATTAAAGGAAAATGATTAATATATGCCAAAGAGACACAAAAACCAACGTAAACAGTTACCAATGGCCAAAGCAGAAAGACTCTGAGTAACAAAACAAAAACAAAAAAAAATCATTACATTATAATCCTCCGTGTAGTGAAAAATAACACAGCCACTCACTTATGAACACAGTTTGACAATTTTATGAAGCCAAACATGTTCTTTCCAAAGGATCCAGCAGTAGTAGTTCTATGTATTTTCTCAAATTAGTTAAGAATTTCTGACCACAAAAACCTCACTATTGTATGTTTGTAAAACTCGTTCATAATTGGCAAAGCTGGGAAACAACCGAAGTTTCCCTCAGAGGCTGAATAGATAAATAAATTGTGGTACAGCAGGCAATGTTATCTACTGAATTATTTTCATTTCTATTGTTTTACTTATATTTATTATTATTATGCTTTTGAATAATAATAAAAACTGCGGAAAATGATAAAAACATAAGTCCATCTGAAGGCTACTGATTTATAAAAACAAATGACAAGAGAACAGAAAACTAACCTTTGTTTGGAACAGAATTCCTAATCATTTATATACATACTCCATTCTCAAGTATGAGAGGCAATAGTACCCATTCCTTAGATGCAAGCTATACATATTAACTTTCTCAAAAGAATATAGTACAGTAAGCCATAATGAGTAATTTCACTAGAAGACAGTTGATAAACAGCATTTCACTAGATAACTAAAATTAATATCAGGTCTCTCAATACATGCATATCCTTGATATGGAAGTTGTTGTTCACGTCTTCATGGTTTTATTCCCAAACATCCATAGCCAATATATAATCATGAATAGAGCATTAAGCAAGCTAAAACTGAGTAACATTCTAAAAACTACCTTGCCAGTAGCCCTCAAAATGTTCAAAGCTATCTGAGCAATCTGAGCAATTCGCACAGTATAGCACAGCCTAAGAGACATGATGAAAACTAGAATTTGGTACCCTTGCCAGGCTGGAATCCTGGGGCATAAAAGGAGCACTGTGGAGAGACAGAAGGAATGCAAACAATGAGTGAACTTTAGTTGGTGATGTGTGTCAACATTGGTTCACTGACGGTGGAAAGTGAATTAGGCAATGAAGATAGCTTCAAAAGAGAAACTGAAAGCAGGTATAATGAAAACCTGTCCTGCTTTTGTTACTTCCCCCATAAATTTAAATCTATTGTAGGCTAAAAGCAACCCAAATGACTAACGGACAAGCAAATGTGGTACATGTAAGCTTCAAAAACGAGGAGGATGCATCTACTACACAGACATATGTCAAAGAAAGCATTCTTAGTGAAAGGATCACAGCAAACGCTCTATTCTTTTATCTTATCTGTATGATATATCAGTGATAGGTAACACATAAAAACACAAGTAATCAGTGGCTTAACAGATCTGAGGGAATAGGAACAGGGAAGAGAAACAGTTTTGAGAGGAGGTTATGCTATATTTGAAACTAGATAAAAGTAAGGATGGCACATGTTCGATGTACTAAATTTTCTGCACTTTGACCAGCTATGGACCTCTGTGTTACTCATCGTCTACTATTAAAAGACTCTGATGAGTGCTGAGAGATGTGCAACCCTATGGTCACAATGACAAGAAATCAGAGGGCAGATTGTTACTAGGTTAATTTTCCCTCTATGGCAGATGACCTAACCAGCCATTAGATTTGGACCCAATTATGTTACCATGCATGAGTCCTGTCTTGTCAAACAGGTTTTGAATCCATTTGCAATGTGGTTGGTTACTTCTATAATGTTCCTGTCACTATTGTACCAATGGGTATATCTTCCCAGGACAGTCATTATTGAAGCTCTTCAGGTTCACAGGTAGGTAAAAATCTTGGTTTTTCTACTCCAATAGTATGCATGGCACCTTCCAAAACTATGGAAATGAGCCAAGAAGGATAAACCTTCAAAACTGATACCAGCTTGATTTTGCCATGTCCTGTAACTAAAGTATGTGGCGTCTTCAGCAATAGGGTCTTACCATTAAGTTCTGGGGAGGGGCCAAGAAGTTATGATTAAGGGATAATCCATGCATCTTCACTGACCCACAACACAAAAAAAAAAAAGGTAAACCCACACCTGACACTGGACTTTCAATTTGATAACTATCGTGTCTGAGGGAGGCACTGCCACTCCCACTACAAGGTAAAACAATTTAAACTCCTTGTATGTGTATATATCTTAGGATTCTACAGTAGTAGGTTTCTGCATGGCATTTTTTTCAAAGGTCTTTATTTTTCCCATATTTCTCCTTCTACCCTGCTTTCCTATTGCCCACTCCACTTAACCTTTCTCCTTCTATTTTCACCTTTCCCACTTCATACTACCTTCCCTCTACTTCCGTTCCCCTGAAACCCACCTTGGCATTGTCCCTTAGTCATTTACCGTCTTCTATGGAAACTTCATTAACTTCATTTTAACCACACATAACTAAAAATTGAAAGCCTGAATTAACATATAAGAGATAAAATGAAACATTTGTCTTTGTGGGTCTGTGTTATCTTGCTAATGATTATTATATTCAGATCTGTCAATTTACCTGCAAATTTTATAATTTCATTTTCATATTGTAATAGAATCTATACATGTGTTTTATTATCCATTCATCGGTTGATATGCATCTAGGCTGTTTTGGTTTCCCTGGTTATTTTTAATACAGCACTAAGGAACATGAATGAGATAGAAAACTTTGGGAATATAATCAGGAGTAATATAGTTACATCATAGAGATATATTTCTAGACTTTTTCCTCACTTTAAATTATTTTTATTAATTCTTTGAAAATTACATACCATGTTTTTATCATATTTACCTTCTTCCCCCACTCCTCCCAGATCAATCCTCACATCCCTAATCATTCAATTGAGTCTTCTTTCCTGTTTTCTAATGCATTAAGTACAAATGGTGCTTTTCATATACAATTGAATGTATGGTCAACTCAAAAAGGCCACACACCCTTAAATAAAACTGACTCTCCCTTAGCAGCCATCAAATACCAAGAGCTCCTTAGCTCAAAGTTGGAATTTATGTCCACTTTCCCATTCCATGCTGCATTGGTCTAGCTTAAGTTTGCATGGATCTTTTGCATATTGTCATAGCCTGTATGGATTCACATGTGCAACTACCCTGCTGCATCTGGAAAACACTGCTTCCTTGTAGTCATCCACGGCTTTTGATTCTTACAATCTTCCCCCACTAAATGGTACCAGATATGGGTTTTATCTTTTGAAATGTGCCTTAAATCTAATTTAATAAATGGTTCATTATTCTCACAGAAATATCCATACAAATTTTCTTCATGATTGCACCAGATTGCACTCTCTCCAACAGAGAATAAGCAATCCCCTTCCCCTATATCCATGAAAGCATTTGTTATCTGTCTTCCTCTACCACTTCTTTGTCCTCCTCCTTCTCCTCCTCTTCTTCCTCTTCCTCTACATCTTCTGCTTCTGTTTCTGCTTCTCCTTCTCTACTCTTTCTCTTCCTTCTTCTTTGCCATTTTGACTTGGGTAAGTTGAAATTGAAAAGCAGTTTTAATATTTTGTATTCCCTGATGGGTAAAATGTTGAACAGGATAGCTATATCACAGCCCTCCTGGAAAGCTTAGGAATCATCATAGAAAAGGGGCCAGGAAGACTATGAGAGCCAGAAGAAGGAGACATCTGCAGCAAAAATAGTATTTGCTGGACATGATAGAACCATTTACACATAAATTCATAGAAGCTGTGACTGCATGCATAAGATAAAGCCAGCCAAATCCCAGCATGTATAGGGAGGGCCTTATTAAGGTTCACCAATAGCTGAAGTGCTATTGGCAACAAAGGACATCTGAGAGGGAGAGTCAATTTCTTTCTTGGATGGGGACCTAAGAAGTTACCCATGTTCCAGTCCATGGCCACACAATCACATACATACAGACACCACTAAGAAGTCAGTGGAACTTTTAAAAATTATATGGAGTTGGTAGATAAAATTGGAAAATGAATTACAGAGAGGGAAATGGGGTGGATTTGATCAAAAGTCATTACATGAATTATGAAATTCTCAAGCAATAAAAAGTACTAAAAAATAAATTATACCTTAAAATAGCTCATTTCACTTAATTTTAAAGTTTATGAATGGAAATATTTAAAACTATTCTAAATAAGGTTCATTAAGAAATAATATAAAGCTATTTAAAACTTTCTTCTTTTCTATTGTAACAATAAATCTAAATAATATTTTATTGATGGAGGAAGGTCATTGGTTAAGTAATAAAGAAACTGCTTGGCCCCAAACATAGGTGGGAGGAGTAAACAGAACAGAATGCTGGGAGGAAGAGGAAGTGAGCTCAGAGATGCCATGCTCCCCTCTCCTGGGCTGATGCGAATGCTTTGCTCTCTGAGGCAGATGCATGAAGCTCAGACCCAGGATGGACATAGGCTAGAATCTTTCCCGGTAAGACTGATGCTACACAGATTATTAGAGATGGGTTGATCGGGATATGAGAATTAGCCTGTAAGGGCTAGAGTTAATGGGCCAAGCAGTTTCTTTATTACTTAACCAATGACCTTCCTCTATCATTTCCCCTTTTTCTGTTTAAGCAAAAAGGAAGGAAGGATTTGACTTTAACATAGAAAAATTACATATGACAAAACAGTTATCAAGTAAAAATTACAATATTTACATCTATTTTATCTTTATCATAACAAAGGAAAACAACTTAACTATCTATCTATTCTTCAACAGCATTAAAGACTCTGTATATCATCGTATATAGAAGGCTAAATTATGAAATCAGAGAATAGAGGAGACATTTCAATGATAGCCGAGAGGTATAAATAAGGAAACAGTGTTATCAAAAAGCACTTTGTGCAATCAACTATAATCTAATGAGCAAAGGAGCCGCTCCCACAGTGGCTTTCACTCAGCATCTATCACTCTTCTAAACTCCCAATATCTTTGTCTCTAAACATTAAAATACATGATTATAATATTTCAATTCTAAAATTTTGTTTCTTTTTCTTTCCATTTGACTTAATTTTACGAGGCTGAGGAAATTCTGCAACCACAGCCTAGACATGCGCTTATTCATTTGATTCTAACGAATGACATGACCTTAATATGTGGCAAAGTATGAAAGTCAAACAGGAAGATGGACGCACCTTTCTCAGCACACTGTCTAGAAAGAGCACTCCTTGTGCTTGTTCTTGGGCTTGAGGGGAGATGTCTTAGTATCTCCCATCTTTTAAGCTCTTAACCAGTTTCATTGCACTTTGAATAAAGTTCTTGCATTCCCCTCCCCCCCCCAAAAAAAGAAACAGTAATTCTCAAAGACTGTTGGTGGTGAGTGTCAAAGGACAATACCCTCCCAGAGCATATTTGACAAAATGTAAAAATATATATGTCCTTTGACCTAGCATGTGACTTCTGGGAATGTAACATAAAGAGAATGCATTGAATTGACTGCATTGAATGCAACTTCCCACTTTACATATTGTATATGTTTTCCTATATGAGTTTCTGTGCATGCAAGAGCCAGTGCAGGAAAGACGAGGGCACCAGAACCTTTGGAGGTGTAGTTACAGAAAGCTAAAACGGGCCAATTTTATGGAGACAATTCTTCCATCTGAAATTTTTTTCTTCTTTGTTATATCAAACTAACAACCAAGATTACCCATTGTACTTATCTAAAATATAGAAAGAGCTTTTCAAAACACCAAAAGAAACAAAAATATTAAACTGAGGCATGGCACTAAACATAGTTCTGAAGAGAATAGATTCAAATAGGTGAGTAATTTTTTAATGTTCAACATCCTTATGCATCAAGAAAATACAAATTAAAATGCTTTTGAGATTTCAGCTACCCCAATAGAATAGCTAAGAAAAAACACAATAAATTCTGACTTGAATGTGGAGACAGGGAAACATTTATTCACTGTTGCATGAGAGTGCAGCAAACTGATGAAACTACTATGTAAAGGAGAGTGCAGCTATTTAAAAGTCTGTACATAGATCTAACATATCTAGCTATTCCACCCAAAGGCCTCTATCATACTACAGAGACAACTTGCTTATCCATTTTCACTGACAATTTATCCACAGGAGCCAGAAAATGGAAACATCCTAAGTATCCACCAACTGATGAATGCATAATAAAAATATTACACACACACACACACACACACACACACACACAAAGGAGTACTACATAGTTGTGAGTACATACAGACAAATGAGTACTACCTGGTTATGAAGAAAAAGAAATTCCCAATTAAATGGACAGATCTGGAAACTATCATTCTGAGAAAGTAACCTAGACCCAGAAGGAGAAATGTAGAATGTGCTCTCTCATATGTGGATGCTAGTTTTAAATATTTACATAGGAGTATGTTTAAACTGACTACTTTAGAAGTTAGAAAACTAATAAGAAGACATGAAAAGGAATTTAAAGGGAAGGGGTAGAAGATAGCTGGTAAGAAAGGGGAATGATGGAACAGGAAATATTATAAATGAGGTTGAGGACAAAAAGTCAGGATAGAGGAGCAAGCATACAAAGAGATAGCTGATACTAGATACCTTTGAAAAAGCCATATGAAAACCAACTACTATGGAACCTTTCTAAAACATATATACATACATAAAATAATTTAAATGAAGTTACCCTATAACTAAGGTACAATGCTTCCGCTAGATACAACACACATTAGTTACCTCTTTTTGAGCTGATGATAGATGGGATCCACATCCTTCCCCCCCCCCGGAAAATTACAGATAATTATCATTGCTCTTAGTTCTCCTCCAGTACTTAACAGTCAGAACCTAATACTGAGGACATGACACTTAAGACCTAAAACATAAAGAAATATTACAACTCACACTGATCATGTGTGTGTGTGCTCATGCACATGTACATAAGAGGAATTAAAATGGCATCACAAATCAGAATCAAAAGTAAATAGATGGCTACTTATAAAAATAAATTGATAGTACTAGCTAATTTTCAAAATTTAGGATCTAGAGATATGGTTCAGTGATTAAGATTACTTGCTGCACTTGCAGAGAACCTGGATTCGGTTTCCAGCATCTACATGCAGGAGTTCACAACTGGCTGTAGTTCCAGGGTATCCAGCACCTTCTACTGTGTATGGTGTAGACATAGGCATGTAGGTATGTAAACAAGTATATACTTAAAATTCAAATTAAATAAAACTTTGAAAATTTTTAAGTTAGAATTTCAGATTACAGCATTTATTAAAATAATTTTATAAAAAAGAATTAAATATATAGAATAAACTTAAAAGTCTAGGCACAAAAATATTTTTTCTGTTTTGGATGGATTTAAGACTTAAACATAGAAGTAAATAACTTAATACCTAAAATGAAAAATATACTTGATTTTATAGAAGTATTTGAAATCTCCTGGATCAGAATCATGATCATAAATATTTAAAAACAACATAAGAAAGTACTGTCTACAATAATAAGTAAAGTTAAATATCCTTAAACCATAAGAACCTTTCATATAACACTAGAAAAAATAAAACTCCAACCAAAAATGTGCAACAGACCTGAAGAGGTTGTTCAAAGAAAAACAAATGTTCACAAACATGACTAAAAATACTAAACTAATGAGAGGTCATTTTCATCTACAAGACCAAGGAAAGCCTCTGATAGTGATTGTTCTCAACAGGGATTATTATATTTCATTTTTAGGGTATTTGTAGAACCTTAAATTATTGTAGATATTCTGAAAGTGATTATCAGTAGACTTTAAGAGCTCTATAAAACAAATAAATTAACAAAACAGCATTCAGATTCTTTGATATTTCAGTTCTAAGTACAATACCCTAGGGAAACAAATATTAAAAGTTATATGTGAAGATTTTAAACTCATAATTATTCATAATGGCATCATTAGCATTAAATTTTCAACAATACAGAAGCCACTAAAGAATTGCAATCATTGGTTGGTCATTCCCACAACTTCTGAGCCACTATTGCTCCAGCACATCTTGTAGGCAGGACAGATTGCAGATCAAGGTTAGTATCCAGGATTCTATGTAGAGTACCTTCTCACAACAAAGAAACTAGACTATAGGGGCGACGGCTCCATGCAGGTACCAGCTCGACCTCTCTAAGTTAAAGGAGCTGTGTGGGTGTTGCCTTAGCAATGGGGACCTGCTGTCAGTTTTCAGAGAGAGACCTTTTGTCCTAGCATCAGCCTGGGTTGTTTAAGGGTCTCCACAAGACCCCAGTGGCCAACAACTTTGAGGCCCAGGCATAGGAGGGATCCCATAACCTACACTGCCTGGGTAGCCAGGAATCAGACACTGGATAGCCCAGAAACCTAGGTTAGAACCAAACATGACTGAAAAAAAAAAAAGGAAGGAAGGAAGGAAGGAGGGAGGGAGGGAGGGAGGGAGGGAAGGAAGGAAGAAGGGAGAGAGAGGGAGGAAGGAACAAATAAAACAAAAAATAATAAGAAAAATTACCAAAACAAAACAAAAAAAATTGTGCACACAATCATGGAGTCTGTCTTGGGTCGGCCAACTACTCCTGGTCATGGTGCCTGCCCAGTGCTGAGGTTGATATACCTAGTGACAAGCCATTGAAGAAAACTGATTTTTAGTTTCACAGGCAGGTATCAATTTCAAACAGTTTCTGGATTAGGAGTCGAACTTTGTATCCACATCTAACTTTCCTTGCTGGGATTTTGTCAGACTGGCACTAGTGCAGGTCTTGGGTACATTCACAGTCTCTATGAGTTCACTAAGTACAGATTATTTTTATTTATCTTACTCTGCCTTTTCTCTCATACATTTTCAATAGAGTACATTTTCATGTTTTAAAATTTTTAAATTACATTGAAGAATCATTTAATTTTATGGTAATTAGCACTTATTGCATCATACACTAACAGAATGTTAGACGTATAGATTTCATATGCACTTAATATGATAAAATTTAAAAATCATATTAACTTGACCTTAAATTATTCCCTTTCTAAGCATAAGATGACATTGTTCTTTCTAAAATTAAAACTTAATGCACAGTCTAAATTTGTTACCTAATCTCTAGCAAACATTTTCATCATTTTTCATTTGTAATATGACAACATTATTAAAACATGTAAGTGTCACAAAAATAGGTTAAGATCATTTGAAAATTAATTAATCCTTAATATTTTAGGCTTTGGGAAAAAAGTTCCTGAACTATCTTACAATTAAAGATGTGCAAAATGTCATAGAGTTTTTACTTCAGCATTCATTTTGTCCTCTTGTCTGAAGTTTCTGAATCTCAAAATATTAATATTTGTAGAAGTTAGTTTATTACATATATACATATAACAATTACATTCTGAACTTTATCAAATGTAAAATGCTGTGTCTAAATTAAATTATTCATTAAATGTCTCTACTCTTGAAGACAATCAAGAAAATGCAGAACTAGACAAGCATATTGTTAGGCCCTCATGAGTGTGCCTTTGCTGTCATACCTAGGGCACACAAACAGGCATACTAGTCACCTAGCTCTTCCAGTCTTTCCATCACCTCATCAATAAATATCCTCGAACATAAGAGTTTGGGTTGAGCACCCGAGTCACTTACTCTCTTCATTTAGACCAGTTATATATCTTGTTTATAGTCTCCATATTTGAAAAAAAAAAGAAGTCTCTTTAATAAACTGTGAGAGTTACAGTTATCTATATAAAGATATGTCAACATAATAAAATATCCAGTATAGACAGGGGAAACCTACATGCTTTTATCCTTAGATATAGATTTACAGGTGATCTCTAGATGCTAAAGAGAGAAAAAAATCAGTTCCCCCCCAGGACGATTTCCCACATACACAGTCTGATCTAAAATGGTCAAGCCCTGGACATGGGTACATATGAACAAACTAAGTGGACTTCAGCAAAGCATGACACATCAAGTCGAGACAGAACTGAGATCTTCCCCTTGCTTCAAGGCTGGACAAGGTAATACAGCATGGGGAACAGGCCCCCAAAAGCCAGCCAAGTATCAGGGACAGGTCCTGATCCCACCACTAGGAGCTCCACAAAGAGACAAGCTACAAAACTGTCACACACATGCAGAGGGCCTACATTGGGTCCATGGAGGATCCCCAACTGTTGGCCCAGAGTCCATGTATTCTCACTATCCCAGGTGAGCCACCCATGTATGTGCCCCTTCCCTGTCATGAACTCTCTGGCTCATATAATCCCTCCTCCTTTCTTCAGCAAGACTCCCAGAACTCAGACCAGTACTTGTCTGTAGAGCTCTGCATCTGCTTCCATCAGTTACTGGATAGACTATCTCTGATAACATTTAGGGTAGTCACCAACCTGACTACAGTAGACGGCCAGTTCAGGCACCCTCTTCATTTTTGCTAGTAGTTTTAGGTGGGGTTATCTTTGTGGATTACTGCAGGTTTCTCTGGCGTCAGGTTTCTCCCTAATCCCAAAAAGTGCCCCCATCATGACATCTCTTACCTTACTCTTCACTTCTGTCCAGTCTCCAACCTGCCTCCTGCACACAGCCTGCCAAATCTGCTCCCTAAAGTTCCCACCCTTCTATCCACCCCCCCCCGTCCCCATCCCCAGTTCACCCAAGAGATCCACTCTATTTCCCCTTCTCAGGGAAGTCATGCATCCCTCTCTGGGCCCTCTCTGAAATCCAGCCTCTCTGGGCTGTGGACCATAGGTTGGCTGCGCTATACTTTACTCTTAATATTCACTTATGAGTGAACACATACCATGTTTGTCTTTCTGAGTCTGGATTACCTTACTCAGAACTTTTTTTTTAATTCCATTCATTTGCCTGCAGATTTCATGAGGCCATTGCTTTTTACGACTGGGTAATACTCCATTGTGTAAATGTGTAAATACATTTTCCTTATCCTTTCTTCAGTTGAGAGGCATCTAGGTTATTTCCAGGTTCTGACTATTTCAAATAATTCTCTCCATTTTCATTATGTTAATCCTACCTATACTCAGTGGTAATTTAGTTGAGAGTTGTTCAGTTTCCATAAGTTTATAGGCTTACTGTAGTCTGTGTTGCTTTTGAATTCTAACTTTATCCCATGGTGATCCAACAAGATACACGGAGTTATTCTGATTTTTTTATGTATTGATATTTGTTTTATGACTAAGTATGTGGTCAGTTTTAGAGGAGGTTCCATGAAGTGCTAGGAATGTATATTCTTTTGTGTTTGGGTGAAATGATCTGTAGATATCTATTAAGTTCATTTGAGTCATAATATTTGTTAGTTCCCTTCTCTGTTAAGATTCTGTCTTGTAGACCTGTCCATCGGTGAGAGTAGGGTGTTCAAGTTTTCCACCATCAATATGTGGGGTTTTATGTGATGTAAGCTTTAGTAATGTTTCTTTACCAAATGTGGGTGTCTTGTATTTAGGACATAAATGTTCAGAATTGAAACTTCATCTTGATATATTTTTCCTGTGATGGAATATAAGATATCCTTCTCCATCTCTTTTGATTAATTTTAGTTTGAAGTCTTTTTTAAGATATTAGAATATCTATACCAGCTTGCTTCTTAGATTTCTTTGACTGAAAAATTTGTTCCCAACCCTTTAGAGGTAATGTCTGTTTTTGAGGCTGAGGTGTGTTTCTTGTATGCAGCAGAGGGATGGATCTCAACCCAGACAGGTGATGTCTGTTTTTGAGGTTGAGTTGTGTTTCTTGTATGCAGCAGAGGGATGAATCCCATTTTTGCATCCATTCTGTTAGTCTGTGTCTCTTTATAGACAAATTGAGTCTGCCTTTATATGCTATCTTTCTTGCCTTTTGCCTTTACAGCTCTTAATATTTTTTCTTTATTCTGTATATTTAGTGTTTTAATTATTATGTGATTTTTTTTGGTCCAATCTATTTGGTGTTCTGTAACTTCTTATACCTTCATAGGCATGTCCTTTTTATGTTGGGAAAGTATTTTTCTATGATTTTGTTGAATGTTATTTTCTGTGCCTTTGAACTGGAATTCCTCTACTTCTTCTATCCCTATTATTCTTAGGTTTGGTCTTTCCGTGGTGTCCCATGATATTTTGTGTTAAGAATTATTTTAGAGTTAATATTTTCTTTGATATATTTCCTCCATAGTATCTTCAACACCTGAGATTCTCTTTTCCATCTGTTGTATTCTGATGTTTATGCTTGCATCTGTAGTTCCTGTTCATTTACCCAGAATTCCAGAATTCCCTCAGTTTTTTTTCTATATAACCTCTTTTTAAATTTTCAAGTCTTGAACTGTTTCCTTCACCTGTTTGGTGGTTTTTTTTCCTGGATTTCTTGACTTTCTTTTAGGAATTTATTGATTTTTGCCATTTTTTTTTGTCTTTTTCTTGATTTCTCTAAGGGAAATTTTCATTTCCTCTTTAAAGGCCTATGTATCATCTTCATAAAGTTATTTTTAAGGTCATTTTCTTCTGCTTCATCTGTGTTGGCATTCATGTCTTGCTATTGTAGGACCACTGGGTTCTGGTGGTGCCATATTCTTCTTTATGTTGTTGCATGTATTCTTATACTGCTGTTTACCCATCTGTTCTTCCAACTTGAGTAGGTGGTGCTTGTATAGGTGCTGCGGAATTCTCAGTGAACAGTTGGTCTTGGGGGAATGATGGTGTCAGTGGAGTTGGGTGGCAGAGTGGGCTATAGATGTTACAGAATCCATTGGGTGTCTGAGGTGCTGGTGCAAATTGCCCACAGGTCTCTCACCTGTTTTCTGGCTGCTGTGAACTGCTCCAGAGCAGTGGGGATCTACTAGAGTCAAAAATTTGATTGTATTTAAATAATACTTTGAAGAAAAATGCTATTTAACTCTTCTTTAGAAAGAAAATAAGAAATAATGCCTCACAGGACTATGTTAAAGACATAAGCACTTAAGACAGTACCTTGACACAGTGTTTAAAAAGTCTAGGTAATTAGAATAGTACGGATTACTTGATATGTTTCAGAAATTACTGAATGTTAAAATATTTAAATCATACTGAGTACCATTAAATTTCTAATTATACATACCTATAGTATAATTTAAAATCTTCAGCTTAAAGATTTATTACAATAGATAAAAATCTGTAATTTTATCATGTCATTGGCTATTGAAAAATGTAAGTATATTCCAAATGTTTTTATATGAAGTACCTATTCTTCTAGTGATTGACATTTTTAATGGTTAAGCTCTTTCATTAGAAGTTATGATTACTTCCTTTATAAAGTTGAAACTGCTAATTCAATACTGACATTTGAATGCATCTAAAGAACTTCTTATATAAGAATTACAATATTGTTTACAAAGGTCTTTATTCTAAATCCTTGTTACTTCATTCTAAAAACTCTAAAATTATTTTTATTTTACTTCACAGATTTCCAACTTTATCAAAAATTAAATTTCATTACTAATAAAAATATTAACATTTAAATAGTTAATTGAATATAAAATGATAATTTATATGAATTCTTCATAGTTTCTTTTCTTTTATATCCAAAAACATTCTTTTATATTAAAAAAAATAAACTGTAGTTTTAAAACTAGATGATTCCTTAGTGTCCACTCTATTCATCCTAAGATTCAACAGGAGCAATGATGCTATGGAACAGTAACTTCAGATATTCAAGAAGAACATAAAGCAAATTACTATATGAGTTGTGAACTACAGACATTGCCAATTATCACCAATGCTGATTTCATTAAAAATAAAACAAAAAAGAGAGCTTTAAACTATGTTTCTTCCTTTGACATTCTAATAATCAGCCCTTTATCACTATGGGGAAGTACAATGAGATCAGAAGTCTTGGAAATCAAGGTTATAAATCAAATATGAAAATCTGCACATTCTAATTTGGGAAGTTTTCTAAAAACACACAGATCTCAGAACTGAAGTACAGCAAAGAATTGTGTGTCTAGAACTAACAATTGCTGACAGATGCATGTAATTTATCATTAAAGTTCACAGTTCCATGATTATATCTTTTAATTGAGCAACTTCACTATTAAGGCAAATACAGACCAAAAACAATCTTAATTCATCAATCTTAACATCTTATATTATGGAAAGTCATATGTGACAATAATAAATGGAATATAATGGTAAAAGTGTATTCCATTTTAAAAACTACCTCTTGTTCTCAATAGGACATTGGGGTAGTAGGTGAGTAAAACTTAGCAAAGAAATGACATTGAGCAAGAACTCAATAAATGAATTCCCTTACATACATTATCTAACTGATTTCATAAAGCTGTGCTTTAAATTATTCTTAAAACTGAAAAAAAAAAACAGTGGCTCAGGGAAGGTAAGTAAGACAGCTAAGAGCCTACAATTAAATGTCAACACTAACACTTAAGCCAAGGATGGTCTGATCCTCTAAAAGTAAGCCTGAGCTGATACTAGGCACGGTAAATATTTTCAAAGGAAATATACAGACAAATTATAGAGAACATAGTCTATGTCTCCAAAAAGAACGTCATAACATGATTCATTCTTTTGCAATAAGGATTGTGAAGATCAATTATATGCATAACACTGCACCAGAGGGTAGAACAGCAGAGACAGAGCAGCAGAGACTGTAAAGAGGCACGAACATTGCCTTTAAAGATGCCATACCCAAGCAAGGCAACATGCATGTAAAACATTAACAAAAGGCGGCAGGATGAAGTGATACATATGAAAGAGGCAAACAGGTAATCTTTTGTAATACAAATAGCATGTCAGACTGATAGATTCCACCTTAGTTCTGCCACAGAAAGATGTGTGACATGAGGCACATCTTCTTTGAAGATGAATCTCCTCGATCTACAAAAGAAACTCAGTAATTTTCAGAATGATACATGGAGAACAGCCAGCACGTGGCAGACTCAGAACTGCTAGTTGTGCTGTCAGGCCAGGAACAAGCTGTAGAAGAGTTTTCCTACCCGGAGAACCCATTGATATGCTGATGGACTTGAGAAAGCTTGATTCTAGAAGGAATTAATGAATGGGTCAGGCAAATGGCCACATCTTATAAGCCATTACAAAGAATCTGAACCCTAGGTCATTCTTACTCTCTAGAGAGAGCAATAGTGATCTCTCCGCATTTCCTCATTGGGTTGATAGCACATACACTGGTCTCTTCAGACTTAGTAAATGGTTTAGATAATGACTTAGAGGCACAAACAGACACAAAATAAAGTGAGATCTTCCAACACTGCTTTAAAAGTATTTTTATTTATGTACGAAGTTGTGAGGCTTTCATAGAAAAGTGGGTGGAAAGTGGGAGCAGAGAAGGAGCAAGGCAGAAGGGAGATAAGAAAGAGCGTGTCTGAGAGAGCATCCCTAACTGGAATGTGACAGATGGACTTCCCTGGTAGCCTCCATTAACAATGTCAATGCCCTTGACCTCGCCAGTATCAGTTTAGTTAGGATGTATGGTTCGGACTCATGGTGACCTCCATGATTCTCAACCTTTAGGATTTACAATCTTGTGTCAGACTCTCTCCTTGACACCTGGGTGGTATCTGTGTTTTTTTTTTCTAACAAAAAATAAATATTCAAAGGTGACAAAATATGCATGGTTATAAATATTTCATTATATTGTTTTGCTCCCTGAAATTCTCTCTCCCTCCCCTCCTCTCTCCTCCTCCCTTACTCCCACCACCCACCAGCTCTAAGCTTCTTTTTTTCCCCTTTTCTCTGCCTCTCCCACAACCTAACCCTCTCCTTGTCACTAAGAATCAATCAGCTATGCCTGGGAAGATGGTTGGTCTCCAGGAGATACCTATAAACAGCCAGGATAAAATCAAAACTATCAGTCTCAGAACCACATGGGACTGTCTCAAGCCTTCCCCAAATGGACTTACCAGTTAGTTCTCTCCCACTGTGAATTATTGTATTGTCAAATTGGGACCCAAAATAAACCCTGTCTTCCTTTTGTCAGGTATTTTCTCATATTGGAACTAAACAAGGGACTAACACAGTACCCTTATAAAAGACTCCTCAGCTCTCTGTCTACAATATGAGGTCACAGGGAGAAGGCTACAGAAACGGAATCTTCTCCAGATGCCAGGTTCCTGGCATGTTGATCTCAAACTTCTGAAAGTCTAGAACTAGAGAAATAAGATGTTTTTTTTAATTTAAAGCTACCTAGTCAATGGTATTATGGTGACCCAACAGACTAAAACAAAAACTGGCACTTTCAGTACAGTGCTGATATTAACAGATTTCCAAAATGTCAAAAGGATTATGAAACGGAGTAATTGGTAGAAGCTAGGAGAGTCTGGAGGTGTGTGCTAGTTACATTGCTGTGAACAGCTGTTATGGTTGATTGTGGGAAAAGCTCAGAAGGAGGCTAGACAGAGAAATATATATCCTAATTAAGGGAGCCATCTTAGGATTGGCAAGAGACTTGACTCTAGAGTGGCTCGCAGGTGTCCAGGGAGATGTCCCCAGCTAGTACCTTGAGCAACTGAGGAGAGGGAACCTGAAATGACCCTGTCCTTTAGCCATACTGATGAATATCTTGCATATCACCTTAGAGCCTTCATCTGGCGATGGATCGAGATAGAGACAGAGACCCAAATTGGAGCACCGGACTGGGCTCTTAAGATCCAAATGAGGAGCAGAAGGAGGGAGAACATGAGCAAGGAAGTCAGGACCATGAGGGGTGCACCCACCCACTGTGACAGTGGAACTGATTTATTGGGAGCTCACCAAGGCCAGCGGGACTGGGACTGAATAAGCATGGGATGAAACCGAACTTTCTGAACATGGCGGACAATGAAGGCTGATGAGAAGCCAAGGACAATGGCACTAGGTTTCGATCCTAATACATGAACTGGCTTTTGGGAGCCTAGCCTGTTTGCATGCTCATCTTCCTGGTCCTGGATAGAAGTGGGAGGACCTTGGACTTCCCGCAGGGCAGGGAATCTGGACTGCTCTTCATTCTCCAGAGGGAGGGGGAATGGAGTGGGGGGGGGGGGGAGAGGGGTAGGGAAATGGGGGGAGAGGGCGATGTGTGGGGGGAGGGAAATGGGAAATGGGGAGGAGGTGGAAAAAATTTTTTTGCAACAACTAAAAAAAATAAAATAAGCAAAAAAATAAAATTTCTTGGAAAAAAAATAAAATTCACGTCTGGAAAAAAAAAAAAAAGAAGGAGGCTAGAGACAGAGAAAGCCTCAGCCTTCTTCCTAAGTAACAGTGACATGAACAGGGGTGTAAATGTGGTAAAGTCATTCTAATGAAGTCCCAACTAGAAATGAGCAATGTATTATTGAAAAGTCACATGAAAAGAAATCCTTGCCTCAACACTGTGTATGTGCTAATGTTCTTTTACAAAGAACTTGAAATCAATCCAATAGGATATTAATATAGTGATGTTTCTAAGGTACAATGTGGCCATCATTGACTACTTAGTAAATTATGAGAGAAAAAATTTGAAGATTAATTTTTCCATCAAAAAATGGAAACAGAACTTAAAATTTGAAGAAGCCTTCAGCTTGTCAATATGGTGAATTATTTTGAAAGTATCTTGACAGACTGGTTGTTAGTAGGGCAAGTCCCTCACCAACGGGATAAGTATCCACATACAAGAGGTCCCAGAAAATTGCCTTTCACTCTCCACAAGCAAGAACATAAAAAAGTATCATGCAATAACCAGAAAGTTGCACTTCTCCAGAAATCAAATCTTCTAATGGATCACTATTTGTTATTTTACTTTTGTTTCTTGTATACTTATTAAACACAATTGTTCAAAATACAAAGTGTGGCTATTATACACTAATCTCCAGATCATAGAGTAGACTCACAAATGACAGAAAACATATACCTGTATTTCTTAGTCTGACTTGATTTTAATAATTCTTTCCAATTGAATCCATTTTTCTGCAAGTGACCTGACTTCATTAATCTTCTATAACATGCATATATAATGTATAATTAATAAATATGACAACTCCTATATGCTTACTCTGTTCATGGAAACCTGAGTTGATTCTATAACTTAGCTACTGTGAATAGTGCTGAAATAAACATTAATGTGCAAGTATCTTTGTAATAAATTGACTTTGAGTGCTTTGGATAAAGAACCAAGAGTGGTATAGGTGCACCATATGGTAGATTTACTCTAAGGTGTTTAAGGAACCTCCATACCATTTTCCATAGAGACTAGACAAGTTTACTTCCGACCGGCAGTATAGATGGTTTTCCTTTTGTCCACATTCCTCTAGCACAAGTTATCATCTATTTTCTCAGTTGTTTTGTTTTGTTCTTTTTGGAGGGGGCTTGGTCCATTGTGATGCTGATCGTTATTTTGGAAGTTCAAACAGACTAAGTACATATGATTTACAAGTGGAGTGCTCAGTCTCAGAAACAAAGAGAAACAGTCCCACAGTGATGTAAAAAGGAAATAGCACTAATGCAAGTAATACTCAAAGGATATGAAGATAAGTTTGCTTTTAATCTCTCTACTTGGTTTTGATTGCCTATGAGCCATTATGCCAAAGCATTGGAACATAAAAATAATTGATTCAAGCCTTGAAAGGATTATAGTCTCAATTCCTTGTTTTAGTGACAGGATAGATCAGGATGTGCATAGACTCAGAAAGAAAAAAAAAGATAGGAGGATCCAGACTACAGAGTTTACCAACTTCAGGTTACAACAAATTCATGGTGCTTCTCAAACAACTTCATAATTTTGCACAGTTGAATTAGGATACCATCATGTAAGGTCAGTCAATGAGCACAGCACCCTTGTATATACTGGGTCTTTCTCTATAAACTGCTTAAAATAAATGTATATGTGCATGGTAACTTCTGTTTTACTCAATGGGGACTTAGAATTTAATCAATAAAATTAGCTTAAGAATCTCACAAGCTGGGGAGACAGTTTAGCTTGTAAAGTATCTGCATGCTTGTAATATGGAGACAAGAAGTTCCACAGGTTTTCTGGCTGGCCAGCCTAGCCTAATTAGCTAACTCCAGCCCAATGAGGGATCTATTTCAAAAAATTGTTGGTCAGCACCTGAGGAAAAACAAGGTTTTTGTCTGGCCTACATGCACACACGCATTCATGCACACACATACACAACATTAGATTAGAGAAAGATATATTTGCACACACAAATATACATATAAACATATGTACACATACTTACACAAACACATAAAGAATCTCATTTACCTTGTAAAAGTAACAATACTATCCCTAAATGCACACAATAAATATCAAGGAAAAGCATGTTCAGGTTATCAGGAAAAAAACTAGTCTTAATATTGAAGGAGCAAATTTGTATTTCTAACAAAATAGCATGCAGATAATTTGCACATGAGTATTATCCAAGTTAGCAAAATATTGAAGATTGTTAGGATATGGAAACCTACGTTATATTATGGCAATTTACCTCCATATTATTTCATTGTTATAGATTCTGAAGCTCCCACTAATATATGGAAAAAATACATGCAGTGATAATATATAGTTTGTTCCCTGTTTGCATTCAGAAATAAAAATTCTAAAGCAAAATTAACAGGGAAAACGCTGAACCTCGTAGGTGGTTAGGCAATTGAAGAGAATCAATCAGTATAAATATGACATTATGTGCTACCAACAGAATAGTGTTATTGAACACTGTATTTTATCACAATAAAGTTTAAATTAACCAAGGAGGATACAAAAAGTAATTTCTTAATAGAAGTCAATGACACTTCTAAACAATAAAAATGATGCTCAGACAACACAGTACTACGGTTTCAAAACTTATTAGTAGAATTGTTACAATAGCACAATAAAATGACAGGAATGTAAACCTAATACAAATGAACTTCACTACATACATAGTCCCAACAAGTAGAGTATGCATTTTCCCTAAAAATATTACTCCTACCATTCCTAGGAGAAAAATTTCACAGCGAACTCCCTAGTTTCACCAACATGACTGTCTAAACATGAGCTAAACAAGGACAGCAACAATCGACATGTTGAAATGAATGAAGAAAAAAAACACAAAGCCTCAGCCATACACAAAGAACTAAATCAACTAAGGAATGGGGGAGGGTGGACAAAAGAGTCTTCCCCTGGGAGCACACCAACAGGTTATCTAATTCCAAATGGTCAGCTGGAAGACATTATTCAGACAACATTATACAGACTGAACAGACTATACTTCTGGATTGAAGGATGGATAGACAGACAGACAGATGGAAAGATACATACATATAACAACAACAAGGCTATGAATTGAAAAGCCAGGAGGGGTATATGAGAGGGTTTGAATGAAGTAAAAGGAATGAGAAAAGTTCGTAATTATATCATAAGCTCAAAATTAAAAATCAATTATTTTATAAAAATATAAGGTTTATTGATAAAATTAATAATATTCTTCTGTATAGCCTGAATATAGCCAGCACGATTAAAAACTGTTGACTTAAAATTTGTTAAGAATGTAGATTTTCATATTAAGTATTTATGTTTGTTATCGGCTTCCTTTTTCTGTGTGGCAAGTTAACTGAACAAGTAACTTAAAGGATTCAAGGTTTACATTGGTTCAGTATTTCAAAAGTTTCAGCCCATCATGGCTGGGGGGCAGAACACAGCAGCTCACCTATGGTGGTCAGAAAGTTGAGAGAGAATGCATGTACTCTAATACTGTCTCCATTTTTTTCCTTTTAATCCACCTGCCCCTCCCTCAGCCAATGGAATGGTGCTGTCTATGTTAAGGCAGATGTCCTGCCCTTAGCTAATCGTCATTTTGAAATATGTATTATATGGTTCTACCCAGTAGTCACTCTGCTATACCAAGGTGGACAAAAGCATGCCAAAGAGTGGTTCCTTTTCTCAGTTGTTTAGAATTTTATTGAAAATATATTTAAAACATTATTTCTTATATTTTTAAATATTTTAAAATTTATTATTTAGCTAAAATAGTTAAATATATTTTCCATAAAAAAACAAGTTATAAAACTTTATACACAAAAGATTAAAATATGTGTATCTGTTTGTTTCTGCATATAAACAAGACGAACACAGCCTGAACCAGCCTGAGAAAACTTGCAGGTATGGCAGAACATAGAAATTATGTGGTTTGGAAAGGGATGTGAAGGAGTATTTTTATTGAGTAGCCAGCATAAGTTTTTTTTTTCTTCTTTGAGCCATGTAAGTATATCAACTATTTTGTTAAAAGTAGAGATAATTAGCTGTACTCAGGTGAACTGATAAAAGTTATCAAGAACCAAGAAATTTGCTTTCTATGGTGAATTTATGTTAGGCTGAAGACCACTGGGTAGCCTAGAACTTTAGAGCAAATTATTTCAAAAAATTCAAGTGATTTGTGATTTTGAGACAGCTATGTAATTTATGTATTCATTTCATCAAAACTAATGAAAACATGTAGTATTTCCCTATACTTATTGAAATAGTATTTATAATAGCCAAAATATAAAGTCAATCAAGGATTCCTTAGATCAGTGGTTCTCAACCTTCCTAATGCTCCAACCCTTATAGTTCCTCATGTTGTAGTGACGACCAGCCATAAAATTATTTCACTCTACTTCATAACTGTAATTTTGTTACTGTTATGAATTATAATGTAAACATCTTATATGAAGAATATCTGATATGTTACCCCGATGGAGTCATGACCCACAGATTAAAAACTTCTGCCTTAGATGGATGAATCAATAAAGAAAATGTGTTATCTGAGAGAAACAATTATTAAATAGGACCTTCTAAAACTGAAAAGCTTCTGTAAAGCAAAGGATACAGTCAACAAGACAAAATGACAGCCTACAGAATGGGAAAAGATCTTCACTAACTCCACATGAGACAGAGGTTTGATCTCCAAAATATATAAAGGACTTAAGAAGTTAGTCATCAAAAGAACAAATAATCCAATAAAAAAAAATGGAGTTCTCTAAACAGAGAGCTCCCAACAGAAGAATGTAAAATGGCTGAAAGACACTTAAAGAAATTCTCAGCATCCTTAGTCATTCAGAGAAATGCAAATCAAAACAACTCTGAGATTCTTTCTTATACCTATAAGAACAGCCAAAGCAGGGCAGTGGTGGCGCACGTCTTTAATCCCAGCACTCGGGAGGCAGAGGCAGGCGGATCTCTGTGAGTTCGAGGCCAGCCTGGTCTACAAGAGCTAGTTCCAGGACATGAACCAAAGAGCTATGGAGAAACCCTGTCTCGAAAAATAAATAAATAAATAAAATTTAAAAAAAAAGAACAGCCAAGATTAAAAACACTGATGACAACCTATGCTGGAGAGGTTGTGGAGTAAGGAGAATGCTTCTGCATTGCTGGTGGGAATGCAAGCTGGTACAGCCCCTTTGGATGTCAATGTGGTGATTTCTCAGAAAATTAGGAAACAACTTTCCTTAAGACCCAGTAATACCACTTTGGGGTTTATATCCAAAGGATGCCCAATTGTACCACAAGGACATGTGCTCAACTATGTTCATAGCAGCATTGTTGGTCATAGCCAGAACCTGGAAACAATCTAAATGCCCCTCAACTGAAGAAGAGATAAGGAAAATGTGGTACATTTACACAACAGAGTATTACACGGCAGAAAAAAATAACGGCATCTTGAATTTTGCAGGCAAATGGATGGAGCTAGAAAATACATTTTGAGTGAGGTAACCCAGACCCAGAAAGACAATTATCACATGTACTCACTAGGAAACATGATTTTGAGGGAGGTAATCCAGACCCAGAAAGACAATTATCACATGTACTCACTCATAAGTGGTTTTTAAACATAAAGCAAAGAAAACCATCTCAGAAATCGAGAATCCAGACAACATTGAGGACCCTAAGAGAGATATACAGAGATCTAATCTACATGGGAAGTAGAAAAAGACAAAATCTCCTGAGTAAATTGGGAGCATGGGGATCTTGGGAGAGAGTTGGAGGGGAGGAGGGGGGGAGGGAGGGGATCAGAGAAAAATGTAGAGTTCAACAAAACTCAATAAAAAAGAAAATGTGTTATATTTACAAAAGGAAATAACATAGTCACATACACACAAAAAATCATGTCATTCTATCAACATGGATGTCAACATAGATCATTCTTTTAAATAAAATAAGCCAGTCACAGAAAATGAAATGAAAACAACAAAGTTGGGAAAAGTGAAAAATAAACCAAATCAGAAAGCCACGCAGTATTAATGCCACCTTAAAATAATAAAAAATACATGTCCAAAATATTTGGGTTTTGTTAAGTTACTAAGTAATTAAATCTTGAACAGATTAGTCATAATAAATGATCAATGGATATTTGTTGAGTGCATAAATTAGGGTTCAATGAGAAAATTAGTAAAATTAAGAAAAATAAGCTATGGACACAGAAAATGTATGTGTTGTATTGCTGATAAAAGAATTACTTTCCTATAAACTAGCTCAAAATTTGCAACACCTAGAATATTTATAACTACAATGGCAAATCTCTAGACGTTTGAATATACTAGTGCCTCCAACAGGAAAAGGAAAATAATCTCCATAGGAATTCGTCTGAACCTAGCTGCCTTGAGTTTGTAGGCTTTGGGCTGTTAAAAGTGAGAGCCACTTGCAGTTGTATGTTTGAACATGCATATTTGGACACAGCAGACTGGATGCTCTGTGAAACATACAAATAAATACATATACACACAAAAATGCATCACAAAAGATGAAGATCTAGTCCTCCACATACTTCCTACCTGAAAAACACTGACTTCAAAGTACATGTTCACTTAGGTTTTTTAGTGTCATATAATCTATGAATATGAATTTTAAGACAAGATACGACTTTATCATTTTAAGACTTTTAATCTCTATTGACCAGTACAGTATTATGAAAATAACCTGTTATAAACCATTTTCTAGCCACTCATGGTCTTCATCGCAGTAATTTTAAGCTTATTAATTACACGAATATTCACGGCAGAGCCACTAAGTCAGATACTAAGAAGTACACCATAGGAAAGAGAGTTTAGAAGAAAGTCCTTAACTTCCAGTGGCTTGAAGTCTACTGGACGAGACCTGCATGTCTATAAATCCCTGGGCTACAATGAGAAAAACAGAATCTCTGAGATGAAAGGTGTGGGAAAGAGGCCAGAGCTATAAGGTTTAATGAACTAAAAAGTGCATCATCTGCAAGAAACATAAAAAATGTTGCAGAACTGCCAGGTCCAGAGAGAAACATAATTCTAGAACGCTCCAGCTCTAAAGGAATTCTAATTAATTTGCTTTTTTAAAAAAAAATGTTGAAAAGGTAATTCTTTACTGATGTACTAATCTTTGAGGATCCAAAATAAATCCTGGATTCAATTCAGAAATTGAAAACTCCCAATTGAGAAAACTCACAGCAAAGTAAAGAGTTCATGCTTATCCACTAGTCATGACTACTTATTAGGTAGAGGCCGCACCAACTTGAGAGTGAAGGGGCATGGAAAGGAAAAGAAGGGGCATATCTGGAAAGAGATAAAGGAAGGAAAGGGAGAGCAAAGTGATATATTTGATTTTAATTAATAAAAGTTTTAAAAATTATTAAGACACAGAAATACAAAATTATAAAATAAAATAAAAATAATAAAAAATTTAAAATTTTGCTATAAAGAAATATCAAAACACTAAGATGAATTCAAAAGAAACCTTTGTTTAAACATAACCTCTTGACATAAACTGAAAAAACTATATCATATGCCTCTACCTAGGCATAGGGAAATAGACACATGATAAAATATTCTATTTCCAATATTTTTGTCTTTAGTCTATATTGCCTGATAATGCTTCTTACCCACAAATAAAAGGATCTCTGCCGCCGGGCGGTGGTGGCACACGCCTTTAATCCCAGCACTCAGGAGGCAGAGGCAGGCAGATCTCTGTGAGTTCGAGGCCAGCCTGGTCTACAAGAGCTAGTTCCAGGACAGGCACCAAAAACTACAGAGAAACCCTGTCTCGAAAAAAAAAAAGGATCTCTGCCTTCTCGGCAACTCTGTTCTCCAATACACATACTCCATTTACTAATTTATTCCTTCATTTATTTTTATTTAATCAACAATTACATTTTTTACTTTTAATTAAGTATTGGACACTACAGTAATCCAGGTGAGGTGGCCCATGCCTTTTATCCCAATACTCTAGAAGCAGAGGCAAGTGGATTTCTGTGACTTTGAGGCCAGCCCAGTCTACATAGTGAACATCAGGCCAACCAGAGTTACACAGTGTCTCAAAAAAAATGGACACTATATTGGATATATGAAGCACTTATTAAAACAGATATAACAGTGCTTCAATGATACTACATGCTAGAAAAGTTAATACATTATAATCAAATAATAAGTAATTATATGGAATGTCAGATGGGCTGGTGGATGCATACAATGTACAGTGTTTTCTGGATACAACAGGGCAGTTGCACGTAGGAATTCGCAAAGTTGTAACATCATGAAATATCAATCCAGACAAAATCCTGGCATGGAAGAAGAAGGCAGTCATGAAGTTGCAGCCCTAGCTGAGCGCTATTGACAGCTACAGAATAAAGAGTGGGTTTTCTCTGTGGTATGTCCTGTGTTCAGTCTACCACACGCCAGTGGATGGTCACAAAAACACAAATATATAGGACAGATTAGTTGGACTTGATGTGTTTGCAGTTAAAAAAAAAAACAAGGACACAAAGAATGGATAGGAAAGGGGGTCTGAGAGGAGTTGGTGGAAGGGTCTGTATGACCAAAACACGTGCATTAGTGCTTGAGCTGGCCTTTGGGAGCCTACTCCCCATACTAGGTTCCCTCATCCAGCCTTAATACAAAGGAAATAGTTTGGTCCTACCTCAACTTGATATGCCATGCTTTGTTGACATCCATGGGAGGCCTGCCCTTTTCTGAACAGAAACAGAGGAAGAGTGGATGGGGGGAGGGCAGAAGGGAGACAGGCGGAGAAAAAAGGAGAGAAGGAGGAAGGAAAAACTGCAATTGGGATAAAAAAAATGAAAAAACTTCCCACAGGTCAGGGAACCCTGATGGTTCTTCAAGCTGATGAGGGAGAGGGACTTGTTCGGGGGAGGGGGAGGGAAATGGGAGGCGGTGGCGGGGAGGAGGCAGAAATCCTCAATAAATAAATAAATTTAAAAAAAATGAAAAAAAATAATTAAAAAAAAGAAAAAGCACAATGTACAAAATTCCTTTAAAAAATTAATAAATTTTTTATTGAGCAATATGAAAGAGGAGGCATAAAGCCAGAGGACAAAGTTGTCTGCTGAGAAATATTGTCTTCTCTGTGTGGCAGGGAAGCTGCACCCATGAAACCTCAAAAATATGTGAGGCTATGGATCTTAAAAGAGAACTGTCAAGACTAGCATAATGCCTGCTGAATTCTAAATATTTATCCTCATATCCACAGACAAGAATAACTCTCACCCCACATCAAAGAAGCTCCTTTTTGCAGCAGATGGAGGCCATTACAGAAAGCCACAATGGTCAAAGTGCAGAGAGCTGTTGACTATAGGGTTCCTAACCCAAACAAGATACATCAACAACATGGGACCTGCACCAAAGACTCGGGGAACAGCTGGGAAGAGTTGGCAGAAAGACTATAAAAGCCTGAGCACCACAAAGTCCTAGAAATGAGAGGAAAGCTACACCCATAACTCAGCAATACATTTCCTAAACAAGACCTGAATAATAACACCAGTAGACATGACAATGCAGAGAGCTCACAGGACCACCACCTCTAGACAAAGAACTACAGGAACTCATGACTGCTGAGAGAGAATCGGTCTTCCCCAGGGACAAGCCCCCTAAGTGGTTATGCAACACAAAGTGGTCAGCCATGGAAGCATATACATACAGGCAACACTAAACAGACTCAGAAAGTTGGGTTTATATTTATTTGTAGCTATAATAATCAAAGAAAATGAGACAATTAATTTGAAAAAGAAAGAGCAAAGGAAGGATATGGGAGCAGTCAGAGAGAAAAAAAAGGAGAAAATGATGCAATAATATTTTAAATAAAATTTTATTAATAAAAAAATTGTAAATTATCTAATGACCACTCTCCCTCTCCCTCCTTCTCTTAGTCACTTTTCTGGTTTCTGAAGCAAAGACCTGAGACAGATTGCCTTAACAAGAGGAAAGATCTGTTTGGCCTCATAACTTTTTAAGTTCCACTTCATGACCCTTGGGGCCTCAGTTTCATCTTGTAAGTTAGAAGGCCACATGTAGCTGCATATCTGAAAGTGTGAGTTGTGAGGAACCCAGCAACAGTAAGAGAGTTCTAAACATAAGACAGCCTAGGATTAAAACTGCATTCAAATACGTAATGAACTAATTGTCTCTGTCCTCTGTTGTATCACACAACTTCACTGGAGCCTTGGTGGTGAACAAACAGCTTGCTCACTCACTTTGCATTGCACATGCAGTCACTGTGCAATGCCCACAAACCCTGCATGAAACACCTCAGTTCAGAGTATCAATTATTCTATGTTATGAATTATAGTGTTTATACTATACATACAAAACTGTCTGTTCTTATGAAAACACAATGATTTCCCTGCCTTCATTCCTCAGCCCAAATAAAATTAGTATAGTTTTGGTGAGTCTTCTGTTATAATGTTTGATTTTTAAATCTGATTTGTTGACTTAAATTTCATACAAATCATTCAATAATTTTGACTTGAGAATAAGAAAGATTTCTAAAGATTTCTATACATTGTCCTACTATTTTGTGCTGTGTTTATGAAAAGCAGCAATCTCAGCAATGATAATTATACAATGAAAATACTGATCAACATTGACATCTAAGATACTCTATGCCAATCTATATCAGTCTTACAGAGGACCAGAGTTTGGTTCCCAGCATCCATGTCAGACACCTCACACAGCCTGAACTCTAGCTCCAAGAATTTGATGCTCTTCTCTAGTCTCCCTGGAAACCTCCACTCACATGCTCATATCCACAGAGACGCACAGATAAAGAAAAATAAAAAGATGAAACTTTTTTGAAGAATGAATACATTTAAACAAACCTGAATAAGAAGAATGGTGTTGAAGACCACAGTGCAAAGGTCCTTCTTGGGGTCATACACATGTGCAGTGTATTTAACAGAGGAAAGATGTCAGTAACTCAAACTTGACCAGTCTCTGTAGCTTTTTGTGTTTATATTATGTGCTATCAGACTGTGAGCTCCTTCACAACAAGGGTTCGAAATGTTACTTTTTGAAACCCCATTATCTAGCCTACAGCATGGAACACAACAAGAAGTAAGAAGTAAGAAGTTACACTTTGTCTTGTATGATTTTCTTATTATGGTGAAACTTACTTAACTAGACTGTCAGCATTATTGAAAGCAGAGACTGTATCAAATAAATATTTTCTTCGTCCAATCCCAGAGATACCCTTAAGGCACATAATAATGTAGAAATATGTGGATAAAACATTAAACAATGCTACTCAGGTATCTGGAATAGGGGATAACAAAAGCAAGTTGTGTGAAAGACTGAAAAGTATGTTTTTCTTAAGCAAAGGGCATATCTAATTTGTATTAAATCATGCTTCCCTTTCAACCTGAGTCAAATTAAAAATGCTCCAAAGTAGGTTGTCATGAGAGAGTGGTCCCCGCAACAAGACCCAGGTGATATGACTAACTGTACATACACAACAGGGTAAAGTTTGCTCAGATATGGTTTTAGATGTGAAAGGGTCAGAAGATACAATACAAATATTTCTACTTGATGGTCTAGAAGGATAAATATATTCACATCTAGATCTTACCCAATGAGGAAAATGAAAAATCAATTTGAATAGAGAACTGGTGAAAATTAGAACCACCAGTGCAGATTCTTATTTATGGGCAGAAGAGTCTGAAGCTGTATTCACATGGTCTGCATGAGGTCCTTTGTGCATATATTATGACTTCCAGGTTATTGTTTCTATGGGAGTCCTAAGTGTGTGAATGAGTGAGCCTCTTATTCTTATGCCTTCTCTTGGGCTCTTTTTTCTTCTGTTGGTTATCTTGTACAACTTCAGTGTGGTAGTTTTGTTTAATTATATTTTCTCTTGTTTTTTTAATTAATTAATGGATGAATGATGAAAATCTAGCCTCTAGGGTAAAGGTTTACCAACTGACCTCTCGTCACTTATACTTGCTAGGAAAAGAAAATCAGTTTTCTCCAAACGAGTGACACTTGGTATATCAACCACTCCAGTTCAAAGCCTCATGTTCAGAAGTAGTTGAGCAATCCATAATGTAGTCCACAATTTTTTGTGTACTTTTATTTGATAATAGTTTGGTGGAAGGAGCTTCTTCTTGTTGCTTGTTTTGGTTTTTTTTTTCTTTTTCAGTAGTGTTTTACTTTGGTTTTGTTTGTTTGTTTGTTTGTTTGTTTGGGTATAGGTTGCTGCTATATTGGGGTTTTGTTTTTTGAAAAAAATATACAAATTGGATGGATAGGTGAAGATTATTTAGAAGGGCTTGGGTGAAAGGAATAATATGATCAAAATATAATTAAATTTAAATTTGTTTTAAATAGTAAGAATAGTTTGTTAGTAGCTAAGATTTCTGATATTTTTTCTTGAAAGTCTTGTTCTCTAGAATTTTGAAGGACTTTCATAACATACAATTCTCATTTGCAATGCAGTTATTTATAAGCCTGTGTTAAATATTCAGATTCAATTATAATTATTCTATTTCTAGATAATATTAAGATAGATTTAAATATAACCTAATATCCGTGAATCTACCAATCTAAAAAAAAAAGACACTACAAAGCAAATACACACATTCTTCCATCAGGAGCCAGCATCCACATTTTATAAAACTGCTCCCATATTTTAGCCTATTTGGATGTATGAAAGGTTAATACCTAATTCCATTTACAATGCTGATCCAGCAAGAAAGAAATTAATTTGGCATTAGAGAAGTAACATCAATTTCCCGTGTAACCGAAGTAATGCATTTACTGGAAAGAGATTAATATCAATTCCATAAATCATTTATATGCTTTTGCCAGAGTTTGAGACATCTGAGTAATGTCATATATGGGAGCTTATATCACTTTCTGCATATTCCATTCATTAATCTATGCCTGGAGCTGTAGAGAAGTTGTGATAAAATATAAAATTTTAAAAAGAATCAATCTTTCTGATTTTAATTTTTTGTGGCTTAGGTAAGGTAAGCCAAATGTCAACAAAACTGCAATAATGATGATCCACACTAGCAACCAGCATTTTCAGGAAAGAAATTAAACGTTTAGCCAATTAGCTTCCCAGTGTCTATTCACTGTCCACATGATAAGACAATGTGTAAAATGTCAATGTAAAGACTCCATGAAGCATAACTACTGCCACAAAAAAAAATTATCTGTGCTACTCTTTCACTATACTGTTGAATTTTGTTATCTTATAATCTGAGTTGTATGTACCTGCAACAGAGCAGGCTATTGGACCTTCAACATGGAGTAATAGACTGTGCAGAGACTGAAGTGTATCTCAAGACTTATTAAAAAATTGCATGGTGCAACTATAGATATCTGCACTTGGTAATCATGAGACACAAGAAATCCTATGGCATGGATTCAGTAGTCATGCTCTCCAATTATTGAACTAGTAATACTCACATTTAAGTAATATGCTCATTCAAATGTTTATCTGAAGATATCCTCAAAGAGATACCCATAATAGTGATTGAACAAATATCGGGGTATTCAATTATGTTTAATTATATTTTATTTTGTGTTTTTATTAATGAATTCATTAATTCAATTAATTAATTCACACACAAAATTAGCAACCATAGTATCTTAATGACCACCTAAGAAGCCCCAATATCATTTCCAAATTTCTTCATGATACAGAATGAGATAAAAATAGGACCTATAATTTGAGCTGGAGCTCTTAATACCCAGGAGATAGTAGATATTTTTGAACAATTGACAAGTATTAGTCTGAACTGAAGACTATTCCCAGTCATCCGTAGCTAATAATACCAGGCAGAGGAAAATGTATAATGGTATGGATAAAAGAGCCCATGCCTTTGACTCAGAAAGTCTAACTTTAAATACTGGCTCTAATATTTACTAACAAGAGCATAAGAACTAATGCTAAGATTCTTCACCCACATGTAATAAAACAGGTGCTTATTTCATGGCATTATCAGGAGAATATTTTTGGCATAGTACCTGGCATGCAATAGATGTTCATTACTGTTATAATCCTTACTTGGTTCACTTTCAAGATATATGGTAGAATTTCAATTTCTATACCTTCAAAATGGACCTAGCTATATAAAATATTTTGCCAAATGCAATATGAATTGAAATTATTTTTGACACATCTATGAAGTTGATTGGTACTTTAAAATAACTTTGCTTCTTTGGCTTAATAGCATACAAACATACTTCTCTCTTGCACTAAATCCTAACATTGAAAGTTCTTAGATTTGATTTTTATATTAACAATTTACAAAATATTCATTCAATCTTCTGTTTTTTTACTTGTACTACTACGGAATGAAGCTTGTTATTTCATTTAAGTGATGAGATCACACAGCCAAAGAACTAAAAACTAATGTCCCAATCCAGATATGTCCCAAGTGCACATATAAAATGAGCCAGGTCTTCCGATTTTTACACTATCAGCAGGGAGAAAGACATAAAACTGAGAGTAAATGGTTTTGTGAGATAATTGCCCTTTCTTCTGTAAGTTGCCTTGGTCGTGGTGTATTATCATAGAAACAGAAAAGCACTAATAAAAGGAGTAAAGTGGAAAGAGAAAGAGTGAGCAGGAAAATAGCAAGGCATGTTAATGTTATCACTGTCATTTAGGGCATATTTAACATGTTTTGAGTATTTCCAATATTATGGTATATAACTTTCTTCAACATTAAACATATTTACTATTCCCCATATTTTATTTATATTAAGTCTCTGTACATTTATTGGGGAGCTGGAGATATCAACAAAAACTTCCACCTATAAACTTCATTGTAAAATTTTATACATACATATAAAATAAATTTTATCATATTTAGTCCTGTTGCTTTCTTTTGTCTCTCTTCCACTCCTGATGATCCCTTCTTCTTTGTCTTCTCCTTCTCCTCCTTCTTTTACCACTTCCTCTTCTTCTTCCCAACTAGTCTAACATCTATGTGTGTGTGTGTGTGTGTGTGTGTGTGTGTACATTTCAATGACCTTTTTAGGACTACTTATGTGAACATGTGTGAGTTGTTTACAAAGTCATAGGTAACTTATCAGTGGCTACACCAATAAAGAAAATACACACATACATCGAGAAACTCCAAAAGTTCCTCTTGATTATAGCCATTTACTGGAATATGATGGGATATCAATGTGTTTTTAATTTATATTTTCCAGATAGCTAAAGATGTTGAACATTATCTAATACATATTAGACACTTGTATTTCTTCCTTTAGGAACTATCTTTTTGGTTATTTAGCCTATTTACTGATTGGATGATTTGTTCTGGAAGTATTTAAATTCTGCAGCTTTTTCTATGATTCCAGATACTAATCTCCTGCTAGATGTGTAATTAATAAAGATGTTGTACTATTCTGCAGGTATCTCTTCATTCTGTTGATTATTTCGTTTGATGTGAAAGTTATTAATTTTATGTTAATTTATTTGTAAGTTCTTGGGATTGTTTCCTGTGATAGTAGAGTCATTTCCAAAATGTCTATTCCTATGTCAATACCTCAATGCTCTTTGATTTCTTTCATGAAGCAGTTTCAGAGTTTCTACTATTACATTTGGGCATTTGTTCTATTTTGAATGGATTTTTATACAGGGTGATAGAAATGTATCTATTTTCAACTTTTACATATTTATATCAAACTTTCCTAGCACCATTTATTGAACAATCTAACTTCTTTCCAACATGTTTTGATACCTTTGTCAAGAATTAGTTAGTATAGCAAAATGGAATTATTTCTGTATTTTCTATTCTCTTCCATTGGTCAACATATGTTTCTATATTGACACCATCATGTTTGTGTTGATGTGATTGTTTACTATAGCTATGTAGTAAAATTTGAGCTCAGGTATTGTGATGCCAACCAACTCTCTTTGCTTAGAATTGTTTTGCTCTTGCAGAATCTTTTGTGCTTCCACACGACTGCTAGAATTTTTTCTATTTCTATCACAAATGTCATTGGAATTTTCATGGGAATTCTACTTGAATCTGTAGATAAATTTTGGTAATATAGCCATTCTGAAAACATTAATCTGCCAGCCATGGTCATAAGATGTCTTTTAATATTCAAGAGTCCTGAAAGTTTTTCTTCAATATTTTAAAACTTTCATTTTAGAACCATTTCATGTCCTTGGTTAAGTTTATTTCTACATATTTTTAAGTTATTGTGACTTTGTTCCTCATTTTTATTGGTCAAGTTTATTATTGCTGTATAAAACAGCATGTCAAGCTTTGTATACTGATATCTTACTGAAAGTATTTATTAAGTTGAGTTTGCTGGTAGAACCTTTAGAGGTTTTAAAGTACAGAATTATATTATATACAAATAAGAATAATTCTGCTTCTTCCATTCCTATTTGTATCTCCCTTATTTTTTAAATTTTGTAATTTATATTTATGTACAGAAAACATGGCAATGTACATTTAACCCAGTTCCATGGTGAGCTCTTTGGCCTTTGCCTTTTCCAGTTCAGAAATGTGTGAGACACAGATTAGGACCCAGGACATTGCCTTCCCAGTGGCAGTAGATAGCATATCTGTCACTGTAACTAATCCTAAGAGCTCTACCAGTTTAGCCAGAACACTCTTGTCTTCTGAGTTAACGTGTGTGAAGGCAACAGTGATGCATGTCTTCCTATGGACCAGCCTAGCCTTTCCCTTGATGATGCAGTAAAGGACAGCTATCTAATGACACAGGGCAGGCAGGAAGACCACAAGCTCAATGGGGTCTACATCATGGGCAACCACCACCAGCTGAGCCTTCTTGTTCTCCACCAAGCTGGGTAGGCATTTGCTGGTCCAGGGCCTGGGTGAACTGGTCAATTGCAGAAGGTACTTTGAGCCGCTTATGAGGATGGCCCTTGTCTGTTGCAGCTTGATATAATAAGCCATTTGAGAATGTGAGTGAGATCTATTTGGGGCTGGATATCCTGCCCAATCCCAAAGTTCTTCAGCCTTTTCTCAAACAAAGTATTCACCACTCTTTTGGCCTCCTGTTTCTTCATGACAGCCGGGCCAAGGCCACCTTTCCCTTGGCTGTCTTTCCTTTGGGTATCTTGCTCGGTTGGAGAGAGCTCTTTTATTTTTTTCTTCTTGCTCCAGCTAAAATTTCAATTATATTGAATAAGAGTGGGAAATTCTTCATGACTTTAAAGAAAACAGTATAGTCAGTCTCTAACTGACTCTGTCTTCTTTAACCCAGCAAGCAGTTTAGTTTTTCTGCCTAGCTAAGTTCTACCTGGCTATAGGCCAAAACAGTTTCTTTATTCATTAACCAATAAAAGCAACACATAGACTGAAGGATCTCCCACACCATTTCCCCTTTTCTGTTTAAATAAAAAAGAAAGGTTTTAACTTTAACATAGTAAAATTACATATAACAAAACAATTATCAAGCAACAATTATAGTTGCAATATGTATATCTACTTTATCTATTATCATAATTAAGGAAAACTATAATTAAATCTATTCTTCAAATCCATCAAAGACTCCAGAAGGATATAATATTACCTAAGTAAACAAAAAGTGCATTGTAACAAACTTCCAAAACTCTAGAACTGACAGAAACATCTCACTGCCTGGGTAGTTACCCAAAGTTCTTCTGTAATGTTGCAGGCATGCATCTTCAGTCTACAGTATCCAGCAGACTTTTACACAAAGCAAGAAATTTCAAAGACAGTTCCACCTCTATTGGCAGTTTGTCAGTCACTTTCTTCTGTATTCTGCAGAATATCTGACAGACTCTTTCTTGAAGCAGGAACCCCAAAGGCCCATCTCACCTTTAGGAAAGTTCAGCTGTCATTTCTCTGTGGGTCCTGCATGCCCAGTTCATTCAGCATAGCATCAAGCAGTCCAGGCAAGAGCAATTTCTTACCCAAATGGCTAGTCAACTCCATAAGGAGCTTCTTTGATGCCCATCATCCTTTTGAAGTAGATTGGTGCTGCCAGGTGCAGATGTGTCTCATTGTCATGAAAAACCTTAATTTACTAAAACATTTTAAATACCATAATCTGAAGGTCTCTGAAAGATTTGAAGAATACCTATCTAACTGAAGAAAATCTCTATATATCTAGAAAACCTAACTAACATGACTTCAAGCTTGACTATTATAGATAATTATCTATAAACTGTATTTCTTAATTATACATTACATTATTAAATGAGCTGTACAAAACACAATACTTTAATCAAGAGCAGAAATATACATATAACAAAACTGACCTTAAATTTGTATCAACAAACTGAGAGCAATGTAAAGTATCTAAATATTTCTAAAGTATATTCCTGTTTAAATATAAGCAAATATTTTTAAACAATATTTGGGAATTTGGGCATAGTTCTCTCCAAACTGCTTCCTGCTTTTTGTTGGGTGAAGTAAGTAGTTTTTGCGGGTGTTCATGGCAACCTTTAGGGGATCTTGGTCCATCAAACCACATTAGTCTAGAATTAATCCATAGTAACTCATGTTCTGTGGAAACAAAAGCAAGAACCTCTTTTCCAAAGGGACAAATTTTTAGAACCAAATTTTTGAATCAAGAAAACTTTAAAATATAGAGGTTGGTTTAGCTTAGCAGTCCATACAATGAAATGTCTCTCTGTACCTAGCTCCTTCACAGTCAAAAAAATTCAAAGAAAACACAATAATATACATAATCTAGACTCTCTGTATATATTCCATCTTTATGTGGCTTATTTGTTTTACTCTATTAATTTTCAATATTTATTTTATTTTCTTTACTCCTTTAATCTATGACTGTCTGTACTCTATCTCTTTAAAGACTTCGTTTTATTTTTTATAAACTATCCTTTTATAACTCTCTATACTCTTTTTCTTCTCTCTCCCAAGCCTAAGTACATTTTTAAAACATACTGTGTCTTGTTAAAAGGTCTTTTATGTCTGAATCTGTCCTATTGTGTATCTGTAATCCTTTTCTGACCAGGATGGCTTCTTAAAATGCTAAGCGCTTCTTAAAATCCTAAGAGGCAACTTTGCTAGGGCAACTGTGGTCCTGCCTACTTGCTCCAACCAGTCCAACATGATAGAAGTCTGTTCACTGCCTCTGAGACTGCTGGGTATGAGCCGTCCTTACCACATCAACTCTGATAACCAGTTGGCCCATGCTGTCACTAAGTAACTTGCAGCATGCTATCCACAAACTCCATTAAAGTTCTGGGCCTCCTGAAAGAACCAAAGTTCATGTTGCCAGCATGACCCAGGAAGCCACCATTTTGAAACCACACTTTTTATTTGTTTGTTTGCTTGCTTGCTTTTGCTACCACTGAATCAAGTAGACCTTTCTTAAAGGAGCTGCAGCATGCTGCCAGCAAGCAGAGCCCATCTGGAAAAAAATGCACCTAAACTTTGTTTATAAGTGTGTAGGATTACTTTAAGACACTCTTAGGTTTTAATGTGGATTTTGCTAGCACATGTTGGAGCGCCAATTTGTTGTAATACAGAAAAGAGGAAATGATTTAAGAAATCGTTTGTTTATGTGTTGCTTTTATTGGTTAATGAATAAAGAAACTGCCTTGGTCTATGATAGGGCAGAGTAGAACTGGGTGGGGGAAACTAAACTGAATACTAGGAAAAAGAAGGCAGAGTCCATGAGACACCATGTAGCCACTGAGAACAGACATGCTACAACCTTGCTGGTAAACCACAACCACATGGCAATACACAGATTAATAGAAATGGGTTAAATTAAGATGTAAGAGTTAGTCAATGAGAAGCTAGAGCTAATGGGCCAAGCAGTGATTTAATTAATACAGTTTCTGTGTGGTTATTTCTGGAGGCTGAGCAGCTGGGAACAAACAAGTAGCCTCCTACAAGTCCCTTCCTTGGTCTCTGTCTCATGCCTGCCTAGACATAAGCAACCTATTCCTACATGTGCTTCCACAGCTATCATGTATGCTTCACAATAGTCCCCCCAACAAAGAGTCAAGACATCTTGCATTAAAACCTCTGTAACCATGGGAAAAATCAATCTTTTATCTTACAAGTTTTAATTCAGAGATTATGTCACAGCTATGGCATACAATAACAAAAGTAAATGACATGTGTAAAACAAGTATGTGTTGAGAAGAAGAAATACAGCAGACAGGATTAAGTGCTGGGAACAAAGAACTGAAGTTTTAATCAGGATGTACACAAGGACCTCTGGGAAATGACACTGGAGCAAAACTCTGAAGAAAATAAAGGAAAAAATTCTTCCGCATAGAACATTTGAGTAGTTACCATCAGTTCTCATATTTTCTCTGTTGCAATGTATTCATGGGTACCCCCTACCACCACCCTGTATCTGTACATAAAATGATTTACTTCCCTCTCTAGGCTTCTTCATGCTTTTGTACTAACCACTGGTAACTAGTAGGTTTTGATTATTACAATTTAATCTGTAAAGATGTCCTGGAGTTCCATGTTCGGACACCTGTCTGAGCTACAGCAATAATATGTTGGGGTTAGGGCTGCTCCAATTTGCAGCACCACATCTAACTACACTGCTTCCATTCTTACTTTTATGGCAGAAAAAAAAATGTCCCAGATGGGGGAGCTTTTCCCTTATTCAAAGAGCACAGGCTTCTATGAAAGAAAATATTTTAAAGTAAACAATAATTTCCCAAAATAAAATATGAAACTAGAGAGTAAAGAGAAATTGCACAGGTATATTTTCAAAGCCTAATAACGCCTAATACTTTAGCCTAAGCTGTGGAACATAAAATCAGCAGGGAATCAAATATTCTGTTACAAATGTAACAACACTTTTACATAATTATGGTTATTTTTAAACTCTCAGACCTCTTCCCCTCTCCCCCACCCCCCCAAAAAATTCTGAGCAGCCTTTGAGTATGTGCATAAGCTTTATTTTGAAATGTTAAAAGCTGATCAAATACACAATTCACTTACCATAGTGCCATAAAATAACTAAGCATTACCTAGGTCTGTAAATTGCTAGGCTGGCAACATAAGATATACTGATATTAACTAAGACCAAACAGAGCTTCTCTTAAGACTTAGCAAATACTGTCAGTTACTAGGTGTCTGAGTTATGAGAAACAGTATGTACTGAATGACTTGAAAACTGATGCCCACCATCCTAGGAAACTCAATAAATTACTGATAAAAGTTTCTTCCAATCAGCATTTAAGAATGAGTCAAACAGGATTACAGATGCTAGGTAGTTCAACAATAACAACAAAAAATTTGTTACAAATGTGTTTGTTGAGAGCATCAGAGGGTTAAGTTGGAGTGATAAGGGGGAAATAGGTGTTAGAAAGGCACCAAAAAGGACAATACAAACTAGGAGCTTAGGCAAACCAACCAGGTTAAGAAAAGTGTGTCCATGGCCCATGTTACCCTTGAAGACCAGGCAGATGTCCATGATCTGTGCTCCTGCATGAAGCCATGTTGATGTCCATGGGCTGGGCTACTGCCAGGAACCATGTTTGTATCCATGGCTAATGCTGTTCCACAGGTCCTTGGCCTGTGCTGCCATGGAGGGCTATGATGGTGTCCATAGCCCATGCTGCAGCAAAGGGTCATGTGAATGCCCACGATGGTCTGTACTGCCACCAGAGACCAGATTAAGGTCTGTGGCAGCTGATGATGTCTGAAACCATAGGGACGTCCATGGATACCTTGCTCCCACTGACTGTAAAGGGTAAAGAAGCCACTTTTTCAGTGGTATTGATGTCTGTAGACTCACAGTTAAGAAAGAGGAACTTAGAAGGCTTCTGAGACAACTCCTATATCCATCCTCCAAAAGGTAACAGTCTAGACAGAAAGCCATCAAAAAGAACTCTTAAAAATTGAGCCACTAGGCATGATAGCTCATGCCTTTAATTCCAGGACTTGGAAGGCAGGAGGAACTTTGTGAGTTTGACACGAGCCTGGTCTATGAATCTAGATCCAGGAGGGCTACACAAAGAAATTCTTTCTCAAAAAACTTAAATACTAATAATAATAAAGACACTGAAGTTCTTTCCATAATTGACCATGCTCCAGTGAGTATACAGGCAACCCAAAATGTACTTGTGATTTGGATGTGGGTTGTTTATTTGTTTTTTCTTCTTTTTGTGGGGATGGGGGCAGACCTAGGTGGATTAGAAAGACAATGTGATTGGGAGCATGATGTGAAATTCTAAAATAATCATTAAAAATATTATGTTGGAAAGAAAAGAAAAAATATTGATAGCAACCAAAATTTCTAGCAAATTCATGAAAAATACATATTGCCATTACTGGAGATGAGATAGAAGAATTATTACTATGGAAATGGCCATCTTACCAAAAGTAACCTACAGAGTCAATGCACTCCCCATCAAATTTCAAACACAAATCTTCACAGAAAGTGAAAACATCTTCAATTTCATATGGAAAACAAATAAAAGCAGCTAAAACCAATCTGAACAATAATAATAGGAAGCTAGAGGTACCCAAAGTCTAGATTTCAAGTCATATTACAGAACTGTCGTAATAAAAACAATATAGTATTGGCATAAAAGGGAAACATTGATCAATGGAATAGAATAGAGGGCACAGACATAATTCCACACACATATAGACACCTGACATTTTACAGAAAAGCCAAAAACATAGATTAGGAAAAAAAGACAGCATCTTCACCAAATGGTGGTGAGCAACTGGATAGTTGATGCAGAAGAATGAAATCAGATCCATAACTTCAACTTTAAAAAAAAAAGCCTCAGCTACAAATGAATCGAGATGCTCAAAAATAAAACCAGATACACAAAATCTGATAGAAGAGAAAGTAAGAAAGAGGTTTAAACTCTTTGGCATAGAACAGGACTTTGAACAGGATGCTAGTAGCATAGGCATTAATACAAACAATTAATAAATGGGACCTCATGAAGGTAAAAAGATATGTACAGTGAAGAACACCATTATTTAAGTTAGGTAGAAGCCTATAGAATGTGGAAAATATCATTACCAACTATACATCTGATAGAGGGTTAACATCTAGGTTATATTAAGAACTAAAAAAATCTAAACATCAAGAAAACAAAGAACCCAATTTGAAATGTAAATATTTTAAATATAAAATTTTTAAATGTAAATATTTTAAACTCTCAAACAATGAAACACAAATAAATAACTGAGAAATATTTCTTTTAAATGTTCATCATATTTAGCCATGTGGAAATACCAATTACTACTATTTGGGTATTTTATCTTACCCATTCAGATCAGTAAGACAAATGACAGCACATGCTGGCAAGGACACAAGGAAAGGAAACTTATCATTGGTGGTAGAAGTGAAAACTGGTATAGCCACTATAACAACTGGTATGCATATTCCAGAAAAATTTGAATATTGGCCTACAACAAAATGTAGCACTACTCTTAGACATATATCCAAAGTTCTCTATATCTTATTACAAAGATATTTGCTTATCTATGTACATTTCTGCTTTGTTTATAATAGCCAGAAATTGGAAACAGCCTATCTAACAGTCTACTGATGAACATAAAATTAAAATATGATACATTATGCAATAGAATATTTTACAAAAAATGAAATTGAGAAATATAGAGGTAAACGAAACTGTAAGCAATCATCCTAAGTGGGGTATTTCAGAACCAAAAAGACAAATATTGTATGTTTTCTCTTACATGCAAACATAAGCTTTTAAGCTGTCCATATTTGTATTTCTATCAAGGAGAAAAGAATAATTTTATAAAAAGATAAAAAAGAACCTAGAAGATGAAGATTAAAAGTGGTCAGTGATGGGAAAATAGGTAAAGGAGAATATATGAGGAGAGACACTAAAAGCCTTTTGAAAATCCAAATGGAAACCTTCTGTTCAAGAAGTGTGATACATTATGCAATAGAATATTTTACAAATTATACAAAATATATACATATGCGAAAGGAAGTTTAAATGAAGTCACCTTATAATGGAGAAGACAACACCCCAACTAGAATGCCACCAAATAAAACTTCTAGTGCCAAGAATGGGTTATATCTTTGTTGAGTTATTTGTCAATCCCCCCCCAAAAAAATCATGGTCTATTGACAAGATTACTGGTTATTCTCCACAATCAGATGTCACTCAACATAAAGAAAGTAAGCAGATGTCAACTAAATGCTTTACCCACCACTGTATTCAGGTGCTGGAAGGTACATGGCACGCACCATGGAGAAAAACCATATCACCCAGTTAGAATCCCTGTGACCTACAGCAGAGATATGATGTATGATATACTGGTACAATAGTTGCACAAATGTTACCAGAGTAACCAAATACTTATGAAATTGGATTTAAAGTCCACTCCATGAAAGTCGCATCCCTACCTGACCCTGCTGAAGTGGTCAAAAACCCGAGAATAAATAGGTCATGGGCTCTAAAGGAAAGCCTTTTACTAGTATCCTGTTAAAGGAACACAGCAATAAAAGGACTCATAATGACACATTGCTATACATAGATCAGTGTATCACTCACCCTTCATAAGAGAAGCATCTTCTTTCAGCCAATAGTAATGAACACAGAGAAACACAACTGAACAATGTGTAGAGTGATTTAGAGTACTCAGTCTTAAATGAGATGTCTTTACAAAACTCCTCCTGTCAAAACTCAAGGATCTATGTAGAAGGGCAAGCAAAAAAATTTTAAGAGCCAGAGGTGGTGGATGAATAAAAGGAAACAGTATCTTCCAGACACAACAGAACTAATACACATATGGACTCACAGAGGCTATGACAGAAACCAATGAAAGGAGGTAGTGGACACCCCAAATCAAGAAGCTTACATTGTTGCCTGCTGGGAAAGGAGAAAAAAACAGATATTCTCTAATGAAATGATATTGGGCATGTCAACCACACTATAGGCAGGCTCCAAGGCATAGAGTATTTAGCCTTCATTTACTTTTCCTTTTTTACTCCTCTGTCTCTCTGTCTGTCTGTTTCTCTCTTTCTCTCTATCTGTCTGTCAATCTCTCTCTCTCTGTCTCTGTCTCTCTCTGGTTTTACTAGTCTTTTGTTTTTGTTTTGAACTGGTTTTCATTTTTGCTTTCTTTTGCTTTAAAAAGAGAGAAAGAGAGGGAATATGAATTTGGGTGGGTAAGGAGGTAGAGAAGATCTGATAAGAGCTAGAGAGGGGAAAGAATATGATCAAAATAGATTTAATGAAATAAATAAATAAATAAATAAATAAGAAATAGCCGACATTCTTCCTTTATTATGACCTGATTCAGTCTTTGTGAAAACCTCTCATTAGCTGAAACTAGTCAGAAGTGAGCTAACATAGGAAATCTGGAAGATGTAATTATCAAATGATGAGCATAATATATTACCATATCTTCAGATCTCTAGTCAACTGAAAATTGTAACCACCCATCTTTTATAAGGATTTCTTAATTAAAAGCCTTAAAAATTAAAACTAAAGTTCATTATCAAAGTGTGACTATTTTATGGAACATGAAGAACAAAAGCAAAGGCAACATCCTGGTTTTACTAATTAATGTAATTTTTAAAACCTTATTTGAAAGTGGGAAGAAGCAGAAGAAGATAATAAAAAGTCAATTATAATTGAAAATTATCATTTTTCTGGTTATCATCTTGAAAAGTTGTGACTAGACTATATCACATACATAAACTACTTGAATACTCATTGGAAAGAAATGGGCTACAAACAAACTCAACGAAACATATTTAGTCAAATGACGTGTTCCCTTCCTTGCTGTAGTCTGAATACTAGTGCATAGGAAGGGGGTTTTGAAAGTATCTTTTAAAGCAGTGTCTCAGATTATTCAAAAATAGTGTTTGAACATGTATATAAGTGCAGTTAAATTAAATGCAATTCACATTTATCTGTTTTTCCCCCCCTGTGGTCTTTAGGTTCAAAAATTATACAATAGAAAATGAAAGCATTCTTAGAGGAAGTTGTTTGGGAATAATATGCATTACTTGCTCCTCAAAGAGGTGGTAGAGCAATCACAACATAAAACAAATAAACCCCATAACAGTATTTATCTACTCAAAATTCAGTAAGGAAGTCTGTATTCTAACAAATGAAATCTCTGCTATTAGAAGTCTGGCGTTCTGGCCATGGGTCAACAAACAAAAGAATAGAATCAAACAACTGATCTATGGTTTCATAATTAACAAAACTACTCAAAGTTCTAAAAACTTCTCAAATATGGTATGTAGGAAAGATGAAAAGCACCTCTATATACTATTACCATGCTCCTTTTTCTACTAAATTTCTATCTTCTTCCCTGAAAGAGCTATGGCTTTATAATATGGGCTGCCTTAGCATGAAGTATACTAACAAGAAGGAAAATTTTAGTGGATCTTAAATTAAAGCAGCCATTAAATGAAAGCATTCAGATGTTATCCCTCAGACAATAAAGTGTTATGACAGATTTTAAGCAACTAATAATACAATGAGATACTTTTCATTTAACTTTGATGGCATTTTGGAGAATGGACCTAAAAAATGGGCAAAATCTAAAAGGTTAATTGCTAAGATGCTACAAAGTAAGAAGACATCACTTATGGAGTCTTGTTTTGGACAAAAATGATAAGGCTAAAGAAGTAGTGAAATATTAGAATCAGTCATCTAGTTCTAAGAAAAAAGAAATAAGAAAGGACTGCTGAATATTTCCTCCTTCGGTCACCACAATGAGAAAACTAATAGGGGCAAGAGTTTAAGACATTTGTAAGGACCAAACATTAGATTAGCAAAATGGTGCAGCAATAAAATTGAGTCAGGAAAGTTCAGGAAAGCTCTGATACAAAGTAAGGTTGTAAAGAAGAAATCAAGCATATCTATAAGAAAACAGCTTAAGAATGTGGACATGTAGAAGGCAATATATGATATTTTGTTTAAATATGTAATATTACTCATTTCTTTGGAAAATGAATAAGAGACTATATGAAATATATATGAACTATGAAATAAATTTTGAAGTAAAAGGAAGTGTATTTAATCACAATTTTATTGAACTCTTATTCTCAAAATAATCCCCATTTCTAAACTATTTGTAGTTTTTCATTCTCAGGAAACACAAATACTTCTCCAATATTCATATTCTGTATGATAGCATGAGAGCCAGGTTAATCCTTATTACAAGCTGTAGCTAAAAATTTTTTTACCAACCCTTCATGACTTAGCTGATTCAAGTATCTTTAAGAAACATTATTTGAACCAAGTATGGTGGTTCATGCCTATAATATGACTATTCAGAATGCAAAAGGATTAGTGTAACTTTCAGGATAGCATAGAATACTAAGACATAAGTTCTAGCTGGTAGATTAATAAAGATTTAGAAAGCAAGATTCTATCATACTCCTTAAAAGAATCTATGCCAAAGATACTGCCATGGTCAAAAGTGTAATACACTTTTAAATCCAAAAAATGTGTAGCAAGTCCCATCCCTACCTGAAGAGTTATTGGCATTTGATTGCTGCACAGAGAAGGAAGGTCAGTTTTGTTCCATGAAGTGTTGCTTAGGATATAAACTACACTCCAGGGCATGCTACATGTCCTGGCATAGTCAGTCAACCTAATCTAGAATTGATGGGAGAGAGGAGATAGAAAGAGAAAGAGAGAGAGAGAGAGAGAGAGAGAGAGAGAGAGAGAGAGAGAGAGAGAGAGAGAGATAAGGTATGTGGATAAGGAGGTGAACAGATATTGGAGGAGTTGGGGGTGAATATAATCAAAATAAATAGTAGTATGAAAATTTCAAAGAATAAATTAAAATACTATTTAAATTTTAAATAATTTACTTTGTATAAAGGATACTCATTTCTGTGAGGACAAGGAGTAGAATGAACAGTACCTTCCAACACTATGAAAATTAGCCAGTAGGGATTAAGCTTCTCAGTCTATAGCAGCTTAATATTCCATGTTTTACGATTAAGTAGATGGTGTCCTCAGTAATTGGGTCTTAGCATCAAATTCTAGAGGGTAGACAAGACCAATGGCAATATTCTATAATGTTTGGGAGCCTCTGAGTCCCACTGACCAACAAGATAACCAATTTCTAGAGACGGACTTTTTACATGAAAGCATTTGGTGTCTATGAGAAGCATTGTCCCACTAATAAGGTAACTCCACTTAAACTCCTCTTATGTAAGTATACGAATCTATTTAAGGGCTTCTACATAAGCAGGGATTCATTACAAATTTTTCAAAGGTCTTCTATTAGTTATCATTCCCCTGCCCTACCTATTCTCCATCCATTAGTATTTCTTGCTCCATCACTGCCCATTCCTTCCTCTGTTACCTACATTCACTCTCCCCTCTCTTGAAAGAATCCCTTTTGGCCCCTCATAAGTTTTCTGATTTTCATGACTATTTCACTTTAAGCACATATAAGTAAAAGATGAATGTGACATTTGTCTTTCTAGGTCTGGTTTTCCTCACTCATTATGATTATTTACAGCTTCAGTCAATTACCCAAAAAATTATAGCTTCTTTATTCTGAACAACTTAATAACATTCTATCATGTAAATGTATCATATTTTCATTATCTACTCATCAGTTTATGAACATCCATTTCCTACCTATTTTGAGTAGAAAACCAATGAATATGGATGAGCACATATAGATTCAGAGTCCTTTGGATATAAATCTAAGAGTTGTACAGCTGGACGATATGGTAGATCCATTTGAAGCTTTTTGATGGATGTTCACACTGATTTCATAGTGGCTGGACCAGTTTGCAATCCCATCAACAGAGATTAAGTGTTCTCCTTTCCTCAGGCCCATGCCGACATTTGTTGTCAGTTGTTTATATTAGACATGATGACTGAGGTAAGATGAAATCTCAAAGTAGAATGGAATGATATCCTTGGCTTTTACCTGGCACAAAGCTGATCTCCATATAGATCTCAACATAAGACATGAGATACCCTGACTCTGTACACTACAGTTTATAAGTACCAAAAAGGACTGAACAAAATTCTGTAAGCATAGGCATAAGACCAGTAATTGATACATGGGACCTTGTTAAACAGCAGAGGACACCATTTGAGGAGGCACTCTACAGAATCGGAAAAAGAACTTTAGTAGCTATACATCTGACAGGGTTAGTACAATGAATATACAAGTGAGGCAATTAAAAGGAAAAAGAGCAAAAGTATTAAATACCTATACATTTTCAAATGGTAAGTATACCCAGTCATTTTTTTAAGTCTTTGGAAGGAAACTTTTCCATTTTTAAATGTACAGATCAAGTAATCCCTAAGATAAAGTACTTAAGATAGAACTCAAATCTAGGTCACCTTTTTCCAAACTTACTGTTCTTGTCAAAGCCATATGGACCATTAACTAATACGTGTAGAATATATTTTTAGGTGTGTTACTTTTGTTTACTCTCTGGAACATTTGTTTAATGATGCAATGATATGTTTGATTAAATAAAATTCACCTGCTGTCAGGAGGCTGAGTTAGCTACTAGCTGACAGGAAGTGGCAGGGAGGAGCCAAGTGGAGAAGGGTTTTTAAAAGGAAGCAAGGTGCAGCGTGAGGTAAAGGAGAGGAGGTGACTACTTGCTATTCAACCATCCTGAGGAGCAGAATTCCACCTTAATCTTTGAATCTTGAGTTCTTTATCTACTTATTTATTTATTAAAGATTTCCGTCTCTTCCCCGCGACCACCTCCCATTTCCCTCCCCCTCCCCCAATCAAGTCCCCCTCCCTCTTCAGCCAGAAGAGCAATCAGGATGGAGGTGGGGGTTTCTTGGAATCTTGAGTTCTTTAGAAGGACAGAGATTTAGTTAAATTCCTTTGTAGCTTTGAAAAAGTCGGTGCCAGAGGGAATTCCCTCAGGCTGCTGCTTTTGCAGCCTAAACACTGCTGACAGTGGCAGAGTTGCAGTTGCTGATTTGGACAGCCATGGATTAAAATGCAACCACAATTTTAAAAAGAGGACAAGTACCCCAAATATTATTCTAAGCTTGATAGGTCTTGATAGCCTAAAGCACATGACATAGAAAGGTCAGGAACACCATAACTATATCTAAAAAATAGTGGGAGTTGCCTAGGATAGTGATTCTCTTCTACCTTAGAGTCTATATTATTCACTTAATATTTATGTCTTTTCCCTACAAAAAGTCACTAACTGGAAAGTGACAGTCTTAGGGTACAGGGTCTTTAAGGAACTGTTAGACCATAAAGGTGAAGCCCTGATGACAGAATTAATGCTCATATTCAAGGAACCTCTCAGAGCTCTCTACCCTTCTGTTTATAATATTGGAAACACACTGAAGAGCTAAAACAGAGACCATTAGTAAACACTGAATTTGCCAGTGCCTCTATCTAAGATTTTCTAATCTCCAGATCTGTAAGAAACCAATATTTATTATTTAATATACACAATCTATGGTATTTTTATTACAACAGTCCAAACATTAATAATGTGCTTATGTGTTTTCCCATATGTCTCACCTGCTGAAGCTGGAGAATTATCTTTGCTCATATCTTGTTTAGTATTAATACATACGGGGCAGTTACCATAAGCTTGCAACTATTGCATAAAACATTCTGTTTCAACCCTGTTCACTGTAACACTCCCATTTGTATTCCAGTGGTGTTGTGTATAAAGTACAGTTACCCCATCTCAACACACGGTGAAGAATCCAACTCACAGGGATAAGCTACATGCACAGTGCTCCAGTACTGATATTTAATATTAAGTATTAGATCTTTGAGAGAATATGTCTTCTAATATTCCTAGATCTAAGACTTTTAATCATTGCCAACTAAATGTTTTCTGTACTGAGGTCCTAAACACTATGAAGCAAAGACAAAACTGTTTCAGGCTCTCTTTTGGGCCACCAACCAGCACCCAGAATATGTCACGAAGACCTATTATTAGTTATGAATGCTCAGCCTCACTTTATGCCTATCCCACTATCTCTTATAACTTAAATTAACCTGCTTCTCTTCATCTATGTTTTGCCTTGTTTTTTTTACCTGTTTGTTTGTTTGTTTTCAAATAGGAAAAACTCAAGTGTACTTACTCTTCTTTGTTTATCAAAATTTTCAGTTTGCGTACAAAAGTGGGTTTCGTTATATTTTTGTATCACTGTACTTCGCCCATACTCATTCTTCATGAACCTCCTCGTCCCTGCCTCCCAGTGGTTTCTTATGAACCCCAGAAATGGTCTCCTTCCTGCTTTCATAGAAAATATTTTTAATCAAGATTCTTCATAACAGAGGAAACATGCAATATTTGTCCCTCACCTATTTTCTTCTCTTGTTCCCCACATGCTTACTCAATTATCTTAAACACAGAAGCCCCGAGGAGTTACATAAAGGGGGGATTGATATTAGAAATAAAAGCTTTTGTTCAAATAAAACTTCTAAACTTCCCTTCTTTTTTAAACTTAGTATGAGTAATACAAAGAGATAAAATAATGTTGAATAACAGTGTGAAAAGCTACACTGACTGCTTAGTGGTATGTACTACTCCAATCTGCCTGGCTGGCAACTGCCTGGTGGGCCCCAGATATCTCCCTCTTTTTCTCGCTCTTTCTCTCCTCTTGTTGTGTCTGGCCTAGATTCCTCTTCCTGCTTATTCTCTCTGCTCACTAAGCTCACCTATCCCTCACTGACTACCTAGTGGCTATTCAGCTTTTTATTAGATCTACAGGTGATTTAGGAAGGCAAGGTAAGAAAGATGTAATACATCTTTACATAATTATGTAAATGCAGCATAAACATATTTAACACATCTTTACATAGCTAAAGTAATATTGCACAACCCAGGTTATCTTCTGCTATGCTCTTTTTGAACACTAGACCCACCAAACCCAATAGCATAATAAACCTATGATTTTAGGTCACTATTTTATTTTTAAACGTGTATTACTTTATTCTATGAGCATGGATGCATTGCCTTTATGCATGTCCATTCACCATATAAGTGCATGGTACCTAAGAAGAGTAGAAGAAGGCACAGACCCTCTGAAATGAAATTAGAAATATTTGTGGGCCATCATGTGGATTCTGGAGATTGAATCCTGGCTCTCTAGAAAAGCAACCAGTGCTCTTAATTGAAGAGCCATCTCTCTAGCCCCATAAGTATTCAGAAATAGTAAGTGGAATACTTTTACACCATCAGTTTGAGTCAGGTTTTGTAATACATTAGGCAAGATACTACTACATACGGAAATATCTCAAAACCCTCAATTTTTTCAAAATTCGACCAAAATAGTCTATAAGATCTGAGCAATTTGTAACACTAAAAGCAAAGGAAACATGTAATGGTAAATAGATTCCAAAGATACTAGACTGGGATAGGAGCATAATGTGATAAGGGATCACTGACATGAACTAAATATTTAATGTACTAGCTAACACATCTGAGGACATTGGAACTCTCTATGATGATTCATTGGAGAGTTAATAACACATCACAATTAAGAGGAAAGGGTAACTAATGTCATAAAAATAGAAATGTTCATATGGAATCTTATTTTATTTTTTGATATTTTGTTTCATGGAAAACTTCTATTACCAGGTTTGGTCTACAAAAACAGATATCCATGAATTTCTCAATGATATTACTGTCCACTCTACTGGTTTATTATTACTTTGCTGTTGTAAAAGAAAACTCCTCTGGGCCTTTTTGGAGAATATAGCCAGATAATGGATTTTCTTATCTCCTGTAATAAATCCACTCTACCTGCAATATAGCTGTCAAGAGTCCTTATAATCCCTGGGCTTATATCTGCATTGCTCAATTTTCTGTATCCATCTTCACTGGGTCACTTTATTCATATGCATGTGTCTCTCTAGCCTCTTTTTCAACATTATGACAAGAATCATTGAAAGATAGCCCCACTCAACTACTCAGAATACATCTGAAAAGGTTCTATTTCCAAATAACAAAACAGTCACTGAAGACCATCTATATTTTGTGAGAAAAGAACATCTATGCTACCGTAAGAGACAAACTACTCTATACTGCATTAACTTAACTAATAAAAAATACTTAATTGTATACTTGAACTTTGGTAAATGAATAGATTTTAAATGTTCTAAGACAAAGGATATTTCTGTGAAGAAATGGGTATATTAGTTTGAATGTGTCAATCATTTCACAAAGTATATATTTATCAAAACGTCAAGGTAAAGTGACTGAAGAGAGGTACCCAGAACTCATCTATTCCTTCACAAAGAAGAGCCAAAGCAACACGTATGAAACCGCATATTGAACTAAATGACTGCAAGAAGAACACAACAGTTCTAGAAATCAACAGTACACAAAATGCAGACCTGATATCCTAAATCTGTTAGAGAAAAAAATGAAGTAGTATACTTTAACTTATAGGCACAGGAAACTGAATAGAACTTCAGTACCTGCAAATTTCATTTTTCCAACATCTGAATGGTATACCATAGTGGCCATATACCACATTTTCTTTATCCATTTATCAACTGATGGGGATCCAGGATGTTTCCATTTCTTATATATTGTCAACTGAACAGTAATAAACATGGATGAACAAATACCTTTATAACTGGATATAGAATTCTTTGGATATATATCCAGGAGTTGTATAGCTGGATCATATGGTAGTTCCATTTCTATCTTTTTCGAGGAAACTCTAAACTGATTTCCATACTGTCAGTCTTGAGACCACCAGACAACCAGCTTCTGAGAACCAGAGAATAGTGGGCAACCAGGACTCTGGCTTGTGTAGGAACAGAGAGAACCCTGCAACCAGCACTACACTCTAATGATCTCAGAGGTCAGTGAAGAGCCCAGGCTTTGGCTAGAGTGATCACAGGGACACTTGAATACTGGAGCTTTGGTTCCAGTGGTCAGTGATGGCATTGGGAGTTTGAAGTTATTATTTCTTAGGTTCTAGTAGTTACTAGAGGTACTGGAATCTATACTGTTATGATTCCAGAGATTGCTTGGGCCTGTAGTTCTAACCACAGCCTACAGAGAGTAGATAAACCTCAGTATATCAGACATTGTGTCCTACCTCTAGTATGTACAGAGCAACCAAATGGTGATAAAGGTTTTGACTCCAACTGGTCATCTTGGTGCTGAATTCCAGTTCTATCCATGATCTGGTAGTCAGATACCCAAGACAGAATCACATCAGCAACCCATTTGATAATCAACACTAAGTCTCAACAGTTCTCCTAGATGAACTTCTTGATGAACATAGAGGCAAAAACTCTCAATAAAATACTTGCAAACAGAATTCAGGACATTAAGAAAATTGTAAGAAGGCAATGCCTAGCACTATAAACCTAGCTAGCTACCCAGCACTTCTGAAGTCACAGCTATTGGAGAAGAACTTATAACCACTAATTTACCAAACCCACATTATCCTTAACAAAATCTATAAACATCTGACCTAATACCCACAAATAAGTGTAGCCTTCAACCCCTCATCAAGAAAAATTTTCTTTGGAACAAAGACCACTATAGAAAGCCAAAATCAATAAAATCCCAGTCACAGTGGATACATCCACAAAATACTTCTGCATCTAAGACTCAGGGAACATTCTGGAAGAGGGGCAGAAATGTTGCACAAGACAAAATATCAGGAAGTTTACTATGAAATTGTGTACCCTAATCATATCAAAAGCTACACCCATAAAGTGTCACCATAATTATTACCCAAATAAGAGCTCAACAAGGACAAAACCAATGCACATGCTGAAATGATCAGGGAAAAGCCTACAAGGCCTCAACCCTAAACAAAAATAAATAAATAAAATAAAACTGCAGTCAACTCAGGAAAAGTGGGTGATGTGGAATTCCTCTGTATGCTGTGAATACCACTGATTAATAAAGAAACTGCCTTGACCTGTAATAAAGCAAAAGAGTAGAGTTAGGTGGGGAAAACTAAACAGAATGGTGGGGAAAGGGAGGCGGAGTTTAGAGATTCCAAGTAGCCGCCAGAGGGAAAAAACACAAGCTACCAGCTGGAACCTTACTGATAGGCCACAAGCCTCTTGGTAAAGTATAAAAGAATGTAAATGAGTTAATTTTAGACATAATAGCTAGCTAGCAATATGATTAAGTGATTGGCCAAGCAGTGATTTAAATAATATGGTTTCTGTATGATTATTTCCGGAGTCTGGGTGGCCAGGAAACAAACAAGCAGCCTCCTACAATAGGTAGGAAAAGGAAATGTGGTTGTTGTGGTTTGAAAGAAAATGGCCCCAAAATAAAGAAGCACTACTTGAAGGTGTGGCCTTGTTGTAGGAAGTGAGCCACTGGGGGGTGGGCTTTGTAGTCTCTTATGCTCAAGTTCCTCTCAGTATGACAGTCAGTCAACTTCCTGTTACCTGCAAGATGTAGCACTCTCACTCCAGCACCATGTCTGCCTGCATGCTGCCATGCTGCCCCACCATGTGATAATGGACTGAACCTCTGAAACTGTAGGCTGCCACCTCAATTAAATGTCTTCTTTTATAAGAATTGCTGGTGTTACCGTGTGTAGAAATAGGAGCGGCGGGCTGCGTCCCGGCACCCGGCCGCCCACATGGCTAGCTCTACCCGAAATAATTACACGGACACTGTGTTCATTTAATCACCGCTTGGCCCTTTAGCTCTAGCCCTTACTGGCTAATTCTGATATCCCGATCAACCCATCTCTAATAATCTGTGAGCACCGGTCTTAGTGAGCACCGGTCTTACCGGGAGTGTATCTTCCCAGGAGAGGGGAGCATGGCGTCTCTCTGAGGCATCTGCTCCCGAGAGCAGAGCTGTGGAGTCTGACCTCACTTCCTCTTCCTCCCAGCATTCTGCTCTGTTTACTCCACCCACCTATGTTCTAAGCTATGAGCCCAAGCAGTTTGTTTATTACTTAACCAATGAAATCAACAGATTGATATATGACACTCCCACATCAACCGTGTCTCATCACAGCAACAGAAACTGAACTAAGACAGAAGTTGGTACCAGGGACTAGGATATTGCTGTGATAGGTCAGATCATGTATTTGTTTGAAGGCATTTGCAATTTGAAACTTTGGTTTTGGAAAGCAGTAGAATGATTTAAGTACTGCTTTTCTGTGTATTATTGTGTTTTCTTTATTCCCAAATATTGTTTAAAGGGGAATATGATATAGATATGAATAATTTGCATTGGTATGGATTTTGCTTTGTTGATATAAATTTAAGGTCAATTTGGTTATATATATATATATATATATATATATATATATATATATATATATTTCTGATCTTGATTAAGGTATGTTGCCTTCCCTGTGTTTGGAATGATAATGTATATCCTGTGCCATTATATATTTGAAGTATGTTATCAATTTTTTGATCTTGCTTTAACAGGGAATTAGAGTTAAGAGACTGCATGAATCTCAGAAGAGACTGAATTTTGGAGGTTTAATATTGTTGAGACTATTATAGACTAAAAGGGCATAAAATGTTAGACTTAATTTTTTTTTTTGCATTATGATATGGACTTCGGGCAAAAGGGAGGAGAATGTGGTAGTTTGAAAGAAAATAGCCCCTAAAAAAAAGTGGCACTATTTGGAGGTATGGTTTTGCTGGAAGAAGTGTGTCACTGCAGTGATGGGCTTTTTTTTTTATTTTTATTGCTTTATAAATAATACCATTCAAAATTTCCACTTCCTCCCCTCCTCCCATTTCCCTCCTGCTCCTCCACTCACCATCTCCCCTCCCTCTCCAGTCCTAAAAGAGGGCAGGGTACTCTGCCCCGTAGAAAGTCCAAGGCCCTCCCCCCTTCATCTAGGCCTAGGAAGGTGCACATCCATTCAGACTAGGATCCCAAAAAGCCAGTACATGCAGTAAAGACAAATCCCAGTGCCAGCGATGGGCTTTGAGGTCTCTTTTGCTCAAGTTTCCCTCAGTGTGACAGTCAACTTCTTCTTGTCTGCAAGATGTAGGACTTTCAGCTCTTCATCCAGCACCACATCTGCTTGTATACTGCCATGCTTCCACCATGTGATAATGAAATAAACCTCTGAAACTGTAAGCTGCCATGTCAATTAAATGTTTTCCTCTATAAGAGTTGCTGTGGTCATGGTGTCTCTTCACAACAATAAAAACACTAATTAAGTCAGTGGTCTTAATAGGTTGTGCACTGCCAAATGGTTAGACCTGAAAACATACCTACAAATAACATTATATAGATGAAACAGGTTATATTTAGGAATAGGCACATGACTGTACGTATACGCATGTAATACTAATTAACTAAATAAAGAGTCATGGCATTGAAATAGAGTAAAGAGAGGTATATGGGAAAGTTTTGGAGGGAGCAAAGAAAGGATAAAATATTGTGATTATATAATAAATCTCAAACATAAAATTATAAAAATATAAGATTATATATTAAAACCAAGCAGGCTTCATCCCAGGAAGGCAAGATTGGTCCTACAGATTCAAATAAAAATATAATATACCATATAAATCAATGTAAGGACATAAACCACATATCATTTCAATTGATATTGGGAAAACACTAAAAAAGTCCAGCATGCCTACATGATAGAAGTTCTGTAGACTTTATGAATAGATGGAACATACATCAAAATAATAAAGGCTAGGGCTGAAGAGATGGCTCAGAGGTTAAGAGCATTGCCTGCTTTTCCAAAGGTCCTGAGTTCAATTCCCAGCAACCACATGGTGGCTCACAACCATCTGTAATGGGGTCTGGTGCCCTCTTCTGGCCTACAGGCATACACACAGACAAAATATTGTATATATAATAAATAAATATTAAAAATAATAATAATAAAGGCTATACACATAAATCTATAGCTAAGATTAAATGAAGAAGAAAAGAGAACTGCTTCTAAAGTAAGGGACAAGGATGTCACTCTTCCCAATCATATTTGAGATAGTGCTCAAAATCCTAGCTATAACAATTAGAGAAGAGAAAATAGATATGAATAGGAAAGGAAGAAGTTAAACATTGCTATATGAAGGCTACATGATTCTTTACTTAAAAGACCCTAACAGTTCTCAAAAATGAACTTTATAGATGACAATACTGTTACAGTGCCAGAAGAATGGACATACCTGAGACTAAGTTTACAGCATAACGATTTATTAAGCTACAAGACTTGACCAGAGGAAAAACAACCTTTTATCCTGTGTTAAACAGCCTAAAATAAATTCTTGAATTAAACTATATCATATGAAATCTGTGTATGTCAAACAAATTATTTGAAATGTCTAACATATTGTGATCACCAATAAACAGTTAACATTATCCCTCAGCCTACTGGAAAGGATGTTACAAATTATACTCTCATGGAATACATTGTTGCAATGCTGTTCGCCATTCAGGAGCCTATTAAGAAGACTTTCTACATGTTTTTACAAAAATCCACAACTACATTTTTGTCAGTTTACATTAAATTGTTCAGACCACATGCTGTATATTTATGTACATATCCAAATGAAGGGCTCGGTCTGCTACTTCTCCTATGACAGTTAACTTTATGTGTCAACCAAATTGGGACAAATGACTCTCAGATAAAACATGCGTGAGAGGGTGTTTCTGGGTATTATAACAATATGTAATTGGTATCACCAATTGTCTACATGTTCTAAAACAGGTATTAATAATTCATAAATTATATTGTCATGTTGGGAAATTTCTTACACTAAACATTCTGATAAGGTATGAAAATCTGTATTGTGCCCAAGGAATAGAGATTCTTTAATGTATTTTATTATGTATTATATCAGGTTGTAACTAAATCAAACACTTGATAAAATAAGAAAAATCTCTACGTTGGCAATATTGGTATTATTGTAAAGGGACTTTGGGTCCTTGACTAAGGTAAAAGCAATAAAATATACTTTTTAGGAAAGAGTACATATCAGGAAAGGCATAATTACAAGCTTGAGAATTGTAGAAAACACTGCTCCTAATTATGAGGAGATTATTCAAGTATGAAAAAAGAACAACATTGCAATACTGAGTGATAGTTTGGTTGTATCCCCTTAAAATGATATATATATTGAAACCTTTATCCCGGGTGTACTAGAATATGACTTTACTAGAAGTTGAAGCCTTTGTATAAGTACTTAAGCTTGAAATCATTTAAGAGTGCATAATACAATATGATTGGCATCAAGTGGAAATTAGGGATACAGAAACAGAGAGAATATCATATTAATATTAAAGCCAAAATCAGGATATTTCTACAGGCCAATGAATAAGAAAATTAATAACATTTCACCAAAAGCAATCATTGAACATATGATTTCACATAACATATGAAGGAAACTACTCTTGATCTCAGGATTCTGCCCTGCAAAACCAAGAGACAATGACTTTTCCTCATTTAATCTATTGAGTTTATGATGTCTTGTACATCAGCCATATTAAGCAAAGGAAATATAGAGTTATAAAACAAAAAAATACTCCATAAAAGAAAATTTCCATTTTTTGTTATCAGAAATCTTCAGGGTACAAAGAATGGTCATATAATTGACACTGAATTATGTTTCCAGAAAAATAGATCAGTGCACATGCATGTGCACAGACACACACACACACACACACACACACACACACACACACACCTAAAGGAAATTAACAGTTACTTGCAAATACAATTATGTTTACATTTCTTATTAATATTTCAGAATATTCTGAGCACCTACTTTGCATTATTCAGAAGATAAAGACATAGAAAGCTAAGAAAAGCCAGTTCCTGTTAAATGGGAATATGCAATCAAATCTTGATCACCCAGTCAGAATAGATGATCAAAGAAAAATATAACACTGCCGAATAGTGTCAGTTTTATTCCAAAACAGCAATATTAATATTATATATTTAATTATAAAGATCAGTGAAAATCTAGTATTTCTAAGCTTATTCACACAACTTTGAATTATGAGAAATTATTACTTCTGTTCTTTGTTTGTATTCAAATGTGCTCTAATCGTAATGATTATATTTTACTTTTTTGTTTATATGAAAATATACCTTGGTAATAATTAGAGACATTTTATATTAACATCAATTAATAATTGTCTGAAAAATACAAAGAAACCTATCTCTGAAAGCTAAATTCTGTTTCTCAAACTCATGAAGCATAGAGTAGGCATTCAAAAATATAAAAATGTATAATACTCCAAAACAATGCCATTTTTCTTAAAAAAAAACAGCAACACCATATTACATACATAATATACAGAACAGTGAAAATCCAGTACTTCCAAGTTAATGCTAGTTTCTTCATAATTAACTCTTCTCCAAAAACTTGTTCTACTCTGGTGAAAAATTAAGTGGTCAGACTGGAATAGATCACAGAAAAACAGCCTTTTCAGACAAATTCAAAGATAAAAGTTTTAATACACTTACCGCTTTCAAAACAAGCATCAAAGGTAAGATGTCCTTTCTTGGGTTGTCCAGAGTATCCATTTGGAAACACTATGTATTTGCTCACATTTCCTCCAATGGCATCCTCATTTCCCGGATCATTGCCTATTCAAGAAAATGTCTAGTATGAAGCAGAAATCAAAGTGCATTTTGAAATAGAATTTCAATAATATTAAATGCAATTTGAAGTTTAGAAGATAAGGGTTGAAATCTTACCTCTATCACATACTAAAATTGGGCCCTCTAATAATAAAAAAGGATAAATTTGTCTTTCAGGGTTGTTCTATATTTAGATTTAAAGCAATTTAGCATCATTACTGAAATCTAAAATATGTTCATGAAACTGAATCAACTCATTAATAATTGTAATTATAATTAATCATAAAATATGTTGTTTTAATATGAAAGAGGAAGTTATTCTATAAATGCCATCACAGTGTCTTCATGTTCCACCACCAAAGTAATCTGAAAACTGAAAGTCTGATTCTTCAGAAGTTACTTCTACTTCAGATGTAGAAAAATGAAATGTCCATTGCTTGCAACAAGAAAAGTCTCAACAAAACACAAAACTATAACTTTGTCAAATCTGCCACAGAACTGGTACTATACGACAAGCAAGTAACTTGATATCAAAGAAAATAAAGCCTAAGAATAAAAGATGAGCTGGAAGAACTGACTCTTGTATGACAAGACAGTAGGAAAAAGAAATATTAGGTAACATACAAGTGAGAAAAAATAAGACACATTTTTAAAATTAAAGATCACATAAAAGAACTATTAGAACATAAAACCAGCAGAATCACAGACACACTAGGAATTGACATATGCTTAAAGTTCCTTCCTTAGCCTCCACCAGATATTTTGGAGAAAGTTTAGAGATAGAACACTAGTTTAGAAAAATGCTCGTTGTGCTACATGTCTGCATAAGAAGAAAGTTAGAAAACACACAAAGCAAAAGGTTATAAAATCCAAAGAAAATCAGATAAATTCACAATTAACCAGAGAGCTCAGTATTTCTGACTCAATAAATGATAAAGTAGTCAGAAGACCCTGAGAAAATTTTTTTAAAATGTATCCACCAGGTTGTTCTCAAAGACATTTATAGAACACTTTTTTTTAACCAACAGAATGTTTTTTTTTTCAAGTGCAAACAGAACATTTATCCAAATCAGTCTATAAAACGGCTGGCCACAAAACTAGTCCCCATAAACTGCAAATTTCATGATCATAATGGAATTATATTAAAAACACAAGTCAGTGTTTTCTGAAATTTACGGTAGATATCCAGCATTCAATAGAAAATTGTGGAACATACAAAACTAAGAAAAATAGTATACTAAATGTGGAAAAGAACATAGGATACTAACAAGAGATAGGGTCAGGAGAAATGGGAGGGCAGGGAGTATGGGCTTGTTCTGTTCTGTTTTGTCAACTTGACACAAGAGTTGGCCAGAAAGAAGAAAGCTCAATAGAGAAAAGGCTTCCATCAGGCCTGCTTGCACAAACGAGGAAGGGCCGAGTTACTGTGTGGAATGTTACCACTGGACGGGCAGTCATGGGTTATACAAGAAAGAAGCTGGACAAGCCATGGGGAGCAAACCAGTGAGGAGTCTTGCTTCAAATTCTGCCTCTATGTTCCTGCTTGAGTCCCACCCCTACAACATTCCATGGAAGACTGAGATTTGTAGTATAAACAAAATGAACTTTTTTCTCTCCAAGCCTTGTTTTGTCAGTGTCTTATTACAGCAACAAATAGCAAACCAGGGCAAAACATGTTCAAGTTGTACTGCATACTTGTATGAAAATATCCTTATGAAAACCAGTACCATGTGCAATGAATGTGTCCCAATGAAACAAACTAAACACAGACAGAGGCAAAAATGAGCAGATAACGGAATCACTACATACTTTTTAAATTAAGCCTAATATACTGAGTCAATGAGACAAAATCTGTAGGGATGAGGATTTCCTTCTAAGCAAAAATATGGATTCTTAAGGCAGAATATACTTGCTGTCTATGTTTTTAGTTTTATTTTTTGGAACAAAGTCTCTCTATGTAACATTGACTGTCCTGGAACTCTCTAGGTAGACTAAGCTAGCCTGGAATTCACAGAGATCCATTTGCCTCTGCCCCCAAGTGCTCATATTAAAGCATTTGCCACCATGCCTGGCCCAGAATCCACTCTTGATGGAAAGGTTGTGAACATCCTGAAATTAAAACTAAGGATTTAGATTATTTCATAAACAGTTGATAGCTGGTCTACAATTTTTAGAGTTTTACTCTTGGTAACATAATAGCAGCAGACTGCATTCAACAGAGAAATCTTTTCTGATGATGATGTTTTGTTTCCTTTCATATGTTATCGTTTCCTTTATTTGAGACAGGTACTGATTCTGCACTGGAGGTCCTCACAAATTTGCAGCTATCCTCCTGTCTCTGACTCTCAAGTGCTGAGATTACAGGTGTATGCCACCATACCAAGCAAAAAATCTTACAAGAGTCAATTAATGCAACAGATTTTAATTGCCTTATTTAAGAAACCGGTAAAGTCACCCAAACTTTAGCCTCTATCACCACTGAAGCAAAATCTCTACCAACACAGGTAACAACTTACCAAGACTCAGATGATTGCAAGCATTTTAGCAATACACACATAGTACACATGAGTTGCACATTCAATCAAATATAAAATAAACATAAAATTTCTAATGCACTAGAAACAAAAAAATAACTTGGAAAATTTTACTAAGCTATTCATTTTAATGCAGCAGTCTGAAACAGAACTTACAATACTTCTATGGAATGTCTATATTCTGTGGAATAGGTTATCAATGAAAATAGTATGTACAATGATTACTAATGAAACACAACAACATGAAGGTGCCTAGCTGGTGGGTACCAGGTATACTACAAAGAGGAGAGTCTTGTATGACCTCTAAATATAATACCAGATATTAATTTACTTAATAAATCCATTTATAATTATGTGAACTGAGAATCCACCTCTGTTTGCATATAAATACAATGCAATTTGCAAATTTTTCCAACCACAAATAAAATAAAAATCCAGAGAAATTACATTTGATTTGTTCATAATTTTTTTCAAAGTGAATCATAATTTTGGGAAAACCATGCATGTTACCAACAGCATCATAATTCTTTCAGATTGCTGCCGCAACATCCCTGTCATTCAGCACTTCTAAGGCCTCTGTTTACAGTAAATCTATGTATGAGGTTATATATGAATATCTAAGCACTCTACTTTTTCTGCAGACGACCAGATATTCGCAAACCCTATTTTCCTTTTGGAGAGTCCTGTGCAGGCTGTAGATCTATATGAAATGCCATCTTCCCCAGGAAGTACTGCCTTAACTTCCCCATATAAAAATAATGAACTACCCTACTGTTCACATGGGACATTATTTATACCTTTATTTCAGGAATATTTTTCTAATGATTTTCCCCGTCTGGCAATCATACAGTTTCACATCAGAAGAGACTAATGTTTTACCTCTTATCGACACTTTCAGTGTCTCCATCCCATACAATGCTTAAGAAAATGTCAGCAACTTATAAATAATTTTTGATTTATTAAAAAATTTAAAGGTATTTTAGGAGTTCAATTTTATTTAAACATTGGATATTTTGTTGCCTTGATGAAAGTATAACATATGTAAATTTTAAATTCATCAAATAATTGAAAAGTTCTTTATATTTTATTTATTTAATGTATATGGACATTTTGCATGTATGTCTATACAACACTTGCAGACTGGTTTCAGAAGATGCCAGAAGAAGGCATGGGATCCTCTACAAGAGAAACCAGTGCTCTTAATCCCTGAGCCATTTCTATAGCTCCCAGTACATTATATTTGCATTTTACTAGGATAAACAGTTATGATACAATGAGATCAAATAAAGAAAATAAGAAATTGCAAAAATGCATTAGCTGACATAGACATAAACAATGAGTATTAATTACATATTATGATTGATTATTATCAATTATTTTTTATAAACATAATCAAAATACTAGAGAGAGCAAACTAATGAGTGACTGATTTATTTTGCTCCTAATTTCAAAAGGTTCAATAATTGGTTAATGGCCAGAAAGGCACAGCAGTGAAAGGGCTGGGGGTGGGAGTCAGCAAGTGTTTCATCACCTGGTGGCAAACAAGAAGCTGGAAGAATGCAGAGATGAGACCAGGACAGACGTAGCCATCAGGATATGCCCTGTGACCTACTTTCTCCAGCTAACCTCTTAACATCAAGATTCTCCCGAAATAGCACCGCCAAATGGCAATTGATCTTCCCTCCGTGCATTAAACTGTGACGGACATTCTGATCTCAACCACAACAGTCATTTAAGAAACATGGCAAGGAACACAGAACTGAGAAATCATACCTCAATCACTTTATGTGCATATGAAATTACAAACAAAGACAAACACCGGAATATAAAATAATCCCAAAAGACAGCTTTAATTGCTATAAAATAACTTCAGAGTTCCTGACTTCTATACATTTTCATGATTAGCCTAAACCCTGTTTTCTGCAGAGTTTAAGATTCTAAAACTGATTTTGAAATCAGCAAGGCATTAATAATTTGAAGTATGGCTTTGGATTTTAATATCTCAAAATTTTGAGAAACTGAAATCATTTAATTCAGATATGTGCTGTTAAGTAACTTAACCTCTCTGCGTCTGTTTTCTTAACCTACAGCGCTTTCCTGAAACTTAGAGAAAATACATGTGAATAACCTAGAATGCACAGTTGTGCAGAAAGGGGTCAGCTATTATTACATCACTGCCATCATTGCGACAGGTATATCACCAAATATGTATATTTGCCAAAAAGAATAAGCGATTCAATTCTGTAAAGTATATGGGAGAATTAAGAAAAGGAAAAAAACTTCTTAAACTGTACAAAGAAGGCATTGTGCCTTTTCCTTGAAGTAAACACTGAATGATGAAGCATTCTTTTCTGTTATACATGAAAATACCCACATTATCTTTGCATGTAATGCATTTTATCTAAACATAAAGACCCGAAAGCCAGTGAAGTTTTTTAGTGTAAGAAAGTTAGGAATGAAAGACTGAATGAAATAGCTAAAGTTTACCTTTAAAGAAGTAAATATTAATCTTGAATTTTTGTTAGTATATACCTTGATGACACTGGTTTTACAGATTTATAAAAATAACATAGAAAAATACTTAGAAATAAATTATGAGTTTATTTGGGATGATGAGGAAAGATTTGTATTGCTAAATGTACATGTACCTAGTGAGGTAATGTGGTAAGTATATCTTATTTCAGACTGATAAATAGGCCTGTGGAGACAGCTAGGAATAGATTTTAGATCAGTATAGAATTCTGAGCCTTAAGTGGGTTACGCTGCTGAAGGATGTGACTTAAGCACACTTTGTTTTATTTCTATGTTGAAAACTACTTCATGCAAGAATACAAACAACTCCTATTGCTCAAAATTAAGAAGTCTGCTAATTAATAAAAGTTGATCTTTATAGAGATCATGTTTCCATCTCACAAACCAAAAAAAAAAAGGCCTTTTGAATAGCTATTACCTATTATTACCTCAATGTATTGGTGCAGCTAAAGGGGTCTCTCAAAAGGTTCATTTTTATGCTATCTTTCCAAGGATTCATAATTATGGTCAAAGATTACATCAAAGATGAGAATATAGCCTATTAATCACAAATTCTCAAACAAAATAATAAAAATAAATCTGAAAGTTTGGTTTGAGAATGTTTTATGAAAGAAAGTATATTTATTTGGGTTGGTTTTTGAATTTTTATTAATGTTTTAGTCATTTTGTTGTTTCTTATTTGGGTTGGTTTTTGAATTTTTGTTTATGTTTTAGTCATTTTGTTATTTCTTGGATTTTTTTTGGTTTTTTGTTGTTGTTGTTGTTGTTGTTGTTGTTGTTTTTGCTTTGTTTTTAAGATGGGATATCAACCTGTACCCTGCTGGAACTCACTATGTAAATCAGGATTGCCTTTAACTCACAGGGATTTACCTGTTCTTGTCACCCCTGTTCTGGGATCAAAGATGTGAGCCATTTCTTGACTTTCTAAGACAGGTTCACATTATATAGCTTAGGCTGTCCTTAATTTTTGATTCTCACACCTCAGCCTCACAAGTACTATAATTATATGCATGTGTACCACTCTTTTTCTTTTGGGCCACCAACCAACTCCCAAATCATGACACAGACTTCGTATTAGCTATGAATGCTAGACCTAGCTTTTGCTCATTTCTGGCTAGCTCTTTTAACTTACATTAAACTGTTTCTCTTTATCTAACCTTTTGCCTGGGAGCTTTTTACCTTTCTTCCTGTGTTTCTTACTTTCACTGCTTCTCTTGTCTGGCTGGCATGCCTGGCTTCTGGCCCTAGGCATATCCCTCTCCTCCCTGTTCTCTTCTTTTGTTCCTCCTTTTTCCACACCTAGATTTCTCCTCCTATTTATTCTATCTGGCAGCAAGCCCTTCCTATCCTTCCTCTGCCTAGCTATTGGCCACCCAGCTTTTTATTAAACCAATCAGGTGCCTTAGGCAGGCAAGGTGAAACAAATGCAACACATCCTTACCTAATCAAACAAATGCCAGCACAGACAAACATAACATAGCACTACATCATTGACAAAGGCAGCAGAAACAAGTGTAACACAACCTCACATAAAGTGATATTTCACAGCCTAAACAAATGTAACACATCTTAGTCTAGGAAAAATAATTTTAAAACATACATGTGCCTCTGTACCTAGTTGGGTGGGAGTTTTAATCTCAGCGAACTAACATCCATAACACAACTTCTTCCAAGCATTCTAAAAGCTATGTATGTATCCATTTGTTGACACTGTAAATAGGTTTACAAAGTGTACAGTAGCAATTCACTTCTGAAATGAATTTGTCAATACATCTACAACACAAGCAAGGGATCTAGATTTTTTTTAAAGCTACAGCTAATCACAGCATGCTTCAGTACTGAATACATAATAGAAATCTAATTTTGTGCACACCCTATTTTGTGCCTAGAACTAATGGTAATAAACAAAAAGTATAAGCCATAAACCAGTTCCTTTCTCAATAAAAGAATATTAACACTCTTAAAACACTGATGATATAGTAAATGGTTATAATAAATAATAAAATATGTAAGAAGGAATATTCTGTTTCTCCAAGTACAGATGGTATAGTAAGTGCTATATGAATTGAAGAAATACAGATCTAAGGCTGAATTCTTGCTTGGCTATTTTTTAGTTGTTACGATCATAGATGAGCCCAAATTCATCAAAGCTAAGTTTTTAAGGCTTCTATTTTGCAACATCTCAGAGATGTTCAAAACAAATGGTTGACTAACTTTTTCCTGAAAGAGAAATATGCATCCAATTTTTCAGTAATTGTTAATAAAAAACTTTCATACTTTGGTCTTGTACAGGAAAATATCATACCTTTTTAATTTTAAATTTTTTCATATTACAATTAATTTTGAATTCCTAAATGCTCACTCCCCAGTAAAGAGCTTATATGTTTTCTACTTATAGTGGAAAGAAAGATAATTTCCTTTAACAATTATTAATAGAGACACCTATATCCATCACAGAAAGAAATGAGAAAGCTGCTCCATGGAATCATGTGGTAGAAACCAGATGAGGTATGGAGAGCTAGAAGAGGAAGGAGTCTGTGCTGTTTCAGCTATCACACAGGCTCAGAAATTGCTCTTCCACACAGATTGAACTTTTCGGGGAAGCAATGAAGATGGATCAGCCCTTGGAGAATTTACATCTGTAATCTTGTCAAACTCTACAACTGCATTCTAGTTCCCAAATTAGACTTGTACTTCTAAATGAAATTTTAATTTACAGCCTAAAAACGGAACCCTTAAAAACAACATCTGGCTAGTATTCCTAATCTATTTCTGCCAGACTCAATATTCAAAGAGTTCCAGCAGTGTTCTGCAAATTGTGGACTATCCAAGGTTGCTGGTAGGTCTCATTAATCTCCCTTAGCAACCACATAGTACTAACTCAGTTCTAGGCACTCTGCTGGGTACTGGACATACAAAATGAATAAAATTAGTATAGGCAGGGATGTGATGTAAATAAGTATTTATAAGTTTTCCATATTCTCTATATATTATGATTGCATGTTGAAGAAAGGAGATGTAAAGAGACAATGGACATCTAATGTATAAAAGAGGGTGAATAAGCCAAGCTTTTTCTAGAGAAAAGTAAAATGGGAGGGCTGAGGAGGTTTTAAATAGTATGTATCTCTTACAAATATCAGTAATGATAAATTAATATAAAATGGTAAAATAAAAAAATGACAAACTTCACAGATGTTAAAATTAAATTCTCCGCATTTACTTAAAAATATCTTTACTCAAATAGGTTAATTTTAACTCAAGGATAAGGAAATATAAGTCCTTATCACAATTCTTGTGGGTGTTTCCAAGATAGGCCATTAGTCACAAGAATATAAACATCAAACTCAAGATTCAAACATTTCATAATCATAATCAATGATGTTGGGCCAAATTAACAAAGATAAATGGTATGGCCTGATCTTAACTAGCACATATATATAAAGTAACTTTCCCATGTTACATAGCTAATGAATAGAAAAGTCACAAATTAAATCCAGTTCTGATTTCCACAGCATTAACCATATGTTTGGTGCAGTTCGTCATTCAATCAATGAGTTCCTACTGTCTACCAGGAATAGCTGTAAGTGTGGAGACAGCATCATAGAGCACAAATGACATTCAGTCAATGGTCATGGAGGGTCACTAACATGTGATACATGTTGTTAACACTTGGCACATCAAAGCAAGCAAAATGGCCAGATAGTTCTTCTCGTCTATCTTAATCTAAAAATCAAGAATGGTGGCTTGAAGTTAAAACCTAATGAAATTCCAGGAAGGTGAGTAAAAGTTTCTTGGAGAAGATGATAAAATGGCTCAGGATAATGTAACTACAACCAAAAGTCTGCAGAAAAACATGTCAGGTTACATAGAAACAAATGATTAAGACTAGGCCATATTTATTGAATATAGATCCTTTTCTCATACAATATACCCTGACTGAAGAGGATATAATATATCTTCTCACTCTACCCCTCCCAGACCAAGAACCAGGGGAAAACCGAATACTACTGGTCAAAAAAAAAAAAAAAAGGACTGATAAAATGACGATTCCTAACGTTATCCTGCTACATTCATAGATCAGAGCCTTGCTCAGCCATCATCAGAAAAGCTTTGTCCTCGAGCAGGTGGGAACAGATGCAGAGACCCAGAGCCAGACATTACACACAGAGAGACCTTGGAACATTCAGTTATAAATCAATGTCTTCCCTCAGAGCTCAGGGGACCCCGCAAAAGAAGAAGCAGAAAGAGTGTAAGATCCTCTAAATCAACCAAGTAAAGCCTATATTAAACTCAAAGACAGCAAAGCAGCAAGTACAGTTCCTGCATGAGTCTGCACCAGGTTCTCCACATCTATATTACAGCTTTCAATTTCGTATTTTTATGGGAACCCTGAAAAATGAGTTTGTCTCTGAGTGTTGTGCCTTTCTTGGGCTCTTTCCTTTCTGTCGGTTTTTCTTGTCCAACCTTGATCTAATGGTTCTTATTTTATCTTATTATAAAATCTGAATTTTTTATTTGTTAAAGTTTTCTTTAAAATTCGGTGCTGGAGCTCAGTATAAAATAATTTACCTCTACTGTACATGAAACCCTGGGTCCAATCACCAGTATTTCCAATAAATGTGGTGACACAAGCTTGTAATCCTAGAAGACCAGACAGAGGCAGGAGAACCAAAAGTTTGAAGTTATTCTTGACTACACTGAGAGTTCAAAGCCAGACTGAAAGACATTAATCTCTGCCTGCCTGCTCCTCACCCCCACATAAAAATAACCAGTACCAAGCTTTCAAGCATAACCTTAACTGTACTTATTCTCCCTACTGACCACTACGCTGGAGCATTCATTCTGTTAGTTAGTATTCTAAATTAACACACCCCAATTCTAAATTCATCTTGGTTTCTTACTCAATATATTTCATTTTCTCTTTTAAAGAAAAGCTTACCTTTTGCATAATACCAGTGACATACGGAGGCAGTGGACAATTCAGTATCAACACAGGAAAGTCAAAATAAAACAACCAGACTAATCTCTGTAGAGAATTTTTGACTGTGATTTCTTTATTTAAAATAGAAGTCAATTACAGAGGTTATTGTTAAAAATTAAGAATGACTTCTCAAATTTTGCATGCAAATAGATGGAAATAGAAAACACTATCCTGAGTGAGGTATCCCAGACCCAAAAAGAGGAACATGGGATGTACTCACTCATAATTGGTTTCTAGCCACAAATAATGGTCATTGAGTCTATAATCTGTGATCCTAAAGA
>NC_022016.1:77718203-77719585 GCF_000317375.1 Microtus ochrogaster | reverse complement strand
TCCAGTGGTGATAGGCTTGGTTTCTACTATGTAAAGTGCTAGAGCCTGGGCTAATGTCACATTAGACAAGTAAAGCTACAATTTTTCAAGTGAGAAAGAGAAACACTGTATAAATTATAAAATTAGATAAATTATAAAATCCTAATTAGAAAATTAGATCACAAGAACAATTAAAAAATATAACAATGTCTCTAAGAGACTACTATAGAAAACATGAGTTTTTCAAAGATTTTTCAGTTTTGAAGAAAAATGTTGAGCTCAATACATTTTAATAACTAGAAAAATAAAAGTGGAGGGGTACAAGCATCATGATATCACATATTTATAAAATATAATAAATTTTTCTTAAAAATATATAGTTTCTTTAGAAATCCTTCAAATTTTTCTCTCATAGTTCACATGAAATTTTACTAGCAATATTCATTGTACATGATAGAAATCAAAGCATTTTCATACAAGTATACCATGCACTTTGCCCATATGCACCTCCTGCCCTCCAATTCCTCCATGTTTCCAACTGTTACTATTATCCATTGTCCCTTCATTGTGCATATGTACATTTTCTTTATCCACTCACATTTACTGACACCAAGGCTGGTTATCTAACTTGATTATTAAGAACAATGCTACGGTACACAGAGAAATGCAAGTATTTCTGAGGCATACTCAAGAGTGGTGAAGCTAGGTCAACTGATAGATCCCTATGTAGTTTTCTGATGAACTTCCATATGTATATTCCCATAATGTTTGGACTAGCACACATACCCACCAGTAGTTTATAAGAACTTCTCCCCAGCTTCTACTGTGGGTTTTTTGTTGTTGTTGTTGTTGTTGTTGTTGTTATTGTTCTTAATGAAGGCTGATGAGAAGCCAAGGATAATGGCACTAGGTTTTGATCCTAATACATGAACTGGCTTTGTGGGAGCCTAGCCTGTTTGGATTCTCGCCTTCCTGGACCTGGATAGAAGTGGGAGGATTAAAGGCCGTGCCAATGGTCTGTCTTTTTTATTCTTTCCAAGAATCAACTCTGTCTCATTGATTCTTTGGGTTGTTCTTTTTTCACTTCATTTAGTTAATTTCCTTTCAGATCTTTACTATTTCTTCATATTTAATAATTTTGATTGGCTAGATCCATATCTCTCACTCTATAGAAAAAGTAAATTAAAAACGGATCAAGGACAGCCCCAGACACTTTAAATTAGAAGAAAAAATTGCACATTTCAAGATGTAGGTATAAGAAAGAGCACTCTAAAAATAAAATTAAAAATCTACAAATCAAAACCCAGTGCCAGCTGGGCGGTGGTGGCGCACGCCTGTAATCCCAGCACTTGGGAGGCAGAGGCAGGCGGATCTCTGTGAGTTCGAGACCAGCCTGGTCTACA
>NC_022016.1:77647995-77718103 GCF_000317375.1 Microtus ochrogaster | reverse complement strand
AAACCCTGTCTCGAAAAACCAAAAAAAAAAAAAATACCTGGGATGTTGAGAGAGATGACAATTTACAACAATTTTTAGAGGATGAGTCCATGCCATTAAAAGTTTGTCCAACCAAAAGTGTGGTATTCTTGTGAGGCTCCTAAAAGTGGGACAGGGACTGTCTGTCTCTGTTACCTGCTCTTGGGATCCTTTCCTCCTACTCAGTTGCCTAGTCCAACCTCAAAAGGTGAAAAAAAAGTCATGTAATTGTGATGGGGAGAAGGAAAAAGAAGAATAGCTTTCACTCTCCAAGTGACTTCTATAAACTAGGAATTCTAATCCTCATAGTAGCCTCAATAAATTAGCATCTCCATTTCAGAGACAATGTGCATGAAGCTCTGAAAGGGACGATAACTTTCAAATCAGGTACCTACCAAGTAAGTTTATTCTTGCTAGCCATTGTTTTGTAATATAAAATTCAGAAAAACTACAAGAAGTAGGTGTCTCTATATTTACTACACTCCAAAACTCAAGGAATAAAGGTAATATTGGCACTGAAAATGTGAACGTGAAAGGATCAGGTACTTGCTGTGTCATGTTGAAGAATATGGATGACAAAAACTGATGAAATAACAATAAATAGCATTGAATTTTAATCTTTATTGCCAAAATTGCCAGGAATGTAATAATAATTAATAATCAATAAGTAGAATTTCCGAGGTTAGTAAAGCACAATTTTGGGTGTTTCTGTGAGGGAATTTCTAGAGGCAACTAGGTCAACTAGAGGCAATTAGGTCATGTGGGATCTGACCCGATAATATAATTAGGAGGTATTCAAAGATAGGAGAAGGAACAAATTGGTCTCATACATGAAAATTTAAAGGGAAAGGGAGGAGGTCATGAAGGATTACATCCAACTTCCAGAAAGTCACTAAGATTACGTCATGTGTAGCAGGATAAGATTCTTCTGAGATGCTATTGCACTAAACTGCAAAACTGCAGTATAACTTGGAATGAAGATTCAAAGGTGCTGGAAATGCTAGGACTATAGCACAAACATGAAAGAAAAATTTAGCATTAGAATGGCGCCCACAATAGAAAAGAGAAAGGCTACATGTACTCTGTGAGGCATTGCCATAGGAATGGGCCTGCCCAAGGCCACTGGGTTCCAAATGATTGAATCAAAAGCCATGAATATTAGCATGGAGCTATATAATTTTAGTTGATTTGTGCCCAATCCACCCTTGCTATGCCCACATTCTTGATGTTGTGAATATTTACTCCCTGCCATTGTATACTAGAGTATACAGGTTAACATTTTTATTTAACAAAAACTCAAGGCAAAGATGTTGCTTTGAATATCAAAAAAGAATTTGGACTTTTGAACATTCTTCAGATTGTTCAGACCTTGGCGACTTTCACAGCTGGACTAAATGTATTTTGCATTGTTAAGTAAATATAAGATTTTAGAGCACAGGAATTGAATAGTCAAAGCTTCTCTTCATGTAATAAATGTATTTTGATGTCTGAGATATTTGAAAATAACTGAATTCAAGTGAGTTTTTAATGTTGGCATTTATTTTTTAATCAACTAAAATGAAAACCAACAAAAAGCTATATTGTATGTGTATATGTATATATTTTAAGAAGTCTGTAAAATCGTAAGACTCCATATGGGTTTATCAAAAGTCTTTTTATGTTAGTTAGCCATCCCCATCCTCCTGCCTCTCACCTGCCTGCCAATCCGTCACATCATTTAACTCTTTTGTTCCATTATCCTTCTTCACTTCTACATACCATTTGCATTCAAGTCACAATCCTTATTTTTTCATTATAGAAGTATGTATGTTCAAAAATGGGATTTTTAAACGCAGCCAAATATATAATCAAAGACTTATTAGTCTAGACTCTATTTCAATTACTATTGAGAATTTGGTGTTTTTTGTTTTGTATTTTGTTAATATGAAGTTATATATTTATAGTATTATAATAATACTATATAAAGTTATATCATGCATTTACATTTATTACTTTAAGTATTTTTATACTAACTTGAATTGTTTGACAATTAAAAACTTGGTGAATGTGTAAAATTCTAGAAAGTTCTATAGCTCTCTTAACTCCAGATATTTTTATTCCATTCCATAAAAGATGTAGGTAAAAATTCAACTTAATGAAGAGACAGCAAAATGATTAATGAAGATACTGTGCCAAATTTCTAAGCTCCACTTCTACAATCTCCACTTAGTGATAAACCAATGAGAAAATGTTTTGACCTCTCTACTCTTCAGCTGACCCTGCTATAAAGTAAAGGTGAAGAGAGTTACATAGCATAAATAACTGACAGGACCATCTGAGAATTTCATAGAAGGTTTTGGAAAGTTCCTAGCACAGAGTAGCACTCAGTGAATATTTTTAATATCATAAATAGTTATTTTTTATTATTATCATTATTATTATTCTCATCTATTACATTGTGGCTGAAATTTCCCCTCCCTCCATCTCCCCAGTGTTTCCCCCATAAAGAATTCTCATTCAGGATATTCTTCTTAGATCACATTTTCAGAAGTAAAAATTACTGAGCCAAAGAGTACAAACAAATTTAAGATTGCCAAACTGTTATCTGAAAGTATGTAAATACTGATAATTTATATTAAAGCAGAAGTATACAAAATTAATATGGTTAGTTAAATTTATATTTGGTGTTTTATCTCTATTACATTTTTCTGGGAAGCAAAGCAAGATCAAAATTTTTCAATGATCTTTCCACAGCAATATGAATTTTAGAAGCTATTCAAATGTGAAAATACAGTCAATAAGAGATAAGGAAATCAGATAGGATGTCATAGTATCTGGTTTTAGCACAGGAAAATTAAAGCGGGCAGAAAGGGAAGATGCAGGTGTCAGTCCTCCCCAAGCCCAAAAGCAGAACAGCTTGGAGAGTGTTATTAAGGCAGAGAATTGCTCATAATGTTAACAATACACACTTACTCACTTATGAATTGTTAAATATAGACTTTTAAGGGGTTTTTGAACATATAATGCATATTGTATTTTATTCCTAAAAGTATACCATCTCTTGAAGAACTATATCATGGCTCAAAGATAAACCTATTTTTAAAGAACCAGATATAGAACTAAAAATAGTTTAAAGTCTTGCACATGCATACACATACACCATTACTCTCCAGATTGGATTAATGCAATGTATATAAACAAAGAGAAAGGAATGATTTTGGGCAGTGACATGTTTTTAAATATTTATCTATACAAAGTGAAAGCCAATTCCTTACTACTTTTCTCACAGTACATTTGCGATTTACCCAAAAACTATCAACCCTCTTTAGACATTCTTACAATATTTTAGTACAGCTAAAATTTTCAAGATTGATTTTTTCATTTTTAATATCAGTATGTTAGAGAGCATACCAACTAAAATACTGTATTTCCCAGCTTCCCTTACAGCTAAATTCCTCCAGATAACTAAGGTCTTGCCAATGATAGGTAAACAGAACTTTTGCACAGAAAGCTAGAAGATTTCTTCTAGGAGAAGAATTAAGAGTCCTAATTTACATTTTCTTTTGTCATTCTTTGCTACAATATTGAAATAATATGAAAGCAATGCTCAAGTTCTAAAAAAAAATGTCTTTATAATATGAAAAGAAAAATAGTAGAGGGTAAAGGAAGGATCATAACTCACAGGTGACAGACCAACACTAAGGAACTAATTTTGAGCTACCTAACTCTAGAGTTAATTCACACAACAAAAACTTTTTTAAAATATTGTTCTTTTTAATATTTCCATCATAAATAGAAACACTAATATGCAGAGCCAAAATTGACTTAAATTTGGTTTTGTACAGCATGGTTGTCCTTTCTAGCAGCCCCTTAATATTCAGAAATGTCATAATATTAGACCAGTAATAGTATTTCAATTCAATGAGCATGAATATATTAAACAAAGAAATAGGATAAGAAGTTCTTGGGTCAAATAAAAACTATATTTCTTTTAATGTCTTTATTCAAGTATAACTTACATACAATGCAACATATGTGTAATATATACAAATTGGCAAACATGAAGATAAGCATACATTATTGGAGCTATTATCATAATCGACATCACAGACATATCAACCATTTGTTGTGTATTTTTGAAAGACAGAGGGGAAAGAGATATAACATAAGATCTACTCTCTTAGAAAATTTAATTATAGAATATAGTTACGTACAGGAATATGTGGGTATACATGTATATATACATTTCCCTATTATCCATTCATCTAGAATAACTAATACTTTGAAACTTTTCACTAATATATCATTTTTCCTCCCTCCAAAACCTGGTAATCCTCATCTCACTGCTGCTACTCTAGATTCTTCATATACATGATATTATATGTTTTTGTTTCTTCTGTGTCTAGATATTTTATTTAGCATTATACTTTACAGGCTAACTGATACTATTAAAATTGCATCCTTCCTTCATTTTATTTTTAAGATTCAATCATATTTCACTACATGATAAAGCACATTTTCTTTTGTCTACTTGTGCATTAATGGTTATTATTATAATCTTAGGGGGACCTTAAGAAAATTTAGAATTATGATCAAGTCCTGACTGGAGTATTCTGTGTGGCTTGATCTTCTCAGCCAGCAGTCTTGAGGCTGTTCTGGATGTAGAACTCAGACATCTGGGCCATCTGTTCCTAATGGAGATTCTTTAGGGGGTCTTCCTTGATCAAACCTGATTTTTTTAACTCAGAATGAATCCACAGCCACTGATTTCCTGTGGAAACAAAAGCAAAGCCTCTTCCCCAATGTAACATATCTTTTGACCTAAATTTTGAAGTCAAGGCATTTCCAAATATATATGCTGGATTAATCCAGAAGCATTTATAATCAAATGTCATTTAGCAGCTTTTGATCCTTTTTCAGCATTCAAACAATTCAAAGACAACATAATAACACCCAGTATCCAGACCCTCTGTGTATTTTCCATCTTATGTGGCTTTTTTAAAAACTCTCTTTTTTCTTTTTAATTTTTGGTTTTTGGAGACTAGGTTTCTCTGTGTATCTCTGGCTGTCCTGGCACTTACTCCATAGAGCAGGTTTTCTTGAACTCACAAAGATTCACCTGCCTCTGCCTCCCAAGTGTTGGGATTAAAAGTGTGTGCCACCACACCCAACTTCTTTCTCTCTCTCCCTCCCCCCCCCTCTCTCTTTCTTTTAAGGACTTACTTTATCCTTTTTATTTTCTCTCCCAAGCCTACATATTATTTTAAACACACTGTAAACCATTTAGAGGTTTTCTTCATTTGAATCTATCTTTAGTGTTTATCTCTCTTTTTCTGACAACATGAGTCTTTAATTTGCTAAGCAATATAGCTAGGATTAAAGCCATGGCTTTGGAGACTGGATCCACCCCGTTCTCAGCTTTCTGCAAGTCTAGCCTCATGGCAGAGGTACTGTAGGGAACCATGTTTATCGCCACAACTCTACGGAGTTTCAAGGTCTGTGCTGCCACCAAGAATCATGCTGTCGGCTATTCATAAACATCATTTAAGTGTTTGTTGGCAGATCCTCTTAAAAACAGTTACAAGGTTTTTTGAGACAGGGTTTCTCTGTGGTTTTGGAGCCTGTCCTGGAACAAGGTTTTTGCAGCTAAAGCTGAGTCGGGAAGCCTCTCTTAAAGTGAGGTGTGCTTGGCTCTAGCAAACAGAGCCTATCTGAGAAAATGCTGCTACCAAGAAGCCTTGCTTAATTCTGTTCTTTTGTGTCTAGAATTACTTCTCTAGAATTCAAGATTAAGTAGAAATCTAGTGCAACTAAACTCCATGGAATATATGAGAGTGACCCTAACAAAGACTCCTAGTAATGGGAGACAAGGAGCCTGAACCAGACATTTTCTAAAACCAGGAAGGCCTCTATTGGTGGGATCAGGACACTAACCCAGACACAAAACCTTCTACCTACAGCTTGTTCTGCCTGTAGAGTACTCTGGAACCAGAGTCTAGCTGAATCTTCATCAAAGAGACCAGAGGGACTTCATTTAGCATTGGATGGGACCAGATTCACAGTTCCACAGTTAAACATTAGGCAGAATTCTGCAGATCCTGCAGAGGAGGGGCATGGAAGGAAGGATCAGAGGAACCAGAGGAGTTAGGGACAACAAGAGAACATGGCCCACAGAATCAATAGGCCAGGACTGGGGTGGAGCAGCTCACAGACATAAGGGAGCCTGTAGAAGGTCTGCCCTCAGCCCCTTACATATATATGGCTGAGTAATGTGGTGTTCTGGAATTCATAACAGCAGGAATGGGGCAATTGCTGACTCTTTTGCCTACTTATGGGACCGTTTTCCTCCTGCTTGGATGCCTTGTCCAGACTTGATGTGATGGTATGTTTCTGGTTTAATTGTAGCATATTACGCAGTTATTGGTTGATGCACCTGAGAGACATGTTCATTTCTAAGGAGAGACAGGGCCAGTAACTTGTGTGGGTCTTGGGGAGAAAGGAAATGGGAAGGATGCTGGGGGAAGTGAGGGGAGGGGAAACTGCAGTCAGGATATAATAAATGAGGGAACAATAATTTTTAAAATTACCTTTAAAAAGTAAAACAAATATGATAAAGCCTATATTAACCAATTATTGCTATGTTCTGGTACTACATTAGGTATTGAGAAAATAGAGATAATAAGTTCAAAACTTCTGTCTTCAGGAGAAAGATCCTAACCTAATTAAAATTAAGGGAAAGTGGATCATTGCAGTATATTGTCATAAGCATTGTGACAGAGATAAATATGAAGTACTATAAGATCATGAAGGAGTATTACTAATTTAGGGAGAATTCCAAAAGAAAGTATCACTTAAGAAGAGCTCTGAAGAACTAATGAACACAGGATCCCTGTCCCTAGAAAAATGCTAAAAGGTTTTAAAATATAATGCCGTACTATAGACATGACAGGGTGTATACATCCTTTGATAGATGACTGTGCTTCAGTGGTAAGCAAAAGGGGCAAATACATATTGAAAGCAGATTTTGTAAGGAGTACTGAAAGTTACATTCTTGTTATTTAAGCAAGCTGGTAAAGTTACTTAATTTCCAAAAATACGAAATTAGATAGAATAATAACACATGTTTAATTATAATATATGTTGTTCAGTGCCACACCTCGCTCACAGCAAATTTTAATAAACAACTGATAAGAATAAAAAAGAGGGGCACATCCTGGAAGTGCATTCTATAAAATGGTAGCATGTTAACCTGAAAAGTCAGAGGGAGCTACTGAGGGGTATTAAGCAAAATGTGTATATTTTAAAAATACCCTTCTAACTACAATATAGATACTATATTGAATATGCAATGATCAGTCATTACTAAAAAATGATGACTGTATAAAATGGCTCTGGCTACAATGACAGAGAAGTTGGGTGTAAGTGATGTTTTGATTTGTATTAAGTTGATACTATGCAAGTTTCAAATGAGTGCATACGTAGAAAATATTACAAGAATCCATTACATTTTTACTTAAAACTTTTTTTTTTACCTTTCAACATATTTTGATCCTATTCCTATTGATATCTTGTGCGTCCGGCTCACAAAACTACCTCCCAGGGTTCAGATTAGATGCTGCAGCTTAACAAAAGGGACACAGAAAACTTCTGAGTGGTCATGGAATGAACTAGCGCACATGCTGTTCCAGTCACGCTCCTTGTTCTTTGGCCTAGTTCTCTGCTCCTAATCATCTATAACTTCTTAGCTCTAATTCTTTACTTCCAATTCTATAGTGTTAAATCTTTTTCTAATTCTCTGTTTCAATTCTTTGTTCCAATTCTCACTGCTTCTCTGTTCATTAGCTTAAATACATTTTTTACAGGAGGCTTGAAGCAATAAAAAAAAATCACAAGAGTTACATCTCATTGGTCAAAAAGCAAATTCACTTCAGTGAGCAATAAGAACAAAACCCTTTACCATGACAATACAAAGTTTCAAGGTTTCTGGAATGAGACTGTGACCAGAGAATGGGGGCACAGTGCCCAGTGAGATAGGCTATGAGCTATAGTTCTTTTATCAGTTAGACTTGGCAAACCAGAATTGGTATGATTTTTCAGGCTTCTTTGTGTTAATAACCTTGGTTAGATACCTGTGACTCTGACCTTGTGCATAACTGTAAAGTTTTAAATGTATGATCCATTTACCAAAACCTTTAGTCTAGTTTGAACTTTCTCTGAAGTAAATATGATCTAACTGCATGCAATTTGCCTTAGACCGAGGAGAAATTGTTATTTTCTTGTGTTAAGTCTGAGTAAAAGGAACAAATCAGGCTTTAAATGTCTCAGTCTTGCGGAACAACAGATATAATTATGAAGCATATCCTAGTATATTTTTATTTCAAAATCAAACAAATAATGAGAAGTCATCTTCCTGACCATCCACAGATATATGTGTGCCCAGCAGATAGAATATTTTCATGGGATAAACACACCCACAGTGGGAAAACATGCAAAAGCTACTCTTAAGGAAAAAAAAAAGAAATGACTCATGAGAGAAATTGCAGAAAGAGGTAAACAGTTTTACAGCCAGTGACCCCACGGTTGTACCAAGTGGGGTTCCCCATCAGAGAATCACTCATCTGGTAAGTCGAAGTTTCATAATTTCATGGTTTTAACAGCTGAATAATATTAGATAAATGTACCACATTTTCATTATCCATTAAACAGTTGATGGACAGATAGGCTATTTCAAATATCTGGCCACTATTAACAGAGCAGCAATGAACATAAATGAAAAAGTATCTCTTTTGTATTATATAGAGTCTTTATGGTATACAGCCACAAGCAGTACAGCTGGGTCTTGTGGCAGATCAATTGTCAGCATTTTGAGGAACCTCTACACTGATTTCCAGAGGAGCTGTACTAGTTTGCACTCCAACAAGCAAGGAATTAGTGTTTCCCTTTCCCTGCATTCTTGTCAGCATTTGTTTTATTTACTTGTGTTTTGAAATCTGAGCAATAATAACTACCTGAAATGTTGTTGATTATGTTTTAAATTTTTGAAAATACATATGGCAGCATTAGTAAGTACTAAGTAGAAAATGTTTCCTCTAAAATGTTATATAGAAGTGGGACAACATGGTCTCTTTATAGAAATAGCTAAGTTTTGAACAGTACAGAGTCAGAGGAAGTACTAGATGCAATTAAGAGCTGTGAAGATCACTGACTGAAACGTATTCTCCCAGTCAGTTTCTAAGCTATAAAGTGATAGTAAGCTAATTTTGAACTATATAATTCCATAAAACTATTAATCTCTAATCAAATGCAAGCTCATTTGCAGTAAAAATTTTTTTCCTTTTGTGTCCTTCCTCATGCAAAATACACAGAATTGGATGAATGTGGAAATGCCACAGAAATTTACAAACTTAAGGTGTTGCATTCTTTCAAAAGAATTAATAACATCTTTGATCATCTGTGTGTGTTCCAAATATTTATATGTATAATGTTACTTAATTCTTGCCTGCACACTTTCCTTATTGGCACCTGAGGCACCACTGTGACCAACAGCTTGGGTATGCCTTTCACCCACTCACTCGGAATTGTGCTGGCTGCAGTTGATGGTCAGTACCTGTGGCTTTTTAAATGAAAAACTCAGTTTTTCAGTCAAAAAGGTCATCCTCCAAGATCTCCTCAGCACTTGGCTAGCTGCTACTACCATTCTAGACAATATAGATATAGCAGAATATTACCAACATTACAAAAGATTTCTTTGAGTAATACTTATTCAGAATATACTGGGGTATTAAAATGTTAGAATACATATACTTTACAAACAGAAACACACATACAATGCTGTTTTTTGAGCTATAGTGTTTTAAAGAATTCTAATAATATATAAAAGCCTGTCTCAATTATCCACAATTAAATCTCAAATTCCTAAGGGTATAATTGATGTTATAGAAAATACCTGGACAATATGAGAATATTTTATAATACTTTAACATGATCTCATTGAAATTTTAGTAGATGCTGTCTGGGCTGGGAGAATAGAACAAAAGCTACAAAAATAATGGAGAGTAAAGAAATAATCACTTGTAGTGATATTCAAAATGAAAGGAACAAAATTATTTTATTGAAAAAAGACAATTATCTTGTATTATTATGTTACTAACTTCTCTGGATTATATTCTTTTCAAAAATATGTCTTAGGAAGGCATTAAGAATGTACTTTTAAAAATATATTTCTGACATTTCACTAGGCTCTTTAAAAGGATATTAGGTAGAAGAACCATGGAACATTAAAGAAATTTATTGCTTTCAATTTAGTGTTCCACAGAAGCAGGAATATGGACATAAGTTAGAGGAATGTCACAGAGAAGAAAGAGAATGGAGTTTGAGGGGCAAAGTGGCTAATGATAAAATATTCATATCTATGTATAGCTAAATCAAGTCACTTATAAAAGGTCAAATAAAAAAGTACAAATATGTGAGGAGTACAAATTTTAAGAGATTTTTAGCAATGATATTTTATCATAAGATGGACAACTCCAAAGATATACATGAAGCCAAATTTAAGGGAGCTTCAAAGAATATAATTTCAAAAAGCAGATTTTCATGTTTAGAGATACATCTTCTTACTAATCATGGTGGTACATGCCTTTAAAACCAGGATTTAGGAAGTAGAGGCAGAAGGATCAGAAGCCCAAGGCTACACTCCACAACAAAGTAAATTTGAAGCCAGTGCTATAACACCTCTGTCTAAAGCAAAACAAAAACTAACTGCACAGAAAAGAAACATGCCTTCTGTAGGAAATAAATGGTAAACACAATGAACATATTTTATCATTGTGTTTTTTTAAAAATCTAAGTATTAATAAACCACTGGAACAATTTGTTACTAATCAAGCATTCTATTTCATTTTGAATCTGCTCTCATGGTGCTATCATATACCATCTTTTTCTCAAAATGGTTTTCGTGACCTAATAGACTATCTCCTGAGATAAAGTAACAGGTTTCCTCCTAGAAGGAAGTAACATGTGTGCTGATGGATTTCATTCAGAAAGAAGTTCACACTTACTCCTACTATCCTCTCCAATATCCACCTCCTCATTGAATTCTTTTGACATTTTTATTTTTAAGTACATATGCTTTAAAGTTTTAAAAGAAAAATACTGGAAGACGAAAAAAGAATAAAATTCACAAAAAAACTAGAAAAAATAAATATACAAGAAAAATTATGAACATTTAAACCTGCATAGGAGTCTATATGACATATCGTATACATTTTTTATAAAAATGTTCCAGATCTCAGAGATTCCAAAGATATCAAATGATGTTGCTGTTACTATAGAAACTATTCTTTTAATGAATCTCAGATTAAATAACTGCATAAAACAAATTCAAATCTGAAATGCAATTACTATTCTAAAGTATATTTACATATTTGATTTTACAATGGTTACATAAAATAATATAAAATATTAGGAATACCTTTTACATGTGCAATAACAACTGGCAGTTATAAATTTAATTGAGATTCTGCCCTTAAATACAATAGTGTTGGGTATAATAAAATTCTACCTTATAAGAAAAACTTATACAGACTCTACCATTCTCTTGCTGCTTGCAAAAGCACTAATTTATATGCAGTGAGATATTCCTGTAAATTTACCATCTTGCATAAATGGTGCAAATTCGGGGCAAGTATAAAAGACTCCCTAAAGGTTTGCACACATCAAATCAATATTCAAAAAATGGCTAACAAATATCTTACAAAACTTACAGCAAGTGATTTGAAATAACGAGCAAGAAAGAGTCTACCTTGTCTAGAAGTATAACACATTCTCCTAGTCTGCATAGCTAAGGCTAAGACTCCCTTCCCCAAGGGTTGTACATTCCAGTCACATCACTTGCCATATTGAGTTAAACAGACCGAGCTCCAAATCCTATCTCTAACATTACTACACTATCACAAGCTATGTACTTAAGCTCTCTAAAACTGTAAAATGAAGAAGACACTTGCCTTAGAAGCAAAACAAAGATTAGTAATATTTAATGGATGATGCCTTGACATGGTTTCTACATTTATTTGATCCTCATTGCTTGGCAGTATCAATTACTATGATGAGCAAATGTTTGGAGCCATTGTTGTTTCTGTGTTACTACAAGTATAATAACAAGATAAAAAGTCACAACATTTTGTTTATTTTCTACAATCTGTTAACGGAAACATCTAAAATCAAGGAAGGAATGTCATATATGACTCCTTGGTAGAATTGGCTAGAATGTGGTTGCAAAACTAATCTACTTCAGCTCATTTAAACCTTCTTAGCTTATCTGATGCCACTGTTGGATGGGGAAGAGAAAAACAGCTTCATTCTGGAAAGACTTTCAAAACTGAAGCAATTAGTAAACACTAGACCTAATATATACATATATCTTTTCCCCTTACTTTTTGTAATTTATAGCATCCTTATAAACATATGTGTGTGTGTATCACTCATATTTCTAATCCTTGTCTCAACACTGGCTGATTTTTTCAACATTATGCATTGTCAAATGAAGACGCTGTCCCTATTTATTCCTGTACCTTTCATCGATGTCCCACGTTCCATATCTTTAGTTTCAGGTTGTCAGTTTTACATTCTTTTACATGATTTTCTGTAGACATAGTGATTGTGACTACCATGCTCTAAAAGTCGATTGTAAGCCAGCTAACACCACTTAACACATAAAATCTATAGTGCCAGATGGTCTTGGGATTGCATTTCCTTTTTTCATGAGTCTAGTGCCACAATACAGAGTCCGTATGAAGAAAATATTCTTTGCATCAAGATAAAATGTGTTATCTTTTCTCACCTCTGTCAACTGCTTTAAGCTGTACCATATTTTATTTCACCTCATTTTCAAAAATTATTGCTGTTGTTTTACTTTTCCTATTATTTTAATTGGTTTTCTATTTTTCTTACTTGATAAGTAATGAAGCTTCAGACTGCCTAGACATGCACTGAAAAACTGGTTAAACGTACTGTATTTTCTCCAGAAGTATCCTTCCAAGAATGCACTATTAATATCTTACTACTTTAATCTAAACCAGCCAATATCTAAACTCAATGATTGTCACCTTCTGATTTCCCTTAATGTCATCTAAAATTGGATCCATTTCCTCTCTCTGCATATTCTCCTAAATTTTGATCACTTATATCCCTAAGCAACTTTTGGAAAAAAGAAGGAATTTACAGAAATATACATTATGATTTCCTGTGTGTCTGAAAATTATTTTAACCCATGCTGACATTTCACTGAAAAAAATATTGCTGGATGTAAAATTCCACTATATGCAGATAATTTCTTTGGGAATTTTGAAGAAATTATTCTACTGCTTTCTAGCCCAATTATGTATATCTATAATCATTGAAATTCTGCACTTAATGAACAGTTCCCTATTTCTCATTCTTCATAATCTCATGGAAAATATTTTTTCTTCACGCTTTTCTGAAATATTCTCCCCTCTATGGTAGAAAAGGTTGTGAGATTTCATATAATTCATGATTCCCTCAAAACTACTTTACAGCAAAGGCTGGTCTTGAACTCCCAATCCCCTGCCTCCACTTCCTGAGTAATAGCATTGTAGTAATTTAAAATAATTTGTTCAATTTTCTTACAAGCATTAATTCAATGGATTTAATAAGGCCTTCATAGGCCACCAACTTCCCCACTGAAGATATTACATTTTGTCTAATGTTAGCATTTCCGCATAATGAGATTACCCCTTTTATTGAAAATAGACTATTTTCTCACAAAATATATCCAGATTACAGTTTCACTTTCCTCTACTTCTCCCAGTTCTTCCCCACCTTACCCCATCCACATCTGCTCACTTTCTCTGTCTCAGTAGGAAAAAAAAAGACTTCTAAGAGTTAACAATACAACATAACAAAATAAAGTGTAATAAAACAAAAAATATTACATCAGATTTGGATAAAGCAAACCAACAAAAGGAAAAGAGCCCAAGAGAAGGCACAAGTATGAGAGACCCAATCACTTACACACTCAGGAGTCCCATAAACTAAATAATATATATATGCAGAGGACCTGTTGCAGACCTAGGCCCTGTGCTGCGGCTTCAGTCTCTGTGAGTTCGTATGAGCTTCACTCAGTTGATTTAGAGGGCTTTGCTCTCCTGGTGTCCTCCATCCCCTCTGGCTCTTCTACTCTTTCCACCTCTTCCACTGGGTACCCTGAGGAGAGGGATTTGATGCATACAACCCATTTAGACCCACTTAGAGTTAAGTGTTCCAAGATATACGCCCCCCCCTTTCTCTCTAGATGTGTGTGTGTGTGTGTGTGTGTGTGTGTGTGTGTGTGTGTGTGTGATACCTGATCATGAGTCTGCTGCAGGAGGAAACTTCTCTGTAGCCACATAAGACACTAATCCATGAGTATAGCAGAATATCAAATATCATTAGGAGCCAATTTATTCTTACTTTTTTTTTTTAAGGCCAATAGTATTTGGTTTTACCCTAAGTCTCTGAGCAATCTAGTCTCTCTTTCATGGTCACACAATCAGTGTCAGGTATGGGTTCCATCTCACGGAGTAAGCCTTAAGTCAAATCAGACATTTGTTGGTTACTCCCACAAGCTTTGTGCCACCATTGCCCTAGCATATTTTGCAGGATGGATAGCATTGCTGATCAAAGATTTTATGGCTGGGTTGGTTTATATATTTACCTTTTGGTAGCCTGCAGAGTGCCTTCCTATACCAAAGACACTAGAGCACAGGGGTTAAAGTTCATGCAGGCGCCAACTTGACCTCGCCATATTCAATTAGTTGTGTGGGCATCATCTTCAGCAACAAGGTCTTGCTGTCAGTTTGTGGAGAGCAATCTATTGTCTTGGCAACATTCTGAGTTGTTTGGAATTTCCATGGGACCCCTTTGGCCAACAATTCAATAGAATATAATAACCCAGTCACAGTACTAGAAGCTTTGGTGACAAGAGATAGCCAGTTGAGACTGTATCTCCCATTATTGAGAGTCTTTAATAGAATCAATTTTAAAGAAAAATATGTCTAATAATTGTGCATATGACTGAGTGGTAATAATTAAGATGTGTTCAAAACTCTCTTGGAACCTAAAACTACTTGAATTTTAATAATATTAGAATTTAGATTAATCAACAGTTTGAGTGTATCATTAAACATGTATTCTTTTTTCCAGAATTACAGAAGTTTGTTTTTTAAAAAAGGGTGGGGGATTCAAAAGATTGAATGAAGCTCACTAGCCTACACTGATGCAATGTGATTCCCATTCTTGGATGCCAAAATTTATTCTAAAGCAAACAAACATCAGGTAAAGTTCAAATATTTCTGCAATCATAAAAAATGCACTTCTTAATAGATCCTTAACAGTGTTTTTACATTTATAAGTACATATCTAAATTTTCAGTGAGTAATATTATGACTCATAGAGTCATTTTAAAAGATTTGATAATAATAAATCTCATTGCAAATAACATAATAGGAATGTTTCAATCACAATATTCCAAAGCCATATTCTACTAAGCTGAAAGAAATACATAAATAATAAACCAATTGTAAAAATATCTGAAATCAGAAAACACAGCACTAAACATTTATTTCCTATAAAAATATGAAATATAAAATGCTACTGAATAAACTAAAATTGTAATATCTGTAACCTATATTTTCAAGATTTTGTAAACTATCATAAATATTCAAAACATTCTCACTAAGTTAAGATGCTGTAATGGGAAAATTTCAATTCCTCAGATCACCTCCATTGCATAGCACACTGGAGAACTGCCCTCTCTTCTTGTGCCAAAAGACAAGAAATGCATTACATAGAATTTATAATGCACTAAATTTATATTATAACCTAAACCTTGATGTAATAACAGTTTCTTTCTTGCTCAGACATTCAGCTCTATAACCAGTGGTCCTTTCTATATTCACATGATGTTTCACAAAATTGTCCTTGAACTGGAGAGAATATGGCAGTTACAGGTCAGGTGTGATTCTCATCCCTTCCTATTGGATTTCATTAGTTTAGAATCACATAGGCACATTTAGCTTTAAAAATAAACATTAGAAACAGAAATATTTATAAAAATGTGTGTTACTTTTGTTTAAGTTGTATTTGTTTTAACTCTGTAAAGTTATGTTACTGTGCCTGGCTAAAACACCTGAAGGTCTAGGAAAAAGCTGAATGGTCAATAGCAAGATAGGAGAAAGGACAGGCAGGGCTGGCAGGCAGAGAGAATAAATAGGAGGAGAAACCTGGGAGGAGGAGAAAAACAAAGGACAAAGAAAGGAGGACACAGGGGGCCAGTGTAAAAGCCATACAACCAACCACAGAATTAAGAGTGAAAGTAAGATATACAGAAGTAAGAAAAGTAAAAAATCCCAGAGGCAAAAGATAGTTGGGATGATTTAAGAAAAGCTGGTAACTCAGTCCAGTGAGCTCCCAAAGTCCAGCTGAAGAGTGGGAACAATGAAAATATGAGCAAAGAGGTCAAGACCATGATGGGGACACCCAATGAAACAGTCTCCCTAAGCTAACTGGGAGCTCACCAACTACAGCCTATCTGGGAAGGAACAGCATAGGACCTAACTAGTCCCTCTGAATGTGGGTGACAATTGTATGGCTGGGGCAGACTTCAGGGCTATTGGAAATGGCACCAGGATTTATCCCTACTGCATGCACTGGCTTTTTGGGAACCTATTCTTTTTGGATGGATACCTTATTCAGGCTAGATATAGTAGAGAGAGGGCCTTGGACCTTCCCCAAAGCAATGGATGGCGGTGGGGTGGGAGGGTATGTGGAGGGAATGGGAAGAAGAGAGGGAGCGGGAATTTGAGGATTGGTATGTACGATGAAATAAGATAGTTTGTTTTCTTTTTTAAAAAAATAAAATATATAAAAGAAAAAAGAAAAGAAAAGCTGGTAAAAAAAAAAAAGTCAAGCTAAGGTCAGCATCCATTTGCCTGCAAATTTCAAGATGTCAATTTTTTTTCTGCTATGTAGTACTCCATTGTGTAAATGTACCACATTTTCCTTATCTTTTTTTTAGTCGAGGGGCATTTAGGTTCTTTACAGGTTCGGGCTATGACAAACAATGCTGCTATGAACATAGTTGATCACATGTCCTTGCGATATGATTGAGCATCCTTTGGGTATATATTCAAAAGTGTTATTACTGGGTCTTGAGTTAGGCTGTTTCCTAATTTTCTGAGAAATTGCCACACTGATATCCAAAAGAGCTGTACCAGCTTGCATTCCCACCAGCAATGCAGAAGTGTTTCCTTTACCCCACATCCTCTCCACCATAAGTTGTCATCAGTGTTTTTGATCTTGGCCATTCTTATAAGATGGAATCTCAGAACTGTTTTGATTTACATTTCTCTGATGACTAAGGAACATTTCCTTAAGTGTCTTTCAGCCATTTTAGATTTCTTTGTTGAGAGTTGTCTGTTTAGGTCTGTATCCCATTTTTTTATTGGATTATTTTTTTCTTTTGATGACCAACTTCTTAAGTTCTTTGTATATTTTGGAGACCAGTTTTCTGTCTGATGTGGGGTTGGTGAAGATCTTTTTCCATTCTGTTGGCTGCTGCTTTGTCTTCTTGACCATATCCTTTGCTTTACAGAAGCTTCTCAGTTACAGGAGGTTTCACTTATTGTTTCTCTCAGTGTCTGTGCTACTGAGGTTATACTTAGGAAGTGGCCGCCTGTACCAATGCATTCAAGTGTATCTCCCACTTCCTCATCTATGAAGTTCAGTGTGGTTGGATTTAGGCTGAGGTTTTTGATACATTTGGAACTGAGTTTTGTGCATGGCAATAGATATGGATCTATTTTCATTCTTGTACATGTTGATATCCAGTATGGCAGCACCATTTGTTAAATATGCTTTCTTTTTTCCGTTTGATATTTTTTGTTTCTTTGTCAAAAATCAGGTATTTGTCAGTGTGTGAATTAATACTTGGATCTTCGATTTAGTTCCATTTGGTCCTTCTGTTTGTTTTTATGCCGATATCAGGCTGTTTTAAGTACCATAGCTCTGTAGTAAAGTTTGAAGTCAGGGATTGTGTTGCCTCCAGAAGTTTCTTTATTGTACAGGATGGTTTTGGCTATCCTGGGTTTTTTCTTTTTGTATACGAAGTTGAGTATTGTTCTTTCCAGGTCTGTGAAGAATTGTACTGGGGTTTTGATGGGCATTGCATTGAGTCTGTAGACTGCTTTTGGTAAGATTGCCATTTTTACTACGTTAATTCTACCTACCCAAGAGCATACATCTTTCCATTTTCTGGTGTCTTCTTCAATGTCTTTCTTCAAAGATTTAAAGTTCTTGTCATACCGGTCTTCCACTTGTTTGACTAAAGTTACTCCAAGATATTTTATGCCATTTGTGGCTATTTTGAAGGCTGATGTTTCTCTGATTTCTTTCTCAGCCCATTTATCATCTGTGTAAAGAAAGGTACCAATTTTTTCGAGTTAATCTTGTATCCCGCTACATTAATGAAGGTTCCACAATAGTTTTTTACAACCTAGCTTATTCCTATTAGAAAAGATTCTTCTCTGGGAAATACTAATAGTCCAAGAGAAGCTATCCATGGATACTGATAGCTGAAGGACTCCAAGGCAAACAGCTCATCCTGATCACCCTTTTTTCAGGAAGAAACCCTACAAATGCTTGTGCTTCACTAGTAAACACAGGAGTAATGACAAATATTCAATTACTGGATATTTTTAACACAAATAAAAATTAACAAAAAATAATGAGAAGTACATACAATGAAACTTCCATAAAGATATAAACATAGAGGTGTGTGCCAAGTTGGGAGCGTAGGCCCCAACCCTTCACATCTATCCCAGCCCCCAAGCCTGGAAAACAAGAAGGCATTCATTTCTCTCTGCACTTGGCTTTGATGTGATATACCTAGCTGTTTTAAGTTTCATCCACCTTAATTTCCCTGCTATGGTGGACTATAACCTGAATTTATGAAAGAAAATAACCCAATTCATCTCTAAACCACATTTTGTTGGGGAATTTCATCAGAGTAACAGAAATGGAACTAGGTTGGGGAATGACTGAAAAAGAGAATGTAAACTTTTAGTAGAGCTATATATAACAGCAGGGTAGAGAAAGAGAAGTCCTTAAATAAACTAGGAAAGCACACCGAGAAAATGTGAGCAGATCACTTTTGCCAGTGGCCAAGTCAGAGGAGCAGCAGGGGACAACTGACTTGAGGGGATGGCCCACCAGGAAACAAAATCCTGATGGGTGAACCTTGGATAGGCAAGGCCCAGAAAGTCTCGGTTCCAGAATGTTTTTTGTTACTTCTGTGTCTCTGCATGTTTGCCACTGCCATTTTTCTCATGTATCTGGCATGGCATGTATGGGCACGGGGCGATCCCCACTGCCCTTAATGCAGTATTATCATGTCTTAGAAATATCCAGTTCTACTGGACATTTTTACCTGTGGATTATTATGAAGATGATCTCCTCCTAAGCTATATTGTTTAACAATGATTTCATTAAAAAAATAGTGTTAGTTTAAATAAGATTTTAATGACTGAGAGTTTTTAACAGATATAGTAAGAAATTACAATAGATGTTAGTTTAGGGAAAAATTAGCATAGGTAAAGGTAGATAAAATGTTGGCCCTGCCTCTGATAAATCAGAGGCTGCAGAGGATAAAAACTAAAACAAGGAAGTGTCACACAGCTAGAACACATAAGTTTTTATTGAGGAGTGATAATAGATTAACTTAGGTTAAATATTAAGAAAAATAATTGAAATACCCCAAAAAGAAAAAAACAATTGAGTTCCAGCAGCCCAGTTAACTTAAATTCTTTTAATCTTAATGTTAGGAGTTGTGTCCATAGGTTCACAATACATAATAGCTGAAACAAAACTTTGAAAATAACTTAAGGTTAGACTAAGATTTTTGTCAAATAACTTTGAGGTGAAAAACCCAAAAGAAAATCTAAAGTTTTAGAAAGGCACATAGCTGAATGAGAGACTTGTTAAGATCAGAGAACAAAAACAAAGCATCCCAATTATTAATAACTGATGTGCCTTTCTTGGTAGAATAGGATGATGATTAATTCCTTGTGCCCATTTATGCTCCCAACTTCCTGATATAAAAACTATTGATAAGTGGGCACGCACCCTGAGAATTTAAATAGACCTGACTGGTTCTTTATCCTATATAAAAGTTTAGATTTGTGATTCTTATAAGATTACCTTATGAGATAAATGATAACATAACTGGTCCTTTCTTTGTAAAGCACAAAATGCAGCCTGAGAGTGAAAGAACTGGCCGAGAAGAATCCCTACTTGCTTATACTCTACTAACGTATAACAAGTTAACAACTTACTTGGACATGAATGTATGTGGCTAAAAAGCAACTTGTTTCTCACCTGTAATATGTAAAATGTAACATGTAAAATGTTTAATAATGTAAGGGGTATGAAAATGCTGTTTTATTTGTATTCATTTTCATCATTCACTTGAAATATAGAATGTAGCCACATAGTAACTTTTATATTGCTTGAAAGATTATACTAGCATATATAAGCTGTAAGGGAAAAAATAGTAAGTTAGAAGGAAATCATCAAAAATGAGAGAAGGAAAACACCAGGAAAGCTGTAAAGAGAAAAAAAAAGAAGAAAGAAAAAGCCAGAATGAAATCATTAAGAGTGTATGTATCTGGGTTACCTCACTCAGGATAGTGTTTTCTATTTCCATCCATTTGCATGCAAAATCGAGAAGTCATTGTTTTTTACTGCAGCGTAGTACTCTAATGTGTAGATATTCCACACTTTCTTCATCCATTCTTCCATTGAAGGGCATCTAGGTTGTTTCCAGGATCTGGCTATTACAAATAGTACTGCTATGAACATAGTTGAACAAATGCTTTTGTCATATGATCGGGCATCTCTTGGGTATATTCCCAAGAGTGGTATTGCTGGGTCCAGGGGTAGGTTGATGCCGAATTTCCTGAGAAAACGAAACACTGATTTCCAAAGTGGTTGCACAAGATTGCATTCCCACCAGCAATGGATGAGTGTACCCCTTCCTCCACAGCCTCTCCAGCAAAGGCTATCATTGGTGTTTTTGATTTTAGCCATTCTTACAGGTGTAAGATGATATCTCAAAGTTGTTTTGATTTGCATTTCCCTGATTGCTAAGGAGGTTGAGCATGACCTTAAGTGTCTTTTGGCCATTTGAACTTCTTCTGTTGAGAATTCTCTGTTCAGTTCAGTGCCCCATTTTTTAATTGGGTTAATTAGCATTTTAAAGTCTAGTTTCTTGAGTTCTCTATATATTTTGGAGATCAGACCTTTGTCTGATGTGGGGTTGGTGAAGATCTTCTCCCAGTCCGTAGGTTGCCTTTTTGTCTTAGTGACAGTGTCCTTTGCTTTACAGAAGCTTCTCAGTTTCAGTAGGTCCCATTTATTCAATGTTGCCCTTAATGTCTGTGCTGCTGGGGTTGTACCTAGGAAGACTATGACTGAAAAAGCATGGGATAAACCCGGACTCTCTGGACATGGCGAACAATGAGGGACGATGAGAAGCCAAGGACAATGGCACTGGGTTTTGATCCTACTTCATGTTCTGGCTTTGTGGGAGCCTAGCCAGTTTGGATGTTCACCTTCCTAGACATGGACGGAGAGGGGAGGACCTTGGACTTCCCACAGGGCAGGGAACCCTGACTGCTCTTTGGACTGGAGAGGGAGGGGAAGAGGAGTGGGGGGAGGTGGGAGGATGGGAGGAGGGGGAGGGAAATGGGAGGCTGGGAGGAGGGGGAAACTTTTTTTTTCCTTTTCTCAACAAAAAAAGAGTGTATGTGTCTTCCCCCTTACTCCCTCAGACAGAAACAAGCCCTAGTTCACCGACTGTGGAACCCCAGCAAACCTGCACTGCTAGAGGCTGGTCCTCACAGCAGTGGTACACTATTGTCTTCCAATCATGACAGTTTTGTCTCCCTACATTACTATTTATTTAGGAAAGATGAAGAGTTACTCAAAGACAGAATAAGTAATAATGGCATACAATACAGAGAACTCAGGTAGCAAAGAGAAACCTGAATTTGTCGATTAAAAGGTGATTACTGATGTTAGAGTACTTTTTTCTGTATGGTGTGGGTATAGAATATGAATGGAAACTTAAAGAAAGGAAGGAGGAAAAGAAATCCCAACTATATACTATTTCAAAAGCTTGATTCTAAGACACTAGCTAGAAGGAATGGCTTGTACTGTGGCTGGGTTAAGGATGCTTGCATATTATGAAGACGATAAGTAGATCTGTCCTTTCAGCACAACCTTCCACACTCCTGCTTCCTTTCTGGTTTTCATTTTTAAAATTGCTTGTTTGAGTATCTATTTTATTTTCAATAAAATGACTATTTTTATTTCAACTCAATGACTGAATATAAGACGTCCTTGACTTATCTAACAAAAACGGCTGCAACTTTGCCATATTTTACAATGATTAGAAATCGACTGTTCTTCTGATCTTTGCAGATATTATTTTCTTTTACACATGAGTACTTAAGGTCTAACAGAAACTTATTTGCTCCTAACTAGTAGACAGTAAGATTCTTATAAAAAGAACCTACTACTCAAATACCTTAAGTATGTTATTTTACTCCTCCATTAAAAATATTCCAGAAGTGTAAGATCAGAAGAGGCACGTGACAAAAATAAATAGGCTTTGCAGTTTCTCCTAGGATGTTGTAGCATTGACATCCATTTAGTAGCACAAAATCAATTACTACCTTAATTTTTACCAGCTGACAAACTCACTTCTTTTCTGCACAGTATGGGAAAGAAAGAACAGATGTTTTCTTATAATTTTAGAACTTGGTCAAACTTGGTCATTCCAAAGTAACAGCAGTGACTATCTGATGGAGGAAGGTCATTTGTCAAATAATGGGCCAAGCAATGTTTAAAAGAATAGTTTGTTTGTTGTTATTTCGGGGTATAAGCTAGCCAAGCGGCCGGGAGCCAGGTGTGGGAAGAGGCCCGCAGCTCACACAACTATCTCTACTTAGACATGGAAATAATTATCATAAATTCTCCTTGATTTTAAATCAAAGGACATTGCTTAGCTGACTTTAAACATTATATAAACACATGCCTTGGTTGATCATTCTGGAGTGAGACAGAAGAGTAATACAGGCCCAGATATGTGAAGCAGATATCTGAATAAAACCCCGGTAAAAGAACAGGAATCCCAAGGCAGTATGGGAAGTTAGGAGGCTGCTAACTGGAATCAAGGCTCAAGAAGGAGCTATTCAAGTATAAGAAATGGGACACCACCTCAAAATGACTTCTGGTAAGTAGTGGCATATCTATGAACTGTATTCTTCAGCACATCAGGCAAATTATTCTAAACAGCATAGGTCTTCCACCAAAGGCAGCATACTGAGTAGGGATCCTAGGACCACTCCTGTTACCAACCTTCACAGGGAGTGTAAGAGTACAGTATCTTTACTAGCAGCTCCCACCAAAACTTTTATTAAATCCCCACAATTATTGCTGCAGTAGACTATCTCCCTGACTATAAACCAAGTGAAGACAACCCACCACCAACAGGTTCTCTTTCAGAATCAGATCTCACATTTCCCGCAGCATCAGCATCATGTCCACACAACTATCTCATTTTTATCTGAAAATTTAAGTACCTAAAATAAATCTGTCCTTTCTACAACAAAACCATTTCCACACATAATTCTCCTATTTCTCTCAAAAGCTATGCCACATTTATCTTGTTCTTCTGCATCTTTCGAAAGATGCATATAACAAACAGAAATGTCTTTGGGTTAACTAGATCTTAGAGAATCTTGCTGCTATTCACCAGGTGTGTGAGCTCAATCAAGATACTATAATATTCTAAACCTAAGCCCCATGTCTAAAAAAAAACTAGAAATTAAAAAAAAACTAACAGAATTGTTAAAGCAAAAGGAAGCTATATAAGGTACTTAGGAAACCATGAATAATCAAAAAATGTTGTCAAAGCAATTTCTCTTCCTTCACCACAATAATCAAAATCTAGAGATACTTCCTTTGAAAATATCCTCATTATTATTTTCCTACTCTAGATCCCTCTCACTTAAATCTCCCATTTCAGGGATCCTTTAATCCCCACCCATTTCAGGCAATGACCACAAAGCAGCAGTGTTCAGAGTCTATTCTTACCTGGCATAGTAGCTCCCACTAGCACTTTGCTCCCAATAAACTACTTTTCATTAATTTCTAATTCATAAATGCCTCATAGAAGCTCCTGATGCCTAATTCCGCATCCACAAGATTTCTGTGATTTATGTCAGGATTCCTTCAGTGACTTTACCACTTCATCACATTCCAACATATTCCAATATGTTGAGCAGCCTCCAGCCGGTGCAGTGTACTCCATGTTTATAGCCTTTGTGAGCTGTGACCCATGCTGCATGAGCGTCAGTGACGTAGCTGTCTGTTAAGTCATTTCTGGTCCTGTAAACCTCTCACCCATATTCTTGGAAGTAACACCAAGAAAATTCAACGGGTCATCAAGTTGGATTTGACAATATACTTTGGTTGTTATGTCCTCCATTCCCAGTCTGGGGTCATTTGTTATCCAACAGGGTGTGAGTTGAAAGAAGTAGGTTATTGTAAACACACCTTATTCCTGGTCTCATCTTTTTTTTTTTTACCTCTCTGCTTCCCAACTGTCATAAGATAAACTACTTCATGCTACACAATGATACTCTGCCTCTCTGTGCCCCTAGTGACTAAACCTCTGAAACTATAAGTCAAAAAAACATGTCCTATAAGCTTTTTGTTCTTGGATATTTTCTTGAAATGTCAAAAACTGTTTCTGTCTACTCCAAATATCCTCTTACTTTCCATCTTTTCCTGTTACAAAAATATTTGCTGCCCTGACCTAAAGAAGAACTATATGTTTGATGATACTGAATATCAGCATAACCTAAAAATTTAAAAAAAAGAAAATTTTAGATATGACATATGTCATTTTCAAATAGTACTTTAAGAACAACTATCCTATTCCAAAACTGTCTCTTTTCTTCTGAGACTAGAAACATTCCAGATAAAAGCTATGTTATCAGCCTGACTCCTTACATGACATATGGAATAGGTCACAGGCTGACTACAATGGAGAAGTAAATAATAGCAATAATAAACCACTATTATTGCAGACTATATTTATTGTCACTATATAAATTAACCTAAGCTGGCTAATTAATCATGTGCTTTTACCAGAATCATTCACATTCTTTAAAGTCTACCTTTAAGACCCACTATCTCTATAAAAATTTTTCCTAATAAGATTAATCATGAATAGTTTTCCTTCCCCTAAATTTCTCAAGTTCAGCTGGTTCTTTTTTCAATTCTACTTTATTATTTTGAATTATTAATGTTTAGATGTAAATTACATATAATTGCTTAATAACTGCCCAATGGCTTCCAGCATCAAAAAAACAGAAAGGCAGACGACTGCACGCCTTTAGATGGAAGCACGTAAGAGTGTTGCTGAAGTACTCCTGATTAAAAACAACGCTTCAAACCCAATCAAATTTCTAAATATCATTAATAATTCATACAGAATACAGAAAAACATGAGGAAATGTTACACTACTCCATACAAAAGCAATCACCAAAATACATGAAAACCACCTGGCTTATTCAAACAAGCAAACAAAAAAAAACAAGATTTTAAAAGAAGGATGGAGGGGCCAAACCACATAGGAAATAATCAACTTAAAACTGACTAGGTATTTTTACATTTATTTTAGCATTTTAGTGTGCCTCCCCCACCCCCCACCTCTCTCTGCTTAGTGTATATGTGGGCACATGCATGCCACCGCGCAAGTATGGAGGTCAGAGAAATTTTGTAGAATCAGTTCTTTCTTTCCGCATTTATTTGGGTTCTAGGGATCAAACTCAGGTCTTCAGGCTTGCAGGCTCCCATGACAAACACTTTACCATTTAGCCATCTTGCCAACCCCTGAATGAAAGAACTTTTGTTCTTTTAAATGAAAGAAAAATTCTATTTGTCTCATGATATCTAACTTATGATTATATACATATATCTCTAAAACATACATGCTTTCTATATTTTTAAAAGTAAAAATGTATATGGCATATTTAGAAATTAGTAAGTAAAAATAAGAAAAACCCTGATGGTCTCGGAGTCCTCTAAGAAGGTACATAAAAGAAGAGCATAAAGTTACTTCTATACTGGGTACCAGGGAAAATTCTATATGTGTGTAAGTGTATATATATATATATATATATGTGTGTGTGTGTGTGTGTGTGTGTGTGTGTATTTGTGATATATATATACATAAACATATATATGACTGACAAAATTTCATAAGAATAATATGAAACAGACATTACAAAATTTTAAGAGTTATACAGGTAATATAAAATTGAAGAAAAATGAAAAAAAATTAAGGAGGAAGCGGTGTTTGTTCCTTTTGGGTATCCCTGTGGGCTTTCTCTAATAAATAATCTTCCCATCAGGTAAAAAACAGGCAGTACTGAGAACTGTGTCACACTTTGTCTCTATCTAAAGATGGGAACGGCTATTCAACCACAATTGTGAATAAAAAACAAAAAGGCATGGCTTCACCAAATGCCCTGGATTTTCACAAGAACTATAAATTCTTTAGTATCAAACCTATTTGCAGCAACTAAAAACATTCTAGCCTAATGAAGTCCTTGTTTATATTCTTCATAGGGCTGACAAAATGTATCTGATAGGTGGATCCATCATGGCTGCCGCTTATTTGCCAGCTCTGGACTAGGATAAGCAGAATACAGTGTAGCAGAGAGAAGGGAGGCACATCTCAGCTCTGTACTGATAATGAAACTATTTTGATACAGACAATGAGATGAAATGGGTGGCACCACCTGAATCCCTGCCACCCTCAACGTTCCTGTTTCATAAATCGAAGATTAGTCCTACTAGAAAGTTGCATTAATCTCTCTCATGCCCACAGAAAACTCCACTAAACACAGTTCTGTTGAACTGGCTTGAAAGAGTGGTCATAAGTTTCCGTTTGAATATCAGTGTTCCAGTTTCCTTTCTGTTTCCATAATAAAAGGCTCTGGCAAAAAGCAATTTAGGAGAGTACAGGATTTATTTGGCTTATGCGTTCAGGTCACAACCCACCATTGAAGGAAGTCAAGCATGCACTTGAAGCAGAAGCCATGACAGAATGCTGCTTTCTGGCTCACAGGCTCATATCAAGCCAGCTTTTGAAAATACAGCCCTGAACCACCTGCTGAGGGAATGAAGTAGCCCATACTAGACTGGACCCTATAATGCTAATTAACAATCATGACGATCCTTCACAGACATGCCCGCAGATCAATTGAATCTGGACAGTCCTTCAGTTGCTACTACCTTCTCGGTGACTCTAAGCTTCATCAAGTTTACAGGTAGGGTTAACTAGGGCAAATAGGTACAGTTAAGTTTAGCTAACTGGCCCAATATTTTGTTTATATACTCCGTTGAAAATACGTAATACCCTAAAATCAATTCACAAAGTTACAAGTTTACTTATATTTACTTTCCCAAGAGCCTACCCAAGTTCTGAGCAGAGACCATCCACAGTGGGATTTAGCAATGATAGACTAGAACAATGATGGACATAGAAAACCCAGTATAGTCCTGTTAACTTCACCTACCACATTTTTACTAAAACGGTATGCACTACAGAAAGGAAAGAGCCTCACATTCTTTGTGCTCCTCTTTTCTTTTTTATACTTCTAAATTTATTATAACTCAGTGTGCAATTATAAAACCATGGCTTGGGCACTGGAAAAGGGAGCTAGACATATTTGAGCAATGATCATTTTAGCTTCAAAGTTTTCTCTTCTTCCAGAACTTCTAAGAGTGAGCTACAGCATCTCTCTTGTTCCTGCACATAGTAAGAGTGACAGGATTCAGAGATGTACGAGGTTGTTGTTGTTGTTTTTCAGTTCAGGGTTTCTCTGTGTAACAGCCCTAGCTGTCCTGGAACTAGCTCTTGTAGACTTGTAGCCTCAAACTACAGAGATCCACTTGCCTCTGCCTCTCAAGTGCTGGAATTAAAGGCATACACCACCGTCACCTGGCTATAAAAAATAGTTTGTAAGGAACTTGGTTTTTTAATTTTTTATTAGTTTGTTAAGAATTTTATACAATGTAGGGTTTTTTTTTAAGGAAGAACACAAGATTTTTTTCTACTTCTGGACAGTCATTTCTCATCATTCCAACCTGGGTGTTTCACAAAACTTCTAAAATGCCTGTTATTTATAAATAAGAGAAAAAAACTTTGTTTACTCTGCCTACAGGGCAACATTCTCAATGGGCTCAGTGAGTGTCTTTTTGTTAGTAGGAAATAGCCCCATTAAACAAAATGCATCATCATTTTATTAGTGTAAAGCATCTCTTTATGTTAGGAAGTACCTCAGTACTTTAAAGAGTCTGAGATTTAGTTTCTGCTGTACAGGTTCATTTTTGTAATACAACCTACATTATATAAAAAGAAAGTCTATACTGCTTTCTTTTTACTTTTATTTTTGAGACTATAATTATATACATTTTCCTTTCCCTTTCCTCCCTCCAAGCCCTCTCATATGCCTCTTCTCTCTCTCTCTTTCAAGTTCACAGTCCCTTTGTTCATTAATTGCTATTATGTACATACATGCATGCAGACATATAAGCACATGTGTGTTTGAGTGGGTGTTACCCATTGCATAAACACAACCTGCTCAGTCTATATAATGTTACTGGTATGTATGTTTTCGGGGCTATTTGGTACTAGATAACCGAATGGTATGACCTTCCCTGGAGAAAACTGTTTCTCCCACTCTCAGCATTCCTTAGTTGTCTGTAGTTCTTTATGGAGAGCTGAGCTCTCCCCCATCCACTGTAGCATGTCTACTGTTGCCCTTGTTCAGCTCAGGCTTAGGCAGTCATGTTGGTGAGACTTTATGAGTGTAGCCTCAGACATTACTAGAAGACACAAGCTCACAGCAAGCTCCTTCATCCTCTGTCCCTTACAGTTTTTCTGTCCCTTCTTCCAAAATGATCCCTGAACCTTTGGTGCAGGAGTAGATGTATCTGTCTGGACTGGTTTTCACAACTCTGCACTTTGATGGGTTGTGAATTTTTAACGGTCTCTCTCTTTTGCAAAGAGAAGTTTCCTTGATGAGTGTGAAGACCACACTTTTCTGTATGTATTAGCATAAATATTTAGAATGTACCTTAGGATCCTGATGATTTGGTAAAGTGGTGGCTGTAGGTTCTCCTCCAAGATCCACGATTTCACTAGGCCTGAGTTGTTGACTAGGTTTTCAGTACCAGGCATGGTTTCGCTCTTGATGAGAGATGTTGTGTACTGTCAAGGTATGCATGCCACTACTGAACTCTTATGGTTAAAAGAATGCCACAGCGGTCTTTGCTGTGGTTCATAAGTATCATAGCTAGATAGGACTGTTGGTTGCTTCCCTTCTTTGGAAGCTTGCGTGGTGCTTTCTTATACAATGTTTATCCTCAGGAAGGAGGCATTCAGATGAGTTCTAGCTCATGAGTCTCTGGGCCCTCTGTCTGAAATGCATGCCGTCTTCAGCAATAGGGATGTATCTTCCATATCTGGAGGACACCCAAAGGCAATATCAACGGCCTGCAACGATTTTCAAGTCTCTTGGACAATCCTTACTAACGACTCAAAAGAGGGCTTCTCTCGCCTGGTGCTAAGTTTTGATAAATGATAGTATTGGCTCTTGGAAGGAGCATTGTCAGTCCAGATGGAAAAATGCATTTGAACCATATATGTATATTTATACATGGACTAACATATATTACAGGATATTTAGATAGATAATTATGACTTCTTCAAACATTCTTAATATGACCTTCCCTTATTTATCTCCCTCTCACATCTGTAATTAGAGGCCACTGTTTTTCTTATTCTCCCCACCTGATCACTGTACCCTGTTATTCCTCTCTTTGGTGTTCCTTGGCATCATCCACCACCCTGGCAATGGTCCCTTTTTATTTTCCAGGGGTTTAGAGTTATTCCGGGATTTGTTGTAGGATATGTTGTATAATGTATTTTGATCATATTCTCTTCTGCTCCCCCAGTTTGTCCCAGATCACCTTCCCTTGCCCATCCACCCAACTTTGTGTTCCTCCCCCATCAAGACCAATTTGTGCTGCCTTCACTGGAGACACCCTACTACTATTATTTTGCTGCATGGACATGATATTAAAGCATTTCTGTAGGGCCCAGGGTCTACCCCTGCTCCTGGGGTTCATGTTGAGGACAGTCTCTGGCTAGCCAGCATTTCCTGTTTGTTCCTGTGCTCCCTCTGCCCCGCCTGGTGATTAGCTATAGGGCATTGTTGACACCACCTTGGACATGGTAATTTCCCACCTGTCTGGGGGGTATTCCATTGTGCAGCAGCTAGGTAATTAAGGTTTTTCCTAAGTTTGAATAAACGGCATTCATCTGATCTCCTTAGGAATGACCCATGTCTCTTGTGTGTTCTTTCAATCTCCAGGCCCTTGCCCGGCTCATGTATGGTACAGCAGCACACAAACTGTACCGAGAGCAATGCAGTTGCAGGCGTTACAGTTGGAGACACCACTGGGATATCAGGCGTTTCACATTTCCTAATGACAGACATGTTCACATACTCTAGACAATCCCTCATTGATGCTCCCTCCCCAAATTGTTCTAAATTATATCAAATTGATGGTGAAATTTAGCCACCACACTTAGAAATATGACTTCAGAAAGAAACAAATATTGAGAAGGTGTAATCATCTAGAAGATGGGTGACCTAGATTCCCCCTCATCACCTTTAGCTCATCAAAGTTTTCAATGGCCTCAATGATGCTAAATCTAGTTTTCCACTCCTCATTCCACATCACTTGGCAATGTTTAGTCTATTAAGGATTCTCTTGATCTTGAAATCATCTTTTGGTTGTACTCTCTCTAGCTACACCGTCTCAATCTCGCTGGACAATACCGAAATATCTCAGTTCACCCTGGGCCTTTTCTCCCTCTACACAATTTCATCTACATTCATATCATTACTAATACTCTCACCTTCAAAATAATTACATCCATGAATATTCAGACATAAATTCACTCCTTTGTCAATGTCTCCACTTATTTGGGTTTCTTAAAGATACCTCAAAATTCATATGTCGAAAACTAAACTTCTGATCTTCCCTCTCAAGCCTAGCTAAGACTTCTTCTAATGCTATCTTTGTAATGGCACCACCAACTATCATTTGCACAATACAGAAAATGATTCATCTCTGATAGCCTATATTTTACTAAGTTCTATTTTATCTGTTATGTCTCAGTTCTGCATCCCTGTTATTATCTTCTAACATGCTCTCCTGTGCACATTCTTGTATTGTTAATGCTTTCTGCAACAGCTAAAAATTTTTCAGCTGTTCTCATGATACCCTGTTCCCACTTAAAAGCCTTCAGTGGTTTCCCATTATATTGGGAATCTGAACAAAATTAAAGTGGAAACGTAGTAGAAGACCTGGCTTCATATTTCCACCACTCTGCTCCCATTGTCCCATGATATTCCACACACATTTTCTTCTTTAGTTCCTTACAAAACTTAGGAACATCTGCCTGAAGTTCTGTACATGGGTTCTGTTTGTCTATACTTCTCTTTGCTTTCTCATTTATCCAACCTCTATTATATTTCAGGCAAACTATCACAACCAGTCAATCCAGTCATTTATTCATTGAGAAAATGTTATTCACCAGATTTAGTTCAAAACCATGTGAGACTGATAGGCAAAGAAGAACCCTTATAGAGTTTATATATTAGTAGAAGGAGGGGAATAATTAATGATACATATAAATAACTTTATTTATATAATAGATTCAAAGGGGATAAAACATTCTAGAGATTCAAGAGCACTTTGCTGTGCCTAGTTCGATATCTGGCATATAGTTGGCATTTAATAAACATTTTAAGTGGGTAAGAATAAAGGAATGTTCACAGTAAGCTATAAAAGAGCAATAATTGTAAAATGAAGAGAAAGAATTAGAGATGCCAATCAAAAAGAAACAATGAGAGGCCTTATAAGGTAATAGTGTCTTGAATCATTTTAACCATTTCAAATAGTTTGTAGTTATGGTTCCAGTATTATTCTGCCTTACTGGCATGTGTTTGCATGCACACACACATACAAACTCACACAGTGGAGTTGTCTAGAGTAATTCAAATAGGTCACTCTTGTAACCATAGTTCATAATATCTAATTAGGGCGTGTACATAGGTTGTATACATAGCCCACTTTTACAATCCACCATCATACATAACCCAAAGTCATTGGTTTTCTATGGATAAAAAAAACTGATCTATTATCCATCACTTACATTAAAGTTTCAGCTGTTCAGTCCCCTGCCTGTTTTATAGACAAATCTCTTATATTCAAGAACTCTTGCTTTCTTTTATTAAGACACCCTTAGAAACAGGATCCTGGGTTTCCATTAATGTCAGATCCCTGCTACTTAAAGGCCATCGTATACTCCCAGAGATATGGCATGTAACCCTTTATGATTTTGAATGACCTTCAAGATCCCAAATACACTCGTGCCCAGCTTCAAGCCTCCTCTGATGGACTCCAAATGGACTGGAGTTATGAGCGACTCTTAAAGTCTCTTGTCTTTTTAAGGGCTCATAGGAAGATTTGTATACTTTCTGTGTAACTCCTTAGGTAGCCCTTAGGAATTTTCGCCCAGACAAGTGGTCTGTATAAATTCCACTTCTGTGGAACCGATATGGAAGCACTTACTATATCTTCCAAAAAACCTGCTTCCTCTCCTCAGTTCCAAATCATTTCCCAGGAGGGATTCCTTGCAAGCTACCACAAGACTGTGAACACTCTTCTTATCCAGGACCTTGACACAGCCCCCATCACAGATGTCCCTCAGGATTTAGGGTCCTACATCTTCTCTCCTTTTCTGGGCCCATGCTCACTCAAGAGTGTGCACACTCCCCCCACCCCCTCCATCAGCAGAACTTTGAGATTCCCTGCTGGCCACTCAGAGGTACCCTACACACCTCCCTTGCACCCTGACCCTGAGGAAACAGTCACTACGCGGTAACCCACAAGGGCGCCTCCTCAGAGGTAGGGCCATGAAGAGTCCCCAGTCCCCTCAGGCCCAAGACAGGCGCCTGGGCTTTGCCCTGCTCCACAGCTCTCACAGACCTGCCTCAGGCGCCGTCTGGCTCCGCTCCGCCATTTTTGTTGTCCGTCAGTCTATGAGCCTACGCAAAAACCACTGGGCAGTGGGGAGCGAGCGGTGGGATCCGCGGGCTGACAGAAGCTCCCTCAGGAAGACGCTGCACTGTGGTTGCTAAGGAAACCCGCGGCCCCGGTGCAGCCCGCTGGGAGCAGGGGGCGGGGCAGAAGAGAGCGTGCAGCCGAGGCTCCGCCCCCCGCACGAGCGCACCTCCTTCAAGTTCCCGCCTACCACTGGGGACTCCACTGGGTTTCTTCCCCAGTCCAAGCCCTAGTGTCCTGGGAACTGAGCATGCTCAGCCGCCAGTGTCTTGCAATAGCTAAATCTGAAAGGATGACACTGTGTTGCCCCTGGTGCCAATCAAAGTGCCTAGGTGGGTTGACATTTCCATAGTTGGTGGTCAATTCTAGGGACTTGTGACAAGTTTCTTAATTTTTCAGCACTTTTTCACTTAATGTATTTGGCCTTCATGGAGATGCTGAGAGACCTGTATTCAAGTTAAATACATTGAGAACTGTATGCCTAACACAGTCAAAGCACACAAGTTCTAAGGCCCCTGACTCCTTGCTCCTCTGCAACTAGGACATTTATCTCCTAATTTCCTTCCGAATGGCTGTAGGTTGCTTTCCATTGCTTAAATTACACTCTCTCCTATTTCCTAGTTCTATTGTCCTGGGCCTAGCTGACTTAAAAAGTTTGAGAAAATCCCTTGATGCAGAAAATAAGAGAGACCACAGAGTGTTTTAGATAAAATGCTGGCATCATGCATGTGACTATTCATTCGCCTTCGCTAAAACATGGGACCAGATGGTGCACCGTAAGATCTTTTACCAAAAATTGCCTTCAGGGTTGGTTAGTCTGAAAAATATCGGTAGATATGGATAAACTCTACCCATCAGAAATACCTTTGACACTTAAGCAGTTAAAAAAGATCACAACCTATCCTGACGACCAGCAAATTGAATATACACATGCTGTTCACAGTCCTGATCACAGGTAAAAGCTGTGAAGGTGGTGAGGATCCCTTGTGGAAGCAGTCGTTTGGGGTTGAGCAAGACAAAGAAACTTCATTAAGTATAGGGAGATGAAAAGAAATGGAATGAGAAGTATCTGACTTCCTCCAGCGCTGTGGCCTTGTGGCTTTGTAGTCTTGGGAAAAAAAGAAAAAGAAAAACTCATTGAGCCTCAGTTTTCTTTTTCATCAAACTGTGATAAAAGCACCACCTGCCACCGAGAGTTGCTCGGCATCACAAATGGGTGATGGACCGAACTGCATTTGCTGAATATTAATCCAGTAAAAATTTAAAAACCTAATATGCTTAGGATATCAAATTAAACATCCCCTGATGCCTCTCGGGAGCCAGATGCTGTGCAGTAAAGAGGAAAATGCAGCACAGAATAACACGGTACTGCTCAGATTTTATTTTAAATAACATTTAGAGTCCTGTTGTTTAGTTGTATTAGCCACATTTCAGGGGCTCATTGCTCATTTCATGTAGGTAGCAGCTAACATACTAGTCAGCATATGTGCAGAACATTTCCATCACCACAGAAGGTTCTGTTAGACATGATTGGTAGAAAAATGTCAGGTAGGCAGGGGAGGTGAAATGCCTAGAAAGTCAGCTAACAGTTCGGAGAGTAGTAAGCAGGCACGACCATGCAGTACCAGTACTGTGCTAAGAAATGTTACCGCATGTCATTTTCTCACCCCTACCCCCTCCAAAAATTCCATGCCTTTGAAAGTTTGCAAACTAGTTGGGAAGAAAAGATTGAGATATAAATATCTAGTTTACAATTCCAGTGTGGTAAGAACTGACGGGCACAATGCTCAGAAGCATGTAAGAGCACCAATCATCATCATCATTCTCATTATTTCCTCCTTTCTAGAGGAAAAAAAAAACATTGCAAAGTAAAAAAAAAAAAAAAAAAAGGTGTTTATTGCTGAGACCAGGTAAATATAAGAACAATGTTTTAAGTGGAAAAACTTTGGTTTTGGTGCACAGTTTCAGAGGTTTTAACTCATAGTTGTCTGGTTCCACTGCTGTGCACCTAAGGACGGGCTGACCATTGTGGCAGAAAGTGTGTGGTGGAGCAAGTCAGCTCAATTCTCCATACTTAGGAAACCTATAAAGAGCGAATGACAAGTGGAGATACAGAACACTCTTGCTTATTGGTGTACACTCACTGTGCATAGTAATGGATTTCATAAAGATAATTTCTATCCTTCTGCAAGTCTTACCACAATCCCCAATACATTTTCACACGTGTGTGTGTGTGTGTGTATCTATGGAAATAGTGAATGCATAATTCATATAGATGGTTTATTTATCTATAAAAACCTAGAGTCTACAAAGAAAAACAAAATAACTACTTGATATTTGTTTTTCTTAGTCTAGCTTGTTTCACTTAATAAGATGGTGGCCAGTTACATCCATGTTCTGCAAATGTCATGATTTCATGCTTATGACCAAACCAAATTCTGTTGTATACATATGCATGTTTTCTTTTTTTATTAAGTTATTTATTTATTAAAGCTTTCTGCCTCCTCCCTGCCACCGCCTCCCATTTCCCTCCCCCTCCCCAAATCAAGTCCCCTTCCCTCATCAGTCCAAAGAGCAGTGAGGGTTCCCTGCCCTGTGGGAAGTCTAAGGACCGCCCACCTCCTTCCAGGTCTAGTAAGGTGAGCATCCAAACTGCCTAGGCTCCCACAAAGCCAGTACGTGCAGTAGGATCAAAACCCAGTGCCAGCCGGGCGGTGGTGGCTCAGGCCTTTAATCCCAGCACTTGGGAGGCAGAGGCAGGCGGATCTCTGTGAGTTCGAGACCAGCCTGGTCTACAGAGCTAGTTCCAGGACAGGCTCCAAAACCACAGAGAAACCCTGTCTCTAAAAACCAAAAAAAAAAAAAAAAAACAAAAAACAAAAAACAAAAACCAGTGCCATTGTTCTTGACGTCTCAGGAGTCCTCATTGTCCGCTATGTTCAGCCAGTCAGGTTTTATCCCATGCTTTTTCAGACCCATGCCAGCTGGCCTTGGTGAGTTCCCGATAGATCATCCCCATTGTCTCAGTGTGTGGGTGCACCCCTCGCTGTCCTGAGTTCCTTGCTCGTGCTCTCTCTCCTTCTGCTCCTGATTTGGACCTTGGGATTTTGGTCCGGTGCTCCAATGTGGGTCTCTGTCTCTGTCTCCTTTCATTGCCTGATGAAGGTTAATATCCAGGAGAGTGACGATATGTGTTTCTTTGGGTTCACCCTCTTATTTAGCTTCTCTAGGATCACGAATTATAGGCTCAATGTCCTTTGTTTATGGCTAGAATCCAATTATGAGTGAGTACATCCCATGTTCCTCTTTTTGGGTCTGGCTTACCTCACTCAGGATAGTGTTTTCTATTTCCATCCATTTGCACATATGTATGTTTTCTTGATCCACTCATTGCCTGTTAACAGTCACAGGCGGTTTCACAGTTTGGCTTCATGAAAAGTTCTGCAATAAACAGGAATGTTCAAGTATGCCTCTGGAGTTCAGTTTTACATGTAAGTGGTAAAGTTGGTTCATCTGGTAATTCTATCTCCAGATTTTTAAGGACCCTCAATGCTTGTGTCCACAGTCGCTGAACTAATTTACATGTCTTCCCACCAGTAATCTACATGGGCTGCCATTCCCACACATCCTCACCAACATTTATTATTTGTTAACTGTGATAGCCATTTTGATCAGGGTGATAAATAATCTGTTCATATTTTTAGTATTCATTCTTCTGGAGGCTAAGAATGTTAACATTTTTTCTTTTGTATATGGAACATGTCTACATCTTTGGGGAAATGTTTTATCATTTCACTAGGCTATTTGTTAACTGGATTAACTCAGTTTCTGGTATATGTCTTGTTAAGTTCTTTATATAGTCTGGATATATTAACACTTTGCCAGATATATATCTAACAAGGACTTTCTCCCATTTTGTAGACTGTCTCCTCACTCAATTTATTTTCACTGATTTTGCAAAAGACTTTTAATTCCAAAAATACATTTGTCAATTGGTGGTTCTGTTTCCTGAACTATGGGGACATTTTTTTCAGAAAGTTGTTGTCCATAACTATATCTGTATTTTCTTCAAATAGTTTTGGGTATTATATTGATTTTTGATCCATTTTCAATTGTTTTCTGCAGAAGGTAAGAGATACAGATCTAGTTTATTCTTCTATATTTGGATATTATTCAGTTTCCCCAGCACCTTATGCTGAGGGAGCTTTCTTTTCTCTGTTGAATGTGGTTGTAGGTATAACATTCAAAGGTACACCCTCAGTGACCTACTTTCTCCAGCGAGGCTCCACTTCTCCCAAAATATTCCACCATATGGGCATTGAGTTTTTAGCACATTAGCTTATGAAGAATTCCATATTCAAATCATAACAAGTATGATCAACCAGGTGAAGAGTAAAATGGAAATAAGAGAAAGAGAGACACTTTAAATTTTTTAACAAAAATTGTCATTTATATCCCACTTTGCTTACATTGATTTGGCCATCTAGAAATGGCCTAACTTAGCTTCTCAATTTACATTTAGAAGAAAAGAAAAACTATTCTAGGGCTGTAAAAAATATTTGAGGAATTCTTTTTGGTACCTTAGAGTTTTATATTTTGCATTTTGATCCAATGAAAATTCTTGTGGATGTAGGTTGGGAAACATGTATCCATCAACTCATTTCCCCATCAATTAGAGATGTCATCTTAATAGTTTGCTAAATTCTAGTATTTGTGTTGACTGCAAAACTCTCTCTCTCTCTCTCTCTCTATCTATCTATCTATCTATCTATCTCTATCTCTCTCTCCTTCTTTGAGACAAGGTTTTACTGGAGCTTGGAGCATGTCCTGGAACTAGTTTCTGTAGACCAAGCTGGCCTCGAACTCACAGAGATCTGTCTGCTTCTGCTTCCTGAGTACTGGGATTGAAGACATGTGCTGCCACTACCCAGCAACTGCTGAACTTTCTATTCCATCTCATTAACACATCTATGAACTCATGCACTGATACAAACCCATTTATTAATGTACTCTGATATTCCCTAATGTCAGGAGGACCTGTCTCATTTTAAATTAATCATTTTTCCATATTACACTGTATCTTGACATCTTCAAAAGCAAAGTAACTTTGGAGAAACCAGACTACTCAGGTTGAGCTAATTCTTAAAGATAACAAGGGGTTTCACAGTCAGTCTCGAGTTTATAGCCTCAAACATCTTCTTATCTAAGTCTAATGCACTAAGCCAGTATTTTCCCTTAACCTACCAGGTACAAAACAACTAGTACCCTGACTCCTGTAGGCCATATCTACCAGAATTATTCAAACTAGTCAGTTGCTATGAATTGAACAAAATTGAATTGCTATTTAAATAGTTTTAAGAATTAGGTGATGTGGGATTCCTCTCTGTATGCTGTGAATATGTTATTATCATTGATTAATAAAGAAACTGCTTTGACTTATGGCAGGGCAGAAAATAGATAGCTAGGTGGGAAAACTAAACTGAATGCAGGGAGAAAGAAGGTGGAGCCAGGCAAGATACCAACAAATTCCTTAAAGAAAGCATAGAAAGCCAAGAAAAAAAAAACAATCAAACAGGTAAAGGAAACAATTCAAAACCTGGAAACCGAAATACAGGCACTAAAGAAAACACAAACATAAAATTCTGGAAATGGAAAATCTAGCATAACCATAAGAATACAAGAGATGGGAAAAAGAATTTCAGGCATTGAGGATATGATAGAGGCAACAGCTTCATCAGAAAAATGATAAATCCAACAAATTCTTAACATAAAATATAAAAGAAATCTGGAAACACCATGGAAAGACCAAACCTAAAAATAGTAGCAACAGAAGAAGAAAATCTATTTTCAAAGGCAAAGAAAATATATTCAACAAAACCAAAGAAAAAAATTTTTCCAACCTAAAGAAGGACATGCCTATGAAAGCACAAGAAGCTTACAGAACACCAAATAGATTGGACCAGAAAAAAAAGCTCCCTGTCACAAAATAATCAAAACACTAAACATACAGAACAAAGAAAGAATAATATATAAAAAAAGACAAGTAATATATAAAGGCAGACCTATCAGAATTATATCCAACTTCTCAATGGAAACTATGAAAGCCATAGGGTCCTGGATAGATGTTCTGCAGACACTAAGAGACCACGGATGCCAGTCCACACTATGATACTCAGCAAAGTTTTCAATTATCATAGAGGGAGAAAAAAGATATTCCAAATAATGACATTTTGAAATTTGCAGGCAAATGGATGGAGCTAGAAAACATCATATTGAGTGAGGTAATCCAGATCCAGAAAGACAAATATCATATATACTCACTCATAAGTGGTTTTTAGACATAAAGCAAAGAAAACCAACCTACAGATTACAACCCCAGAGAACTTAGACAACAACGAGGACCCTAAGAGAGACATACATAGATCTAATCTACATGGGAAGTTGAAAAAGACAAGATTTCTTGAGTAAATTGGGAGCATAGGGACCATGGGAGAGGGTTGAAGGCGGGGAGAAGCAGGGAGGAGAGCAGAGAAAAATGTAGAGCTCAATAAAATCAATTCAAAAACAGATATAAGAAAGGTTGTAGGCTTGTCAAAGCAAAAAGAAACCCTGAAACAGAAGCCACAGAGCGTTGGACAATGCTAAACTTAGAATTCACAATTCCCCAGAGCTACCTGACAGTATTCCAGCAATGTTTAATGGCATATGAAACTTGCACTTCCATTTGATGGACTGAATATTTGTGTTTCTTCAAAATCTGTATGTTGAAACATTAATTCCAATATAATAGCATTCAGAAGGGAAGACTCTGGAGAGAAATTATATCTTGAGGGTGGGACCTTAATGAATGGGCATACTTGTAAGTATACTTATAAGAATATGTTGTGAGGATGATACCTTGTGACGATACCTTGTGAAGACACAGCTAGACTAGCATTTTGCCACCTATAAGGGGCCCCTAACCAGAATCAGAGCTTGTTGGTAGACTGATCTCAAACTCCCAACTTTAGAACTGTGAAGAAAAAAAATTCTATTGTTTATAAGTCACTCACAGTATTATATTGTGTTATATTTAACATATCTCACATGGGAAAATCTAGCAAACACACATCAAATATCAAAAATAAAAAATTTGCAGATGGTCATGTCTGAACACAGCTGATGAAGTTGGTGAGAAGACTGACTCCCTTTACTACACAGTAACTAAAAATGAAGGATAAAAATGAAGAGTTGGCTAGACTCAAAAGGGCGGAAAATTTTCTGATGTTAGAGAAAACAATGGTGCGAAGGCATCTCTCTTTGTAGTGTTCCTTTCCAAACTTTCCCTTCTTTAAGAGCTCTGCTCAGTTCTCTGCTCACTTGGTTATCATCTCAAATGTCAGATTAGTGGGACTTTCTTGAGAACGTATTTGAAAATTTAATTCTTAGACAATTCAGTGTTTATTGCTATTGTTAAATGGTATCTTTTGTCCTATTGCTTTTCTATTTGTTTTGCTTAGGTTATTAATATTTATAAGTTAATATTTTGATTTGAAAATGTAATATTGCCTAACAGTTTGTCAATTGCTTCAAATTTTTTAACTTATAATCAGATTCTTTGAAAAGGGAGAGCTTGAACTAAACATTCCACTGAGTGGGTTCTCTGCTGAAAAACAACCACCTAAGGAAGTGTTTCCTCTGGTCCAGCCACTTCAATGAACAGAAGCCCCTAAGTCTGTGGTGGAAGTAGGCCAGACTAATAATCAGCGTTGCAGCAGAACTTGGTACCACTGTCTACCTTTGTGCCTGTTTTGCAAGCTCAGAGTGGCCATGTGTCAAATCCTAACAGTGAAACCCGAGTTGTTGTGTAGACAGACTCCTAGAGGTTGGAGATGCCAATACTGTTAGACACACACACAAAGGAGAGACACAGGCATGGAGGTGAAGCTGATTGAAAAAAGAATCTATGTGTTCTACAGGGATCTTAATGGAAAGACTACCCAGTGATGCCAGAACCCAGATGAGTTCAAGATGCCACACATGGAACTGCAGCCTTCAGTGTTTGCTCCTCCTGGATTTTAGTCTTTCTTTGTTGGTCTTCCCTTGCTTTCCTCCCATTCCTCTATTTTAGAATGTCAAAGTTTATTGTGTGCCATTATATATTTAAACTATGCCACTTCTTTTTAAATTGTGTGCTTGTGTGTATGTATATTGTGAGAGAGACAGAGATAGAGAGAGATAGAGTCAGACAGAGAGACAGAGAGGGGCGGCATGTGTTTTTATGTGCTTGTGAATACTGGTGCCCATGGAAGATAAAGGCATCAGATCCCCCTGGATCTTATGAGTAGTGAGCCACTTAAACACAGGTGCTTAAAACAGGTGCTGGGAACTAAATTCAGGTCCTCTGGAATAGCAGTGTATGTTCTTAATGTCTAAGCCATTTCTACAGCTCAGAAGTATAGCCCAAGTTGGCTTCAAATTTGTGATCTTCCTGTTTCTGTTTGTTCAGCACATACGACTGGCATTTGTGGGTAGGGGACTTTTTTTTTTAACAGAGTCTCTCAGTTAAGTATATGGCTATAAATAGTATAGACCATAGATGAGAACCTGCTACCATTATTCTGTTAAGGGGACACAATATTAAACCAACCCCTAGTGACCTATCATTATGCACATAGATCAAAGCTAACCCCCATGCAGAAGCTTCTGTTTGCAGTAGATGATGAACAGCACAGAGACCCACAACTGGCAAGGGCATAGAGGATAAAAGCATGGAGAATGTTCAGCCCTAAGTGGAACACATATACTGCACCCCATCCTCTGAATGTTTAGGGGTCATTGCAGAAGAAGGAGCAGAAAGTGTGTAATATCCAGAGGCAGTAAATGACTCTGAGGAAACAGTGTCTTCTGAGCACAGCAGGGAAGCTGCACACATGCATTCACAACAGTTGTGATAACCATGCACAAGACATGCACAAACCTAAGCCAGACCATATTCCAGCATGGAGAAGGAGCTAGGTGCAAAGCTCCATCCCTAGCAGAGGAGCTATTGGCAATTCTTAACTGTGAGAGGAAGGGTCAGCTCTCCCTAAAAGTGTAACCTTTGATAAGCTGACCCACTCCAGTAGAAGGTCACTTATCCAAGAATATTGAAGTAGTACTATTGACCCTCATGGGACAACAAGCAAAAGAAAAACAAAATTAAAAGGACACAATGTTGGATGGGAAGGAAATGGGGGTGAATCTGAGAAGAGTTAGGGGCAGGAAGGCAAAATGATCAAAATACATGGTATGAAATTCTCAAATCAAAAGAAAATATATTGTTATTGAGTCTTGGAGATTTGAGGCTTTTGAATAGTGTTGTGGCCATTAAGAACTATGGAGCATTTTGAAGTTGTACTGAATTGATTTTGTTTTATAAGATGATGTGTTGGACACTAATCTTGTTGAACACTGCTAGAAGCTAGGAGACCCTCTCAGTACGGATGTCACCTTCAAGCTGGTGATCCAAATACTAGAGGTCTGAAAAAAAAATCTATGTTGCCTGCCCACCTGCCTTTGCTGCTTGCTCCGAGTATATTTATTGCTGTTAATGCCAATGTTCCTGCTTCCATCCTCTACTGACATCAATCTCTACCTTCTTCCTCATTCCAGTGTGGACTGAAAACCAAAAACCCCTCAGGAATTATCTAGCTTCAAGTCCTTGGTTAGGACTTGTGAGATATTAAGCTTCATGGAATGAACAACTACCAGGTTCTCTGCCTGTCCAGCACGCCATTGTTGGGCTACTGGGGCTCTCTAATGCAAACCAATTTAACAAAATTTCCTTTATAGTAAAAAAAAAAAACTCAACAGCATAATACTAATTGTCTTTTCCTTTCTTGTCTTTGGGCATATTTCTCTTTCCTGTGTTACTGCTTTTGCCAGGGCCTCTAGGGATGAATTAGATTTTTAAAAAAAAAATAGTATTGTCAAAATGTCAATACCACACACATTCAAAACAACCTATTCCCAGAAAAACACCAATGACATTCTTCAAAGAACTAGGGAAAAAAATCTAAAACTCAACAAAGTGTAATGGCTCATCCTGCCTAAGAGGCTAAGGCAGGCAGATCACAAGTTTGGGTCCAACCCAGACTTCATATAGAACTCTTTCAAATAAAGTCCAGTGAAAACACACAAGACTTTAGTCAAATCTTCAGTAAAACGAAGAGAGTTGTAGTTATCACACAATTGGTTTGAAGATGTAATTCAAAGCCATAACAACTCAAAAAAAAAAAAACTTGATACTACCATAGAAACATTTTTAGACATGGAACAAAGTAGTAATTTGTGATGGTTAGCTTTGATTGTCAACTTGACAGGATCTAGACTCACCTAAGAGACAAACCTCTAGATGCACATGTAGAGGATTATCTAGACTATGTTACCCCCTGGGCTTACCTATGCTATTATCTACATTATGTTAACTGAGTGGGAAGACTCTCTTTAACTATGTGTGGCCACATTCCTAAAACTTGTCTCTAGCTAATTCAAGGCTCTACTGGTGCTTCAAACCTTGGAGATCAGATTATAAGTATCTTGTTGGTTCAGCTTACATAACATCTAATTTATGGTCACTTCATGGTGCAAGATGGCAACTAATATAATTTCATTTCAACTAGAACCAGCAATATTATATTTTTATTATATCTTGATATGCATTGCATATGCATATACATTGCAAGTACTCTACCACTAACTTATATCCCAAACCCATTAATAAATATTTTTTAAGAAGGCAGGAAATAGGTGGAGAATATAATTCTTCCTACATCTCACCAGAGCTTGTGTGTCTGGGACATTTGTATGCTCAGACAAAGACTGGCTACATAGTTGGTGTGGCCCAGTGCAAAAACTTAAGGAGTAAGTTCCTGTGCTAGATGGCATTCTCACTGTGCTAAAGTAGCTGAAGTAATCAAAAGAAGTTACTTTGTCTCAATTATTCAGTTGTTTGGTTCTGTTGTCTTTGGACTTGGGGAAACACAGTACATCATGAGAGAAGACTATAGAAAGGAGATACCTTATGGCAGCCAAGAAACAAAGTCAGAAAGGAAGCAGATCCCCAATAACCCCCAAAAGCATCTTCCCAATCACTTAAATTCTTCTATGAGACCTTACCTTTTAAAACTTCTACCACCTTCCAATAATATGGGCTAGAGATAAAAATCTTCAAAATGTAGGCCCTTGGGAGACATTTGAGACCCCAACTATAGCAAGTTCCTAGCTCAAAACTTATTAGGAACTGTAAAATACCAAAAGCTGAGAGTAAGTTGTGGTCCTGAGAATTGTGTTCCTTTCAACTAGCAAAGTCCTCTCAAAATCAGGATCCTTGATTAATGGAGAGGAGAACAAACAGTTAAGGGTGGCAGGAATCTAAGTAATCGCTGGATTTGATAATTTTTATGTGCCCTCTCTGTCTTTGTTAATATTTAATCTGTTCTTCTCTTACAGATAAAATTGTAGCTATTGTGCTATTGAGAAAGGTTTTTTATTTACTTCAATGTACTTATGTTATGTTATTATTATCATCATCATCATTATTATCACCATTACCATTTTTATGTTATAAGTTTGAGCACAAAGAATTTGATAAAATGAGCGAGCTCCAAAACTACTGATTGATCAAGTTAATATGTGTGAAGCCAGGTTGCCATTCCTGTAATTCATGTCCTTGGATTGTATAACCATTCTAATTTGTATATATGCTTCATTGAACTTACGGAGTTATGAATTATTTTCCTTGTCCAATAGTGGGGATATATAAAATTAATATTAAGTATAACTAAATTCTAATGTTTGGAGATCCTTAGATAATAAAACCACAAAGAAACACAAAGAAGAAATTACTATAAAACAAAGGAGCATGGAAATATGAAAAAGGACATGGTAATAAAAAGAAGCTTTGGGTGTTCTTGGACAGTTCAGTTGATCTGAGACACTATGACAATGCTTGCCACAATAAAGTGTATACTTTTATGCATGAATTTTATTCTACAAAAAATCTCAAGAAATGTATTCTTTTAATTCATAAATATAAGCTCATTCTAATCATTGCGAATAGAAAAACATAGCCTAATTCCAATCATTTCTTCATGCTAATGTCAGCCTTAAAACAGCTTATCATTTGCTATAATAATAACTGGTGTTGATTGATAGCGCTAGGTGTGAGCCAAGAACCTTACACACATTCCCTTATTTCTTGCTCACAAAGGTTCCGTGGAATTCCTTTTATCCCAATTTACTAACAAGAAACTGGGATTTTAAGAAGATACAGAAGTTAACAAAGCTGCCTGAAATAACATAAAAAGTAAATTGTAGAACTTAAGATTTGAAAACAAACAGACTGGATTCCAATGATCATATCTTTATTGATACACTCCACTGTTTCCCAAATCCAGCTCTCAGACAGTTTCTATAACAAATGAGCCCACCTTATTAGGTGGAGTACTGCATCAAAGACTGTGGATTTGGGTGGTATCTCTATCAGTCTGACTTGACATAGGGTAAAGGACTCATGTCTAAGAGAGGACGTTGTAGAAATCTAGACTGAAAAATTTGCCCACTTACTTGATCCTACCTTTTATATGTGGTGGTAATTCATGCCATGAAAGAGAATTTAATAGGTACTGACATTATTCTGTCACAGCACAATAGAGGTGTGACCATTGGCAATTATATGGATACATGTGAAATACAAGCCAGGCTCAGGAGTGTACCGGTGACTTCTTAGCACAGTAATGCCAGGACCTACTGTTCTGAAAGGAGTGGTGATCATCTCATGATGATATAACAGATGCTATAACAAATATTTCATGATGATATAAAAGTCCTTGGTCCATCTTAATTACCTACAGAGAATATGAATGCCTAATTTGCACCCTTGGTGAGATGTGATTATGGGTTTGGAAGAAGTAGTGAAGAAATCAAAAGGGACATCCTGATGAGGCAATGGTTAAGAAAGCAAGGCGCCTAGCAAAGCTGACCCTAACCAGATATATACCAAGGATCCAAGAATGGCCTTCAGAGCTTCAGACTAGAGTTTACACCCAGAAAATAAACACATGGGACAGGGATTTGTTAGGTGATAAAACTGAAGAGGAAAACTGAGAGAGGAAAGAAGCCCCAAGGACTGGAATTCGCACACTCGCACACACACTGACATGCACCACTCATATAGAGGCTAAAGATACTCTGGTGTCTATCCTTGATGGCTCTCTGCCTTTACATTTTGGTTTTTTTTCTCTTTCATACTTTTGTTTTGTATAAATAATTCTTTGCATGGGACTTGCCCTGAAGTGTGCTTGATATATACAGTGACATTTCATTGGGGAATATTGATTTTCCCTTTGCCAATAGATACCATTACAAATAGTTTCTTAGGGATGGTGGCCCCTCTCAGTGTGGTGTTACCCTGTCTGGCTTGAACCTATGCAGGCCTTGTGCAGGCTGCCACAGGCTCTGTTGAGTTTACATGCACAACCATCCTGATGTGTCTGGAAGACACTGTTTCATGGGAGTCATCCATCACCTCTGTCTCTTACAGTCTGCCTGCCTCCTCTTCTACACAAACCTCTGAGCCTTATGGGAATGATAAAGACATCCCAGTTAGAACTGAGTGCTACAACGTCTACTGGTCTCTGTAAATTGTCCAGTTGAAAGTCTTTGTATTAACCCCCATTTACTGCCAGAAGCTTCTCTGCTGTGGGTTGAATGAGGCATTAATATGTGAGTAGAGCATTATATCATTAGAGGTTATTAACAGCTATCTTCCTCTGACAGAATACTAGTATCATGTTTTCCCCTAACCTATGGTCTAGCTAGTCTCCTGTTCTTGGCCACTTTAGCAACATCAGGAGTGGGTTTCATATCATGGAGTGGGCCTTAAAGATAATCATAAAAAGGTTGTTTGGATCTCATAACATATGTGTCACCATTGCACAAATATACCTTGCAGACCAGCCTGTGTTATAGGTCTGCGGCAGGGTAATACTGATGACTATCTTTCTCCTCTTGTAGTGTGCGGAGTACCTTCTAGCCCCATGAATGCTAGTCAGCAGGTGTGATGCTTCTAGTCACTCATGCACCAGTTTGACTTATCCGTGTTTGATGACATAGTAGATATTGTCTCTGGCAGCAGGGCTTTACCATCAGGTTGTGGGAAACAGTCAATAGCCTTGGCAAGAATCTGCGATGTGGGGGGGGGGGGTCCTGGTACCAATTTGGCCAATTATTCAACAGGATATAACCTGTTCCTGGCTCTGGAGACTTTACTTGAAGGCATTGTCTAACCTACTATTTGATTGGCTGACAGAGATTCCCCATTACCAGACATTCCCCATCATTCAGCCTAGCTGAATCTGTGAGTAATGAATTTAGTGACAGACCTTACTTCAAAGGCTTTGCCTATCTATCTTCACATCTCCTCCAACAGTGCTCAGTTATCGTCACAAGCCACTGTCCCGGCTTTACACTTGTATTAGGGGATCTAAACTCAGAATATTCATGCTTGTGTGCCAGATGACTTAATAACTGAGTCATCTCCCAGCCCATATAATCTTATTTTTAAAATTTTATAATATGTATCATTTTGTCTTAATATCATTAACTAATGTTAATGGATGGAAATTATCTCATATTGTAGAATGTTCTTTGAAAACATTATTTCAGTTGGTGTCTATCTTACAGATAAATCATAACCGAGCCACTCCCTGTTTATACATGTAGGCTGTCTCCTATCCTTTTCTCATATTATACCGAGGCGAACACCCTTATTACATATACACCTTTCATCATCATGTCTTCCCATTTCCTCAGTCTTGGAGTTCTATACACAAGATCTCCAGCTCAGGAGGGTGGTTTCTTTTGCCCAAGGCTCTTGAAACATACTGGCAAACTGTTTCCCAAAAGACAGCATCTCTTTTGGCTCCCACTAGCAGAGTGCCAGTACCTGTCACATGATACTCTTGTCAACATTCTAACTGTGATGTTTAAAGAAAAAAAAAGATGTTTTCCCCTATTAGCCAGGTCACATGAACTGATAGACCTTAGCCATCTGCCGAGAAGTAATTTGAGAAGTTTGATTTAAACATACAAAATGTGATTGTGCTCGTCACAGATGGGACGCCTGCAGAAAATGGGGGAAATTGTTTTCAGCACATTATTTCCATTGGGAGACAAGAGCGCCAGCTCCAAGCCTTTCAGATAGAGTTCATGGTGTGGGTTGGGTCACTGGGTTCTCTGTAGCTTGATGGATAAACAAATTTAAAAAAAAAAGTTGAATTGTCTTCTCTTGCCTTTGACTGCTTTATGGAGTATTTAGTAAAAGGTGAAAACTTAATTTGATCTAAGAAGAATCCACAGGATTTAGAAAATACTCACAAAAGAATAAATGCAGCTTATTTTGATGAAATAGATGTTTTAATTACCTTAACACTGAATCAGTAAAATATGAGCGTTGGAGTTAGAGGACTCTGAGGTCCCCATTTTGTTATGCTCCCCTGGTATCACCATTAAGGTTAGGCTTCCTTATTTGACCAAGTAGCATAAAACTAATAGATAAAACATGGCTAATGCTGACTTGTTCAAGAAGATGAAAACACTCACGTAAGAAAAGAGTCATAGGACTTCACTTTCAGTGCACAAAAGAGTACAGGACATGGAACTATAGTTTCACAGAAGGAGTACAATAGCAGTTTAGGAGAGATTCACAGAAGCCCAGGAACTTGCATTCCTAGATTACTGTTGAAGTACAAATAGTAATGTGTTTCCAAATACATAAGCACCTGTTAATTTTATGAGGAGATGATTGATGTGAAAGTTAACTTGTCAGGTCTAGTCACAGGATCCCTCTAATCTTACATACGAGAGTATAAATATTACTGCCTGGAAAGTTATAGCTACAGAAGGAAAAAATAAGACATACTTTTGTCACATGATATCCAAAATGGAATCTTATAGTCACATTCAATATTATAAATCTGGAATTAAACTCTAGATGTTCTCTGGTTTTATACATAGCAGTTGTCAAATATAGTTCAGCCTGATAAGAAGCAGTATCCTCACACACAAAAAAAATAGATCAAACACCAGTTTTAAAACTTGCTTCTTTCTCCCAAATATATGTAATTATTTTTACAAATATTCATATTAGATATTAATTACATGTTTTAAATATAATTTAAATAATACTTAAATATTTAGATATAAATATAAAGTACTAAAAATGTGATATATAGATAGATAGATAGATAGATAGATAGATAGATAGATAGATAGATAGATAACATATTACGTGCACTTGCTTTGGAGATCAATATGCCTAAGCACAAGTCCTGGCTCCATCAGCCCAAGCAGTTATCTTCTTGGCCTTTCCAGCCCTACATGAGCTGTGTGTGCCCGTTTTCTGATCTCTTCTCCTCCTACCTTCCTTCTCATTCATCTCGCTGCATAGGATTCCTCGCCTTCCTCAGACATAAACTCCTCACGCTATGTTCCCTTTTTAGCCTTTCTTATTTCTCGAACTGTGGTGTGGTTGCTTTACAACCTGCTCTCTTATTTTATCCAGACCTCTTTTCAAAGGCCACTCATCATAGAAAATGTTCCCTATCACGGAGTCAAGCTGCCATCCACCTGCAGTCACTCGTGGTCATATTCATTGTTCTTTCCTCTTTAGTGGCTAAAGTCAAAAGTTCTACTTCTTTATCTACCAGTTGATTTCCTGTCTTTTCAAGGGTGAGCTTGATGATAAAAGCAGTAACCTTTTCTATCTCCTGCTCTGTTGTGTCTGCAACAGCCATGAAAACTTCTGGCACATATGAGATATTTCGCAAACGTTCCAAATGGCCAAATGAAGAGGTAAATGAACAAATGCATGGCCTGTGGCTCTATGAGCAGATACCTGGGGAGGACAGAGAACGAGAGTCTAACTAAAGCTACAGCTGAAATAAATGTGGTCACAAGAGGTTCTTAGAAGAATGTGAACAGAGTTTTGAAGGGCAAGTAGGAATGATGAGAAGGTATCTCAACAAGAGAAACGGCAAGAGATGTGAGGAGCAGAGGGGAAGAGAAAATACAGCTTACTTCTCAAAGAACTGCTTATCTGGAATGACAGCAGTAACGTGAACAGGAGAAAATGGCTGTCTGTAAGTCAGGGCATTGAGTAACACTCTTAGAAATCCTATGAACAATGTAAGTCCTAAAGATGACAGAAAATATTTTCCAAAAATAATCAAAAGCTCATCTAGTCTTTCCATCTAGAATTTTCGAGATGTAGAGAAGTTAAAAACATTTAATGAGAAAGACTTCATCTTCAAAGTTCTTTAATTATGACTTGTCTATTCTCCTCTCACACCAACCCTCAAGACAAGATCTGAGAGAGCAAGACATCTACATGCTAACATAACTAGCAATATCTTCATATTATGATCCAACTTTATACTATAAGATATAGAACACAAACTACATCAAATAACAACTTCTCTAATGAAATGAGACATAGGTTCTCCTCTCAGAGTAACTTTAGGTACTTTTATCTAGTAAATATCACCACATGTTATTTAGCAAATGTTTTAAGTTATCAGTGCCTCCTTAATTTTATGTTAATGAACTAAATACCAATAGAATAGTTGCCCAAATCCACAATTTCTCACATTGCTCTATACCTCCCAGTTTAAAAGTCATATATTCTCTGTATTTGGAAGATAAAGTAAGTGCTAATTTGCAACAGGTAAAAAGGTCTAAACAACAAAAACTATATGCATACTCTAAGGAGTCTATAATCCCCAAACAAGAGTGGGCATGCTTTGGAACATAGTAGAACAAAACCCACACAATGCAGGCAGATGGAGAAGCATATGGCCATCACAGCTGGAACACTTTGTAAATGATCCCAAACCACCACTGGGCTTTGAATCCTTTCCCAAAGTATAGAAAATCATATATTATCAGCAAATTCTTAGCAAGTGAGATGTTTACAATTCTTGAGTAACCTCCTGAAGTCATACTCTTAAAGTATGAAGATAGAAAACAGTGCTTTCTGATGAACAATATGCTGCTGCCCATGTACAGAACCAGCCACCCTCAATGGCAACATACTGTGGATCTTCTTTGTAGGAGGTAATTATTATCTGTTGTCTTTTCTGATAGGGTGCTACTAGCTAATTCTTCAATAAAGGTCATTACTACTTGGAGAGAGCAATTATTTTAGGGAGAGGATTTAGGAATTATTCACGTGGTTTACGAAGACAGTCATTAAAATCTGATGTTGCTATTGCTTATTTTAATGCTGATGCTTAGAAACAACAAATATATGTGTAAAGGGATACAACAAGAAGATCTTTAGAACTAGAGTCATCTTGTGTGACTGCTTGTGGCAGCCCGCTTCACACAAGCAAGTCACCTCACTCTCTTAAGCTCCAGTTTTTAAAAGTATAAAATAGGAATGAAAATTGTATCTACTTCACTTAATTACTTAGAAATTTTAATGAGGGAATGTATATTTAGGCATTTCTTAAACCAGGAAACAGTGTATAAACATTAGAACCTATTATGCAGCATTGATTGATTCCGTGATCCAATTAATCCTTCAGAAGCACTTCAAATAATCCTTTAAACACTATTATTTGTTATTGTTATATAAAAATAAAATAAACCGTGTTTGTAGATAAAATTAAGTACTACAAAGATGCCCCTTACGTCATACTCAACTGTCCCTATTATTAATATCTAATATTAGCAATGTACATTTGTGACAGTTAAGAGATATTATAATTATTAACAAAAGTCCATAAAGCCTTACTTCCCTTAATCTCTGTTTTCTTTCTTGAGATCCCATGCAAGATACCATATCACATTTAGTTAACATGTTTTGTTGATCTACTATTGACAGTAACATTTTCTCTCTCTTTCTCTCTGGTGTGTGTGTGTGTGTGTGTGTTGTGTAGAGCATTTTCAAACATTCTGTAGGATACTCAAGCATTTGGCAGGATATTTCTTCATTACATGTCACCTGGTCTTCTCCTGATTGTATTGGTGATATGTGGTTTGGAAGAAAAACAAAGTGTCATTTCTATCACATCCTATCAACATGATCCGTGATTGTTAATATGATGTCCATCACCTGTTTAAGGTATGTTTGTCCAGTTTCTCTACTGCATAGTTACATATCCCCCTCATTTCCAGACTATGCATTAAACCAGCAACTGGTTTGAGTTCATATTTAAGGAGTGAAAAATTATTTTCCCCTTAAAGCTTTGTCTATACTACAGGCCACAATTTGACCCCTTGCAGAATAGAATCTTGAGGCTAAAGGATATTGGATATTTCTAAAGAACTAATAGACTAATAGATGCTAACTCTTCCTTTTTAGAAAAAAAAAAAACTATAGTCAGAGTAGTTTTCTATTTCTTGCCTGGGAAGTCAGTCAACTCCTGTTTTGCCTTCAAGGTAATTTTACCTTAAAGGAAAACGTTTGCTTGTTCAGTTTACCCTTGAATGCTTGCAGGGGCCTGTTTCACACAGCCCTGTTTTTCCTTCCCTCTACTTTCTTATCAGCTCCTTTTACAAAGGATAACTCGTGCATTTATTTTTCTTTTAGAATTCTCTACTATGCTATTTCAAATATGTTGGCTGTATAATTTTCTGAAATAAAAAAATTAGAATTCAAAGCTTCTCTCTGAGGGAATATTACCTTTGAAGTGGAGGGAAACATCAGAATCAAAGAGAAATCTACAGTTTGCTTCCTTACAACAAATTCTGGGTAGATAAAGCTAACAGATACAAAAGAAAAAAAAATCTGTTTCGAACTGATAATAAAGATTCTGTAATGAGGAGAAAAAAGAAAACATGAAGTTATAAAAAAAAGTTATTTGGTTTACAATTGCATTTCCCTAATCCTCAGCAATGTAGGGCAGCGAACATATTTAAATCTTTCTATATCAAACTTATGATTCAGCTTTTCCTGATAACTTTCAGCCAAAGGCAACTAGTTTCAGGGACAGAAAGAAAACAGAGTAAACATATATAGTGAAATCCAACACAAGGATTTAAACAGATTAGGCTGAGTCCATACTATTTTGTTTTAAAGAAATCTATATATAAGTAGGTAATACTTTTAAAAAATATTTATGTCTATAAAAAATATTCACACATTGTGCTGAGGATATAATCCAGTGGTAGAGGATCTATCTAGCATGTGCAAGGTCCTGAGTTTGATTACCATCATTGGAAAATAATTCAGATATATTGGAGAAAAATTCTTATTTGACTAACAAATTATTAAGACAACTTTATCTTTCAACAATGCAATAACAGCAAAGAATAAAAGTTCCCTTAGTAACAGGCAATGAAATCGAAAGGACAGACTATTACTTTGGAACAAAAAAGAGTTGGATTGAAATTGTTAACTTAGAAGGTACTAGTTCTAAGACTTTGTATGAATTATCTAATTTCTCTAAATATCAGTCTCAATGTATGCAAAAGTAGGCTAACTAGTACATAACTTGTATGCCTTTATGACAGAGATAAGACAAATTATAAGCATGGCAAAGAATCTCAATATGGAAGAGAGGGAGGGAGTGACAGAGGGAAAGAGAGAGGGAGATAGAGAGAGGGATAGGAGGCAGAGGACAGGGGGCATTCTTGTCTTCATATAATTTATAACCCAGTGGAAGAAAGTAATCAAGAAATGATCAAAGTAGATAAGATTGTTATAATAATAAATTGTATAAAGGAATTTAAAAAGTATAGATGTTCCTTAGAAAATAATTGATTAAACTGAAAAGAAAGTTAGACATTAACCAAACCAAACCCTGAAGAAAGAATTCAAGACAAAAGAAAAGTATATGCAAAGTTCCTATAGTGGTGAGAAGATAGTGTCTCTGGAGAACTGAAAGTGCTCTGCAAACAAAGACAGTGAGGAGGGTCAGGAGGCAAGAGTCAGACATGAGGAACATAAAGACTTTGATCTTCAGCTTACAAATAACAAGGAAAAAAGAAGTTGAAGGGCTAGTACCAGAAGATATTATAGGGACAGGAGAAGATGCCAGAAGAGGCCAAGGCAACTGTCTAAGGAGATGAGGAGTCACCAGATTGAGTAAATGTGGGCACAGAGATTAGGAAGCTTAGAATCAGATTGACATATCAGTCTTCTCTCTAAATTTTGTATATCTTAACCCTCACCTACTATACTAAAATACTAAAAGCCTGAAATGAGTAAATGGAGAGATCAGGTGATTTGGTAAAACCTATTTAGTAAGATAATTCCCCATAATCAATCATTTGTTTTTATTCCCATCAACAAATTTATATAGAAAACATGAGTCCTAAGGATAGAAGCATTCACAAGCAACTTGGAAAACTAACTACATGTGGAAAGACAGGCAGGTTGGTGGAAAGGAACTAGATGGGAAGTTGTGTGCCTAAGTGCTTATCCCATCTCTGCTGCCCACATTAATCTTTCCCCTGCACCAGAAATGTTCACCTATACAATGACCAGGTTTAAATAGCTAATCCTTAGCTAGTTCCCACTCAGCACAAATGTTTCACTGTAGAAAACACATCTAGAACTAGAAAGGCAACAGAATGCAGTGTTGTATAGTGCAGATTCTGAAGCCATAATAATAACCTTAAACACTTAATAAGTGCTTGCTATGTGCAAGCATTATTTTAAGCATTGTATACAAACTGCCTTAATCTTCCCAACAAATCTTTTAGGTAGTAACTGTTATTATTATCACAGCAGCTTCCTATTATAGCAGAGAAAACATAAGCACAAAGACATTAAGAAATTTGTTCAAGAGTTTACAATTATTAAGAGGCAGGGGCAAAACTTGAACATATCTGTCTAGCTCAGTAATGCATGCCATCTCAGGATGCCTACATTCAAGCACTGGCTTTGTTGCTACCAAAGTAGAAGCTTTCTGTGTTTCAGCTTTCTTGTTTATAAAATAGGCATGAGCATATTTTTTATTTGAAAGAGGTGGGCATTCTGTGAATTATACATAGAAATAATTGCTTTGGATATTTGGTATCTTTCTTGCTTCTACGTGAATTTTAAAATGTCTTTTCCTACTCCTGCAAAGAATATCACTGGAATTTTCATGGCAATTACATTGGAACTGTAGTTGTGTTTGGGTGGCATTGTTCTTTTTATAATGTTAATTCTGTCAGCTCAGGAGCATGAGGAGGTCTTTCCAAAGTCTAGTGCCTTCTATTTCTTTTTTTTTTTACATTTTTTTATTAATTTTATTGAGCTATACATTTTTCTCTACTCCCCTCATTGTCTCCCCTCCCTTCAAACCTCTTCCATAGTCCCCAAGGAAATTCCTAACATTCCAACCGATGTAGATAGGATCACCTTCCAGCACACTCACCAGGACAGCCCTAGAGAAATGACAGCTAATCAGGGGTCCTGAACCTTAGAAATCTCTCACCCCCACCTTTACTACTATAAAAACCCAACCCTAACTGAGCTCAAGGCTCTCAGATAATTTGGACACACAGAGAATCCAAGTTTTCAAATTTGTGTAGAAGAAAGACTCTTTGCTTTTTCACATGGGACTCGGTCTTCTTGTTGGTTTTTCGGGGACTTTGCGGACCTGGCCATAAGGGAAAAAACAGAAGCTGGTTCTAATACCATCAAAGGAATCAGCAGGATCTTCAGTTCACATTGAAAACTGAAGAAGTTGTTTCTGATATCAGTGAAGGAATCAGCAGCAATAGCACAACAGGGTGGATGAATTCATAACTACAAATGAAAGCCAAGCAAGCAAAAAAGCAAAGTTTTCTTTCTTCCACACTACCAGAAGGTGCCATCGAGGTTTAAAGCTAGTCTTCCCACATCAATTAAAGCAACCAAGATAATCGCACACAGACACACCCACAGGCCAACCTGATCTAGACAATCACTGAGACTCTCTCTAGGGTGGTTCTAGATTATGTCAAGCCTATATATAATTCAAGCTAGCCATTATGATACATGATCTGAAATTATGCCAGAGAGCCATAATAACAAAAACAATATGGTACGGGGTAGGGGTGTGGCAGACATGTAAAGTAATTAAAAGGAAAAAACTTGGAAAAAATCCCCCACAGCTACAGTCACCTAATTTGTGATAATTTGTGGTGTGTGTGTGTGTGTGTGTGTGTGTGTGTGTGTGTGAGAGAGAGAGAGAGAGAGAGAGAGAGAGAGAGAGAGAGAGAGAGAGAGAGGGAAATGAAAGTAGAGAGAGGCCAATGAAAGAAGATGATGGAATTTTCAGGAAAGAGAGGGTAATGAAATATATGTCATGAAAGCAAAAAGGGGAAATGCTTAGTGGGGGATCAGAAAAATGGGTTAGGATGGATGGGACAGGTCAGTAGGGGACAGCAATAAATAAAAATAATGCATTTTGGTATGTATGTATGTATAGAAATGTCAAAATGAAATCCATTACTTTGTATACTAACTTCAAAATAATAAAATAGTTTTAAAAAAATAAAGTGGTTTACAGTTCCAGAGAAGCTAGGTGACACGGAGAACCCTAAGAGGTACGCCTGCGGATTACCCAGGGAAGGGAAAATAGACATGATCTCCAGGGTAAACTGGAGGCAGGGGGGAGAGGGGAGAGGAGGGGGATAAGAACTTGAGGGAATGGATGGGCAAATTGGGAAAGGACAGAGAGGGAGAGGAATGAAAGAGATATCTTAATAGAAGGAGCCATTGTGGGATTAGGGGAAAACCTGGGTCTAGGGAAACATCCAAGATTCCACAAGGATGACCCCAACTAAGAACCCTGGCAATAGTGGAGAGGGTGCCTGAACTGGCCTTCCCCTGTAGTCAGACTGGTGACTACCCTAGTTGTCATCATAGAGCCTTCATCTAGTAAATGATGAAAGCAGATGCAGAGATCCACAGCCAAGCCCTGGGTCAAGCTCCTAGAGTTCTGGCAAAGAGAAGGGATTATATGAGCAGTGGTGGTCAAGATCATGATGGGGAAACCCTCAGAGACAGCTGACTGGAGCTAGTCAGAGATCATGGACTCTAGACTGAGAGCTAGGGGAGCCTAGGTGGGACCAAACCAGAACCTCTAAATGTGGGTGACAGTTGTATGGCATGGTCTTTTTTGGGGCCCCTGACAGTGGGACCAGTTTTTATCCCTGGTGTATGAACTGGCTTTTTGGAGCCCATTCCTTATGGTGGGATACCATGCACAGCCTTGATACAGGGGGGAGGGGCATGGTCCTGTCTCAACTTGATATTCAAGCTTTGTTGACTCCCTATGGGAGGTATTATCCTCTCTGAGGAGTGCAAGGGAAGTGGGGGGAGGAGGGAAGAGGGAGGAAAGAAGGGAGGGGGAACTGTGGTTGATACGTAAAATGGATTTAAAAAATGAAACAAAAAGATATAAAAATAATAAAGTGGTTTGAAGAACAGTACCTAGAAATTAGTGAGTGGTCAGTATTTGCCACTTCTTACTGTTCACACACAAATGCATTTGGGGAAACATTACTGGTAAGTATGATTCATTACAACTTCCGGCAAAGAGATAAACCTTTAATACTCTGTGACCCTAAAGAAAATAGTTAGTCTCTGTTCTGTGCAAAGTGGGTCTTCAAATATACTTACTTTTAATTTATGTCCCCGCTTAAGATGCAAAAAAGAGCTACAAAAACAAAACAAAAATACAACAACAACAATAAAACATGGTAGTGAACAAATTAACAGATACACAAAATAAAGAATAGTTTTAATTCAACATGCTTCAAGTTTGATTTCAAGTGCTTTTGTGCTGTGAAAGAACCACTTTAGGGCTAGCAAGATGGCTCAGCGGGTAAAGTACAACAAACCCCCAAGCCCAAATATAGGTGGAAAAGAAGAATCATCTTCATAGAGTTACCCTCTGATCTTCATATGTTCACTACAGCATCCAGAGTCATACACACACATCATCCACGCTCACACAATAACAATAACAACATTTTTATAAAGAAATATTTGGAGTAGAAAGATTTAAATAAATGAAATAATAGAACAGTGTGCATTTACATAAAAAATTTCCAAGTGGACTGGAGATGGTTAAACATCATTTCCTAGAATTTCTATTCCAATTAAAGAAAGAACATAGTCAGAAGAAGTAAATATAAATGGTGTTTTCATTTTGGCTAGGAGTTTTGTGAAGGTCTGACCTAGGTTAGTTATCCATTCAGCATTCAATCTACCTAGTTGGTAGGCATTTAACCCAAAAGAGTGGGCTTCACTAAAAATACTAGTTCCCGGTTCAAAAAGACCGAATTGGAATGGAAAAAAAAAATTGACAGTAAACAAACGAAACTAAACTTCATGGACCTTCTACTATCTAGGAGAAGAGTGAAATTAAGGAAGGAAGAAACGTAGACCTGTTGAGAAATCATGGGAAACATGGGGCTAGAGAAAGAAAGCGTATTCAACCATGGTCAATAAATAATATGTGGCATAGTTCATTTTTTATGTTTACCTTAATTTTCAAAACTATAGTATGTACATAAGGGAGGAAGCAATAACCTATGAGATCACTCACACTTCCACTGCTTCCTTAGTTTTGTTCTCTTAGGATCACTGGAGGGAGGAGCATTGGATAACACTTGATTTCCATCTATGCCTTCTCCTTGATCCCACCATAATGGGTTAAAAGGAAAAAAAAAAAGGGGGGCTGAATTGCTGAACTGGATGTAGCTGAAGTCCCACCATAATTAGTGCAGGAGCCCCACTGACTGTTAATGAGTCTGTTTGAATTAGCACCTGCTCCTCCCAGGACCTGTTGTGAGCCCATTGGCAGCTAGATCCCTTGATTCAGGGAGAAGGAAGTGGGAGTGGAGAGAAGAGCCCAAGGGCTGTCTTGTGGGTGTTTACTGAGAGTCCCAAAGCAAGTGTTCTATGCTGCGTTTATTTTGTTGCATTTATTACATGTAAGAGTTAAACTAAGCTAGACATGAGAGGAGGCCTGAAGGTTAGAATAATAGACCTTTGCCTACAAGCGCTTACAAACTGGAATAAGACATTCACAGGTTAGAGTAATAGACCTTTGCCTACAAGCGCTTACAAACCGGAATAAGACATTCACACAAGAAAATAAAATCCAAATATATATTTACTCATTCATTCATTCATTATTAGATACAGCTTTTCACTACTACTCTCGAATACCTGGTTGTCTGCCTTGGCCTTTCAAGGGTTGGGATTACAGGAATGTGCTACCATGCTTGGCGCCAAAGCCTTTATAAAGTAATCCATCTAGCTTGAGAACTCAGACCTAGGCCTGAATCATGATCCTCCCACCCTGAAGCAGTGAGGTTTCAAAGCCATTTCATCTTTGAAATCATTAGTTTCTTATGTGCAAAGTACAGACTCTTAGATGTTCACGAGGAGTAGGTAATCAGCGAAGTATACAGCATAAATATAAAATGCTCAGAAATTAAGTTGGCTGCAAAACCAACCACAGGGGAATACCAAAGAAATGCTTTGGAAGTTCAAAAGAGGAAGCTGTCACAGAAGAAACAACTTCCTGAAGGCAGTAGTAGGGGTGAACTTGATAGGATTTGTCTGGTTTATTGTTTGTTTTGTTTTGTTTTAACAGGAGAGAATGCAATAGGAGGAAAAGATTCCCAGTGAGACACCATGTATGTAAAGACATTGAGGCATGGTCTTTGTGGGAGTTGCAGTTACCTGGATGAATAAGGCTACAGGCTCAAAACACATTCTAGACAAACACATGAGCCAAAATAAACAAAGCAGAGCAACAACAGCCATGCTGGAGGACTGCACAGCGGCTGTGAAAAGTCCAGAGGCAACTCACTGTGACCAGCTAGGACTAGAATGTCAGAATGCAAGTGACAAAAAAAATGATAACCCTAAAACCTTTGCTCAGTCATAACACCACAGTAGGCACACAGGATGGGACAAGGGGTGGAAAAATCACTGTGTGAATAAAACCTAATCGCTAGCAGTGTGGGAATAAGATAGTCAGAATCAGAGAGGAAAATCACTAGGCCTACAGGCAGAGTCACTTAGGCCCAAGGTGAGGTGAGAAGATCTGAAGCTGAATGGTTGAGCTATAAGAAAAATGAGTCACCACAAGTGAAGAGTTCAAACAATAGCGGGATTAAGTGATGGCACAGTAAGCAGACATAGAAGGAAGATGTGTGGAATAGAAATCACTGAGTCATATTCTGTCATTCAGAAAGACGGGAATATATCCGGCAGGGAAGTAGAGGGCTTCTATGCTCAAAGAGCCCTCGCTACTTACTACTGGGTCTTGTTTATGCTAGGCCATTTAATTTCATCATACTATTTCTTTTCTTTTTTTCAAAGACAGGATTTACCTGTATAACAGTTCCTGCTGTTACGGAACTTGCTTTGTAGACCACGCTGGCCTCAAATTCTCAGCAATCTGTCTGCCTCCATCTCCAGAGTGCTGGGATTAAAGGCATGGGCCACCGATGCCTGGTTCATTATACTATTTCTAAGTATATTGGCTGCAGTACTTTTGAGGTGGCTATGACAAGAAGGGTCCAAAATAATGTACATTAATCTTCTGTCATGAAAATCCTAGCTATGCCCTCCACGACTGTTCTCACAACATACATGACCATCAGGGTTTCAAACTGGCTCTGCCATTTTCTACCCAGCTCCCCACGAAGTTTCTGCCATGGTACTGCCTTTCTGTCAGCTGGAAGGCACAGTACATGTACATAGCAGAACTCACGGTCACCGAGATACAGTGGGGAGAAACTGGATTCTCTTCTTGGTAAGGGAGTAGCAAAGTCACACTCCAGGAGAGCAAGCTCATCAGAAAATACAACTGTGGTTATATTTAGGAAATATATATATGACACAATGGCTGCTGAGACAGGGAGAATCAGTTTTCTCCAGGGAAGAACCCTGACAGAGTAACCAACCCCAAGTGGTCAGTCCTAAAGATGTGTAGTTACAAGCAACAAAAGGTGGACTCAATGGGTTATATTTAACACACACACACACACACACACACACACACACACACACACAAACTAACTGACTAAGAAAAGGTTGTGAATTTGAAATAGAGTGGAGGAAGCATGGGAAAAGCTGGGAGGGAAGAATAGGGGGTGGGGATGCTGTAAATATAATACTCTAGTTTGAAATTCTCAGAAAACAAAACAAAAACTTAGATAGACAAGAAAATACTCATAATAATAAGTGACTTTAATAGAACGCTACTCACTCTAATGAACTTGAGTGATCTGAAAAGCAAATGATCCGTGTAATCCAGAGAGTACTCTCAAAGGTAGGCTCAAATTACAACCTTATTTTATAATAAGGGAAGCAAGGAAATTGCTTGCTATCCTCCCATGACAGCTGCAGAGCTAAGATTTGAACCTGCAGCTGTTGGACACCTAAGCTTGCACTCTTTCTCAATATGATACAGATACTCTTGAAGTCTATCATTGAGAAACCAACAGGGGAAGAAAAAGAAAGAAAGATTCACCTTGGTTTCAATCTGAATTAAATCTGACTCTTAAAAAAGTATCTTCAAAACAAAATCTGAAAGATGCATACTAAGTTTAGCTTTCAAAGAAATACACTAACGAGCAAATGAAACAGCTTATCTGTGAACACTGTGTCGTATGGGGTGGGCACATTGATAATCAAGGTTCCACAAGGCTGGTTGACTGATTCAAACTGTGGTTTTTGGAGGACCTGGAGGGGACAGACCCAAAGCCAAATTATCTTGGTCCATCCTTACTCATCTTAATAGCCCCTCATTGCCAGCTCTGTCCTGGACTAATGGTGTAATCACCTGAAACCTCTTGGAATGTTTTAGCAGACCCATAACTTCCACCAACTGGAAAACTAACACAGCCATCAGCCAGCATTTGCTCACCCTGTTTGTTGCAACCCAGCTACTTAGTATTTCGACCAATATACTTGAAAACTGCCTTGATTTATGACTTTCTTTTGTCCTATAACTATAAACACTTCATGGAACTGTCATCATAATGGAACATGAAAACAAACTGAATCACTCATATGCAGCTCCATAACAAACTACCTCTCATTCCCTTTGAGGTGAGAGCTATGTTTTACATCAACACTGCTAGTCACACAACAATTATTTACTTTTGTAGAAAGTATTTTCTGTTCCATTCTAAAAGTATTCAAGGGATGAACCTTACACTCAGAATGCCAATAAATGAAATGACATTTTAAAAATTTAGTTATTTGTCAGGTAGTTGAAAATGTCTACTGGATGGTAACCATGTCCAAGCATAACCTATCCCTGGATTGGTTTATTACTAGCCATTTGAACTTAGGCCTCTCCTGGACCTGGCCTTTTATGTTTAAGATGATAGCTTAGGATTAAAGTGATAAACTAAGATGACATCAACAACCTTCAAGGTTCTTTCTGGTGCTAAGACACTATATGAAATCTGAGTGTCCTTTTTTCTATAATTCCATACATTGGGATTGGCCAAGTCCCCCCCCCCTTTTTTTTTTTACTGCTAAGAAATTAATTATTTATTAAGTGCAAACAGCAACTGCTAAGGAGCAATTGAGAATAGATAAAACTGTTACAGTAAAGGCTGTTTTTGAGCATATGCTACCAGGCTTACTGCAAATAGTACTTATTCATTGTTCACATTAAAATGTCATGTGATAAAATATTAGAATGCACGAATTCTCTTGTAGAAACAAAAGTTCACAAAATTACAATGAAGCCTTACTCTGACAGTAGGAAAGGAAAAAAAAAAGACATTTGCTTCACAGCTATATAGAGTAGGCACTGTTTCCAGGCTTTGATATTGCCTTTCTAACCCCAGCTATTCATTCACTTAGCAAGTCAGGAGACGATCTCCCCACACACACACCAGCCCCTGAACTCTCTTAGACCCAGCAAAACTTGGCTTTCCAGAATTTCTAAGCTGCTTTGGACACACATACCCCGAGCTCTAGAAAACCCTGTTTCTTTGATTGTATTGACTGCACATCATTGTCATTGCCCTTGCCTTGTCCACTGTTCCTCAAGACCGTAACTGTCTCCAAACAGAAGACAACGCTACCATTAGCAGCATATGGACTCATTGAACACTTGCAGGAGATGCTGATAATGAAATGACTGATGTTCTGCCTTCTGTTGAGTGCCCCAAACTCTGGATATCCATCACCACACACACACACACACACACACACACACACACACACACACACACACCTGTTGTTCTGTTGCTGTGCACAGCTAAAGCCTGTTTCAAATGTGCCCAAGGCAAAGGTGAAAGAAAAAAAGAGAAGCAATTTAAACTAAATGGTCACTTTACATACTTTTCCCATCATCTTCACAAGGAATTCTAAATACTGTCACATCTAGTTTACGGAAATTGGAGCTCAGAGACCCAAAGGAGCTTGCTAAAGAGCACACAGCTTCTGAAAAACAATGGTGGGAGCAAGGCACTGATGAGCCTCCAGGCTCTTCAATCTTTCCTGTTTTCAGAGCAATCTATTCCCCCAAGTGTCTCTGTGCCTATGAAGCTGGAGTTTTAGCCCTTCTTCACAGGTGGACTCAGTAAGGAGTGCCCAGTGTGACACCTGATAACTGTACCCTACCATCCATTATTTTAGCTGGGGAGGCTGTACAGATACTATTGTTAAGTTGTTCTCATTAAGAGAGAAAGGAGGCAGGACAGAAGGGGGTGTGGCAAATCAAATCCTCTGGTCCAACCAACCAGATAAACAAAGACTCACAGGTGCCCTTATAATTAGGGCTCACGATGAGCTTGCTGTGCCTTTGTCTAAGGATTCTGGATTTGTAAAGGAGAATAACATTGTCCTTAAAATAGGAGTTGCCATTCGGAGGAAGAAAGTAAGTTTCTATGTTCTTACTAATTGTTTTTATTGTACTGATTCTTCTAAAAAAACATAAGGAATGGTAAATTATAAAATTTAAACAAGTGCTACTTAGGGTTTATATTGGGAAGGAATATAAATTAACATTACACTTTGAAAATTGTGATGTAATGCCAAAACTTAATCTAGGTGATACTAAAATTAATTAATCTAGGTGACACTAAAATGTTAATCTAGGTGACACTGTGCTGTTAATGTTTTAAATATGCGTGTATATAGTCATATCTGTGGTTTAGTCAAAAAGACATTTTAATTTTATAAGAAATATTTTCTTATTGTAAATTTCTTTATTCTGTAATGATTTGCTCTTTAAGATGAAATTTTTCTTATATTTGATTCTTAAACTTTTTTCAGTCACTTTTGAGAAACAAATTATAAAATTGGAGATGTAGTTTTAATGTCTGTGTGGAATTTTTCAACTGTTTTGAAAGACAATAAAAGATTAGAAAATATATTAGCTGATTTAAATGCAACCGATAAAATATAAAATTACTTCCTAATTAGCACTCTTTGTATTTCACATGTCTTGATTTAACTGCTGCTTAGTAACATGAGCACATGTAAATGCCATGATTTCTTTTAAATGGAGACAGCTTCCTATTATGACTTCTGACAGGCCATGATTTATGTAACCTGTTGATTTACATATCCACCTAAAAATGTACATGGAATTTTTCTTGTTAGAGAATAACAAGAAGTTTAAAATTCTAAGCCTGAAATCACCTTAAAACTCTAAGTATATACTAGGCATTTTCTCTTCCTACTTTCTGGGTATTAACTCATTAAATTCTCAGGACCCATTTTTATATAATTTTATAGAGAAAACTTAGGCACAAGAAAAGCTTATATAGCTTACTCCAAATCACAGACATATAAGAGCCAGAGTTTGAATTCAGACCAAGACTTTATGGCCCAGGCTTTCACAACCCACACTAAATGATCAAATCAGATTCCCTGGGCAGGTGATTTGAGTAATAAAATGGTTATCCAAAGTACTTACTACAAGGCTTGTGTCCAGAGCATGGAATCTATGCAACAGATTCTTATATATACCTAGCAGCTTGAAAGTGCTTAGAATTGTCCCCCTGTGTCTAACCCTCACAATCACATAGATGTAATTTATCTTGATGTGAAAACTTGGGCAACTTATTTAACTTCCCTTCTTAAGACCCTTTTCTCGTCAGTTGCTGAAGGAATGAGATGGTACCGTGTGTCGCATCGTCACTAGCACAAAATGAATTCTTAACTAATGCTCACAATTACTATTACTACTAATATTAGGCTTCAGAAAAAAGCAACTTGTTCAAGATGACATACTCTAAAGAGAACATAGCTCAGACTTGAACCTATGTGGGATCGATACTCTAACCACAGTGTCCACCTGAAACCGTGTTCTTTACTGTATTAACCACACCAAGACTTTGCCTGTAGCTTGCCAAGAGGCTTTGTTCATTTTAGCCATTTTTATAGTAATCAATTAGTGTTTCATCAAGACAAATTTGTTCCAATTCAAAATAAATACTTAAAATTTACAATTCTTTAAAGCTGAAATGGGTAAGTAAAAGGGAGGAATCCCCCCTCAGCACCTTCCAAAATGACCAGTTATTCTTCCAAATAAGGAAACCTTCTAAGCATACAGTTTTGTCATCTGTATTTCTTACTATGAGAAATGCTGCAAGCATCTTTCCATGTTGATAGCTACTCGTTGACTAGTCACCTTTACTGTCTCTAGACTGTTCCGGTGTGTGGATGCTCAGTCTCCTTTGGTGACTATTCAGTCTTTCATAGCTTTCTTCCCAAAGCCTGTGACATTAAGCAATCCCAGGGCCAAATCATTGGATGCATTAATGTTTATTTCCTCAGATTTATAAGAATGAATATTGTGAGTCAAAAGGATATGCGCTAGCAGATTTCTGAGCTGGGATAGCCCCATTTGCTTAAAGAACAACACTCTTGCATTAGAAAACAGCCCTTAAAATGAGCAGCGGTTGCTCAGTTTAGATGCAATCCTCTAAAACTTGCACTGAATGAGATAAGATAGAAACTACAGTTAATATTTGTTTTAAAGTAAGTGTTATTCAAACGAAACAAACTTAAAAATTTGTTTCATTGTTACTCCTTAGTCCTTTTACAACATAGTAACCACCTTTAGTTTAGTTTTGTGGGGTTTTTGTTTTGGTGGGGGGTCCTTCTAAGGCTATACTCTTTGAAATAGAGAAGTGTGAGGAGACTGGGAACTGTAAAGCAAAGCAATAGATTAGGAGTCTTTTCCCAGAATCCTTGTGGCTCATGGCAGATATCTCAGCTTCAAAGCCTTCATCTATAAAGGTCAGTTCTAACTCCACAGTAAGCTTACCTTAGTCCAGATAGTCTACCTCACACCTGCCATTTTCTGTAGTTTAATTTGTGTGTGACTAAGAATTGGGGTTTGGGCCTTCTGTTTGTTTGTTTATTTCCGGTATTTTTCTTCACTTAATAGTGGGCATTCTCAACAGTCCAAGTGTGAGTGTCTGAATCCTGAGAGAACAGCTTTAAAAGAATCCGGGAGGGCCAAAGAAGCCCTGTCCCCCGTTTGACTTTCATCCTCGTACCTATCACAAGGCTAGTAATACTGGATTATTCAAACCTCTGGTATGGTATAGGAGACCACAGAATAACTGAAGGGTTGCTAACAAACATCTTTAACTGAAATCTGAGAGCACAAAAGTCTTGGGAACTGTATTTGTGTGTGGGGGGGCGGTGCTGCTGGGTTACTGATGTCAGTTGGTTCCTTTCCTCACTTTACTTGGACAGACGGCAAACAGCCTAACATAGCTTGAAGCATCCACTTAAGGTATCTACAGTCCTTGTCACAGAAATCCTTGTCACAGAGAGGGTTTTGTTTTGTTTTTCTAAGCATCTCAGTTAAGTCACATAAACACAGGGCCTGTCACAGCGTCTTGTCAAAGTTTGTCCAAATGGTGTTGATGTACTTAAACCGTGAAAAAGCTACCGCACTTACAATTCAAGCACAGCATAAGCCTCAGTATTGAAAAACTTGTTCATTTGGCTTTCTAAGCATACAAACACTGCAAGGCCATCCCCTTAGCCTTAAAGGGAACCAGCCTCTCCGGATGGGTCCTCCGCCTCCTCGTCCAGCGCCCCCTAGAGGCGGCGATAGGGATTGCGCAGCGGGCGGACGAGTGAGCGGCGCGGGACCCGACGCGAAGTGACTGGGCCGAGGTCCTCGGGCCCGCCGCACCCGCCTGGCCACCACCGCCGCCCTCCGGACCCCGTCTCCGCGAAGATGCGACTCCAGAACCAGGTAGCACAACCCGAGCGCCCGCAGCGCACCCCCAACGCCCCGCCCACCCGCCGTCACCAGCCCCGGCTCCCGCCGGCCACGTGGTCGCCGCGGGCCTGGGGACCGCGCATCCCTGACCCCACGCCCGGGCTCGGTAGTCTCTTCCAACTCCGTTCCGAGGGCTCCGGGCCACGCCCCACTGTCCCCTTGACTTCGGCCAGAGAGGACCTCTGAAATTTGGGTGGGTGCGTCCCCTCACCTGGTACCCAGACAAATCACTCGGCAGCGACTAGCGCCACTCCCCGCCACCGGGTGGCTTTGCTAAGCTAGTGGCGCCAAAAAGTCCGGCCCCAAGGTGCAGGGCGCTTGAGCGCGGGTTCTCAGGGGACCTCAACCTTTGGGACTCTCGTTAATTGTCACACCGGGAGGCATGCACCAGATTACAGCCGCTACAGCCCCGGGACTTGTGTTTCTAGATCAGACGGAGTGGACACTTATGTTGCCCTAAGCAGTGCTCGCTTTAAGGGGGAAAAGAGGCTCACATGTAGGGTAGGGTAGCCGTGTGTTGTCAGGGTCTCTCTTTGGGCTGGAGGTTGTCAGACATTTAAGATCTAGTAAACGCGAGTTCAGTAGTCGTGAACCTGCGAAAGTGGCACAGCTTCCCCTCCCCTTCTTATGTTAAGGGACTTGGGAAGGCCACAGGAGAAAGGAGGGGGGACTTCTAGAAAGCAGCTCCAGGTTTGGGGGGGAAATGAGTCATATTGATTCCCAAGCTGTTAGCCAATACTGCTCATGGGCAATAATTCTCATAAAATCTTCCCTCTGAGGTCTTAAATGCCCGCCTCCATAATGGTTTGTCGTGAGCGTGATGGATTCCTAAAAGCCCATCCGAGTTCCTTACCCTGGCTGCCTTGATTTTTGTAAAGCATTGCCCTCGCATTACCCTCCTGTGCTCGTCTGCCTGGCTTTTCATATTTTATAATACTTGCAAATTGACACTGAACAAGCTTTAACCTCAGTCATTTCAGAATAAGTTTGATGTTTTAGGTGAGATGTGAATGGAACTCCTTTCATGAGGAAGTAGTCTGTGTGAAGTGTTTTGTAAATGTGAGTGGGTTGAATTTAAAACACTGAATAAAATTAATGTAACAAGGAATCAAAAGGTTCAATCCAGATGTTTCCCTTCCTGCTTCCTCAACAAAATGACAGTAGAGAGCTCACCGCCCCTTACCTGGTAACTCTCTGCCAGGGTGACCTGTGGCACTGCAGTTGAACTCCTACTGAGATGTCAAAGCACTTAACCAAATCCCTTGGGGCTGATAAGGTTGTGACCCACCTGCTTCTATGAAGGATTTCCCCCATTTCCTAACTACTCAGGAAATAGACCAGGGATTTACATGCAGCCTTTCTTTCAGAGAACTCCTAAGTAATCCTCTTTAGTTACCTTTTGTATTAGCCTGGATTGCTGCTTGTTAAGATAAGGTACTCTGATGTGGAATTCAGTCAAGGTAGGGTTATGAGTTAGATCACTCGGCCTCTAACTCCTCTAGTTAGTGTGTGTTCGGGGTTAACAGAGACCCCTCAGAAGCTTTTGATGTGTGTATTTGCAGTCCTGGAGTTTGAAGTGCCGCCTCATTCCGTGCTAGACAAGCACCTTACTAACCACTCAACTACGTTCAGCTCCACCCTTCTTTATAGTTTGTTTGATTGTTTGGTTTTGAGACAGGTATCCTCACCCAGTGTGGCCTGCAGTCCCGTGTGGGTTTGTGATCTCCAGGGTTACAAGCACTAGACTGCTCCCTAACATTTATAGAGGCTATACATTTGAATAAGGGATTCTGACTCCGATATTCATGGTGCAGGTCTGATATCATCCATTGCTCAGTGGTTATAGGACTTTGCATAATTAACACCTTGGTCCTCTTTTTTTTATTATTTCCCCTCAGTCTATTCATTAACTGGGGCATAAGGTTGGGTATAATACAGATCTTACAAAGGTGATCTGAGAATTAATTGGAATACCATACATTAAATCTTAGGTAGAAACAATAAATAAAAGCACTAAAAAGTTCCTGTCGATTTTGATGGAAATTTCTACTCTATTCTGTAGCTGGGAGCTTTTCTGTATCCTGCCCAGTCCCTCATTGCTTATAAAATAATCATTTGTAGGCTTAATATTAATTATAATTGTTTGGCTGATGACTCAGGAATATTACTGGCTAGCTCTTACATTTAAATTAATCCAGTTCTGTTAGTTTATATTTTATCAGGAGGCTCGTGGCTTGTCACCTCCTGTAGCTGCTGTCATCTCTCTTGACTCTGCGATCTTTCTCCCCATATCTCTGCTTGGTTTTCCTAAAACCTAGTTATATTCTACTCCGCCATTGGCCAAAGCAGCTTTGTTCATCAACCATTGAAAGCAACATACAGAAGGACATCCCACATTACTATTCTTTAAAAATGGTTAAATTATGATAGAAACTACCTCTTTTTGGGTCTGGCTTACCTCACTCAGGATAGTGTTTTCTATTTCCATCCATTTGTATGCAAAATTCAAGAAGTCCTTGTTTTTTACTGC
>NC_022016.1:77622557-77647335 GCF_000317375.1 Microtus ochrogaster | reverse complement strand
AAAAGAAACTACCTAGAAGGGAAAATATTGAATAGCAGTGTGTTTTAGAAAAAGTCTACCTTATAGAATTAACATGAATATTGGTTTGTTGAAAAGCAAGCCTCTGTGTCTGGAAATTTTGCTCACTGTAGAATTATTTATTCACCCATGGTATTTCATAACTGAGGCAGCCACAATCATTGTGAATTGTGATTTAGGATTAGGAACCGAAGTTTTAAATAGTGTTTGTCATTTTATGAACAGACTAAGGTCTCCAGGTGACATAATGAATACTTTACAATGGATGACTTTGAAAGGGGGGGGCGCAATTTATCTCCACATAGTTATGGTTGTGAGAAGTTCAAGATTGTGATATTAGCAGAGTTTTTAGGGAGCTTCTTTCCCAGGACTATGGATAATCATCTTCTGTGTCTTTCCATAAGTCTCTCTTCTACTTGTATCTAATCTCTACACTTTTAAAGAAACACATCTTATTTGATTAAGGCTCACAGATATGACTCACTTCATCTTTTGATTTCCTTAAAGGCTATTATTTCAAAATCCAGTCACATTCTAAGTGATTGGAGGTTCTGTTCATTCTACATGTGAATTTTTAAGGGACACAGTTGCCTATTACACATGATGTAAGAATTTACTAAAAAGCTAGATTGGCTCTTTTGAAATAGTTCAGCATGTAATATATAAGATAGGTCACATGTTGATTCTAGTTTTGGAGCAGTTCAATTTTATTTTAAATGTAGTTTGCTGCTACAGTGAGAGACCCTAAAACATTTATCATGTGTTAAAATGTGCATGTACACAAACACATATAAACATACACGTTTACATATGACACTAATTACAACTGAAGCAGAGCTGGGAACATTATCCAAACTGAGTTCAATTCTATGACTAAGTCCGTTAACAACCGTGTCCTTCATTGATAGAGAAAGATGGCCATGCAGTGATGTCATAATCTTTCTGGCCATGTCATGACAACAGAAAGTTTGACTTTCTAATAAGAAACCATTTGCCTTTTGGTAGTTTCATATCAAGTTGTCATGTGAACTCCTAATTTGACTTTCCGTTTATCTCTGCAACACTTGAATGCCCGGGGCCTTTCAAGGCCAGAAGAGGATGTCAACACCTCTGAAACCAGAGTTACAGAGTTATGGGCTGCCAGGTGAGTACAGGGACTCAAACCCTGGTCCTATGGAAAAGCGGGAAATGCTCTTAATTGCTGAGCCTTCTGTCTGGTCCCAATTACAAACTCTTATGGTCTATAGTGCTGATTTATGCTTATTCTCGTGTTTCCTTTAATAGAATGAAATACAAGAAAGAGGTGGAGAGAGCTATCTACCTGGCTGGCTTCTGGTTTGGTTAATATGATGCGCAGAGGCCACACCCCTGTCCATTCTACAGCTATAGCTTTTTCTCTTCAGATTTGCTCAAGGTCTTGGGCTTGAAGTTTCCCCTGTGGTCAGCCCCAATGTCTTTCATCATCCTTTCTTGATTTTTTTTTCACTGAATATTGTTCAAAGTCACTTTTGGAATATGCCTTCTGTTTTTTGTTAAAATTCCATCACATAGCTTCTTAAAAATGACAACCTAGAGAAGTTGGGCAATTTGTCCAAGAATTGAAGTGTGGTAAATGACAGGGTACGGGCTTGAATCCTGTTTTGGTGACTCATAGGCATAATTGATTTTGAGTGTTCCACAGAGAAACCTGTCCCAAATAGATACTATTGAAAAAAATCCTTGCAGCTCTGATCCAAAAATACATTTATTTTATAAATATCCTATATACAAGTATATTGGGTGAAATAATATTCATTTGTATTTTTTTAAGTATAGAAGCTTTCTGTGAAGAGTAGAGCTCTTTATAGGTGTCATTTGTCATCTTACCCCAAATGCAACATGACATCTCTCCAAAAGAGAAGCAGGGAAGTCAAGTCAGGACTTGTGACTGCAGCTTTTGGTTATTCACAGAAGTGAATTGTTAGATCTACTGAATAGTTATTAATCTGTGAGTTTCCTTTTTCAAGACTCAGTGCTGGGCTACCGCAAAATCCTCTTTACTCTGTACTACTTTTAAATCCTTTTCCTTCGGTTTGATCACCAGTAGTAAATACTATCTCTAAAACACAGTTCTGACCTCCTTATTTCCTTGGACCCCACTATCCACAGTATGATGTCCAAGCATATTTATTTGCCTTCCTTTATCCATCTTTACCCTTGTATTAACCTTATAGCATGGCATTTTCTGCCATTCAAATATTATGTTTGTTCCAGTGTTAAATTGTTTACAGTTTGGAAAGCCTGCTTTTTATATGCTTTTGCCTTTTTAAATTTCACCTATAATATCTTCATTCTTACTCCTAGCCCTGCCATTTGTTAAAGAGCACTTATCTGATGTGGGATTCCCCTCTGTATGCTGTGAATATGTTTTATTGTCATTGGTTAATAAAGAAGCTGCTTTCTGCCAATAGCTTAACAGAGGGCAGCTAGGTGGGAAATCTGAGCAGAGATGTAGAGAGAGAAGAGAGTAGACAGAGTCAAGGAGACACCATGTAGCCACCAGAGAAGAAGGACACAAGTCGCCAGCTGGCACCTTGCTGGTAAACCACGAGCCTCATGGTGAAATATAAAATAATAGGAATAGGTTAAATTAAGATATAAGAGCTAGCTAGAAATATAGATAGGCTAATAGACCAAGCAGTGCTATAATAATACAGTTTCTGTGTGATTTTTTTGGGTTTTGGCGGAATTGACGAACCGTTTTCCCTCACCCTTTTTTTTCCTTGTTTTTTTTGAAAAAAAAATCACATGAAGTCTTTTGGTCCCCTTAGCCCTTAGGCAGAGTTGACAGAGATGGAGGAAGGCACTCAGCTCCTTGAGGACAGAAACTGGGTCTTATTAGTCATTGTATCCCCTAGAGTTCCAGGCCCTGAGTCCTGTACTAGGTCCTGAGCTCTACAGTTAGTGGATAATTACTAAATTATTTGTTGAGCAAAGATATCAGTTTGAGTCTAACAAAGCCTATACAAGAAGAGTTACAAGTTTTTTTTAAAAAATGGTTTTAATTAAAAACAAGGAAGGTTGGCCAGAAAAGAGAGTTTAAAAGTATAATAATTCTGAGCACTCATGAGCTAGCAAGTCCTCTACTAAGGGAGTCTATGCCATGAAGACATGTGTTTGTTGCTGAAGACCAGAATAGGACTCTGTGCCACTCCGGCTTCCTGTCTACCCTGTAGTTTATTTGTGTTTGCTTGCTCTGCTGGCTGCTATTAGAAAGAATTTTTATTTCTTCCTAAGGATGATCACCCTCTCCCCACATATCAGATGATAGCATCCTTTCAGGTTCCACACCATGCATGTTTAGACAAAGATCGGCCAGAAAGCAGCTATTTTGAGGGGCTTAATAGGGGTATGTGTAGTTAGCACTCTGGAAGGAAGACCCTGGTCATAAATGTACTAACAAAATTCATACTCCATGTTTGTTTCTCCACAAGAGTTTCTCTATTTAGTGGATGGTCACTTTTGAGAGGAACATGAGTTCCCACAATAACACCCACAATAACGCTCATCTTAGTTAGGGATTTTTATTGCTGTGATAAAATACCATGACTGTAACTACGCCGGTTCCATTCCACGCTCTACTTGTTACACGCTATGGAAACTAGGCTGAAAAGTTAAAAACATACACACACAGATGTAGATAGACAGACAGACGGGGCCACAGGGACATCCTTGAGACAAAAATGCCAAGAATGCCAGCTTTGTTGTGCTCAGGGGCAGCTTCTACAGGGCTCTGGCCACGCCCCAGCTCTCGGGATCTTTCAGCTGTGGACTCATCAGAACCCACTCCCCTGCCATCAGGGTCTAGTGCTCAGAGCAGCTGCAGGCTGCTCAGAGCAGAGGAAAACAAATTGTTTACAAGAAATTTAGGGTCTGGCAGTCTGCAGTCCCCAACACATGCCCAAAACCAAGTTGGAGAGGAAAAGGTTTATTTGGTTTTCATAACCTGGGTCACAGTCCATTGATGGAAGCCAAAGTTGGAACTCAAAGCAAAAACCTGGAGGCTGGAACTGAACTTAAAGCCAAAGAGGAATGTGGCTTACTGTCTTGCTCCACTCCACTCACTCAGTGTACTTTCTTATACACCCCAGGACTACATGCTTAGGGCTGGCACCACCACAGTGCACTTGGGCCTCACTAGTGAAGGAAATACCCCCCACAGACTTGCTTATAGGCCAGAGATATTTTCCCAAGTCAGATTCCCTCTTCCCAGGTATGTCTAAATAGGAGCCACGGTGCATCACAGTCTGCTTCCCTAGCTAATTCTGCGCAGTAGACGGCTTACTCTAATTCATAAGCCAAAGGACCAGCTTAACGAATTTGCCAACCAAAATGAGATAAGCAGCATTTAAACACTGCCACCATAACCACAGAAAACCAGAGAGTTGGGCAAGATAGGGCGTGGAAGGAGAAAAGCCAAAATACTGAAATTTAAGAAATGCTTGTAAGTAGCAACTTTGTTACCTTTTGTTTGGGTATCACATTTTCATCTTTTCTCTTACAATATCCTACATAGGAAGGGTGTTAAAAAAAAGCATAACAATGAAAGAATAGGAAAAGTTAAAATGGAACTCTGAATTAATAATAATTCCAAGTCAATTCCTTTATTACTGTATTCTTGTTCCTGAATTCAATATCCTAGCTAATCTCATCACCATTCACCCAGCCCTAGGCAGAAGAATCTTGATGAATTATCACAGATTCAATCTTCTTCACTTCTGTTACTGGGTCCACAGATGTACCCCATTCCTGTAGTTATTGGTCCTTATGAAACTTACATTTTCTTAGGCATCATCTCTCTCTGATTCTCAGATAACATTTCTGAAATGGAAATGTATTTTTCAGTCACCATTGGGAAGACAAACTGAAGTTAAGCTTAGGAATAACTTGTGATCGGTTGTTATTGCCTTACGTGCATGAACACAAGGAAGCCAAGTATCGGTTTAGCTGCTGTGCTGAGTTTTTTGTGTTTGGGAGCCTAGCATGCAACTGGATTTTACCCTAAATATGGATCTCTGCTTGTTATTTAAAGCATCTTTAAAAAAATAGTCAAAAAGGGTATTAGAAAAATATTATATGCCATTAATCACAGAGAAATACAAATCAAAACTATAGTGAGATATAATCTCATCTCCACTAGCAGGGCTGTAATAATTCAAAAAAAAAAAAACTAAACAAGTAAAACTAAGTATTGGTGAAGAAACCCTCATGTGATACTTGGAATGTCTAATAGTGCAGTCGCTGTAGTAAGTTTTTCAGTCCCTCACAGCATAAATACAATATTATCAAATGATCTCCGTAATACTACTCTTAGGTAAATATTCAAAAGAAATTCACAATTATTATTTGAGCACAGGTGTAACCTGTTCCTAGCAGCTTTACTTGCAAACGTCAAATTGGAAAGAACCCCAATGACTATCAGTGGATGAATAGATAAACTGATATTATTCAGTGACACAAAGGAATGGCGTTCTGACGTGTTCTATAGAAGGGACGAATCTTCAAGGCGTGTGACAAAGGCTTGATGTAAAGGGTCCCAGATTGCATGTGACATTTATGCGGCACTTGGTACCTGGATCAGATAAATCCACACAGCCAGAAGGCAGATCAGCACTGGTCATAGGGAGAAATGAGAGAGCTGGGAGAAACTTCTTAGTGAATACGTGGCTTGACTTCTGGAGTGAAGCGAGTGTTTTAGAACCAGATAAAGATGGTGTCTGTGCAATGATGTGAACATACTGACTGCCGCTGAATGGTTCGCTTTAAAATGGTTAATTCTATGCGGTAGAAATTTCACCTCAGTTTTTAAAAGATTACACTGTGTCAGTTAAAAATAGAATACTCTTTCAAATCTCTTTATATAGATCCTGGAATTTTGGAGTTCTGAGGAGATTTGGTCTGCCCTTTTCATGTGTCATCAAAGAATGCCATTTGGGTACCTGGCCCCCTATATGTCAACAACTTGACTTACAGCAGACGCTGCACTGCTTTCTCCACACGCATAATTAAGGACAGGTGTGACCACATTTCCCCTCATCCATTCAGGGTATGCCAGCATATCCCACTCAGGAATCTTGAGCCGTGTTGCCCTTTACAACTAAACCATGAGGTGGTCGTGGGTGGAATCAGAACCAAGATCCAGAGCAGTGACTAAGGCCCCTAAAGCAGAAGCTGCCGCTGTGACGGTGTGGAGGCGGGCCTGGGCATTCTTCCATTGATGGGGTCCTAAGGACTGCACCGCCATCTTCGGATTCACCTGCCAGAGTACTTCCCTGCTGTCTCCTGCTACAGCTTACACAGACTGCAGAACTTGGTGGCACAGTGGACTTCGGCCACTCCACTCTGAGTTCAGAGCCCAGCTTCCCCGTACCTCCTCTGTCACATGAAGAATGCTTGCAGCACACACCCTCAGAGCCTGCAAGTGTCTTAGGGCACTCGAACAGGATTTGTACACCTCAGGGTACAATGTTTCCTGTTTCTCTTTTTGGAGAGAGGAAACATAAACACAAGTTTAATTATCAACAGAAAATAGCTCTATGCCTTAAAATACTCACCCAATACAGAAGACACCTCAGTCTTTCTTGGCATCTCTTGAGATCGTAATATCAGTCCTCAAATAAAAAGGCCAACTTAAGCAGGACAGGTGATCTAGTCTATATGATGCTCTGCCTAAATCTAGGTGACCGAAACTGCTGGAGAAGATGTTTGAAATAATAGTTTATTTTTATTCATAAAGTTATGTACAACTTTACACTCCAAAATTGGAATTTTGGTCCAACTTGAATAGTGACTAATTTCTTTGCTAATTTTTGTTTATTTTGAGCATCCTCAGTGGGATCCAGACTCCTCTCTGGACAGGATACATTTATTGGGCAACTGCAGCAATGACTGAGCAGGGTTTCAGTGTGATATACTATATCCTGGCTATTTCTGCTCAATGTAGAGACACTTCTCATGAGAAATCTTAGTACCAGAACTCTCCACAGGGTTGGCCATGCTTTTATATGATCTGTACTGTTGTCTGAGACTACACTTCACAATTTCTATTCCTCTTCCCTTGCACTTTCTCAATCAAATAATAAGTCTCTTTGGCTGCTGATGGTCCCAGGGTCTGCTTCCAGGAAGATTCAGCTGCCAAAAGCAAAGACCATTCGTATCTCATTTTGTACATGTGGCAACCAAGACTGAGAACAGTAGTTAGAGACCTTTTGGCCGGATAAGAGTGCGTATTCTTTAGCATGTTCTTAACTATAATGGTACGTTGCCTCCCCATCCTAAAATTCTGTTTCATTCAATTATGGATCCCTTCTATTCCAGGAACTCTGCTTGGGTCTCAAAGATCCAAGTCTGGGGAAGCCAAGGAGTTACTGGAGATAGTTTCAATTTCTGCTCTAAGGCAACAGCAAGGAGGATGTCCTGAGAGCTTGGGGGGTAATTTAAGGAATTTCTTATTTCCTCCATTCCCGCCATGGACTACTGCCCCTCACAGCAATTCATCACACCCGTCTGGGTTGCCTGTTATATCCTCTGGCCTCTTGGAAAGTTAATTGAGAATGACTGCTCTATATTTTCATAGGAACCTCTGGACTTACCATACCGCACCTCCTTAGTGGATGTCTGGCCACCTATCCCTTGTTATCTGTGAGCCTGGTGCCTGTTTCATGCTTGTTAACTGAAGGAAGTGTTTTTGAATCTGTGAAGGGAAATGATTTAATTAGCCTGTTTATATACTAACTTAGAAGTCTGCGGCGCATGAACAGCAAAGAGATTTAGAGATGAATGCATAGAAGGGAGGTGATGAAGGCAGATATAGTTTACCTTTTGCTTGAGAGCATCTGATGTTCTTTCTCACTGTCATTGGCAGACTTGGGTTCAGGGATGCTTTCCTGCCCCTTTAAAATCTTGGTTCAACCAGGGGCAAATGCTTTTTATCTTATTTTCAAAATGTGTATATGTGCATGTGTGTGTGTTGAACTGATATTTTTGTATATATACACCTTCATACATACATCTGTTTGTTAAGTCTACTTACATATTTATGGGGCACCTTCCATGTACCAAGCACAGTGATGAAACAAAAGTACAGTATGTTTGATATGGAGCTTTCATATAGGCAGGATTACTGGGTCTTAAACAAATACATTCCAAATGTCCTCAAGACCTTTGTCTAGTTCTTGCATCTTAGGTCTGGGCCTTTAAATGGTTGTCCTTAACTCCAGTGTATATATTCTCCTATTTAGCAAAGGGCATGCTGTCAACTCTGCTCCTTTTCTAGATATCCCTGGGAATCCTCAAAGGCCTTTTTTGCTCTTGAAATAAAACATCATTAGCATACGCTCAGTACTTCCATAAGCCATTTGTAAACAGTGAGTACAATTATTAGTATAGTATTCTTCTTTTGACTTACATCCTTGTCTTTCTTTTGCTTTCTTATAACATTCTGACTCTTGTCTGCTGTTGTTCTGTTGGCTTCTTTAAAGCACCTTTTCATGGTGTGACTGTCAGTGTTGGGACCACCTACATGATGTGACTGCTGGTTTATTAACGTCCTCTGCCCACTCTCTACAGATGGGTGTGTGGATAACAGCATCCATACTGACACACTTTGCTGAGCTCATCTCTCTGGCTAACTATCCTATTACCCAAAGCATTGATTCTTTTTCCTTCCTACTACTTGGGGTCTGTTGGCATCTTTTCTGCCTCCTTATGTCAGATGTTTTCTTCTCCAAAGCCATTAGTTAGGCTTGGTCTTATGCATTGGCCTCCATGAGGATCCCATGGCATTGTAGCTTGGAGTCATAGTGACAGAATTATTTTATTCTTTATCATATAACCTTTCTTTTCTCAGACATCTCGGTGTGGGTGTCAATTAGAACCCTGGATTGTAGCTCGAATATCAGATCCCTTTCAACTTGGGCCACCAACCGTTTTCCTCCGTCATGGTGATATTCACCTTCCAGGATTCCTGATTTTCTTCTTTTCAACTTGAAATGACTTTTACACTAAAAGGTGAAGAAAAGGTAGGAATTAACCAATTGAGTGGGAATTAGCAGGTCTGAGTACACTATGGAAAGAAGAGGAGAGGTCCAGTAAAAAGAGCATCCTGTGAGGGTCGAGGAGGTCAGCAGGAGCATGGGTGTGCAAATGATGTGCCTAGGCACTGCAGACCCTGCACGCTGAACTTGCTACGTGGTGGACTGCAGACTGAGGTGACAAGAGGAACCCTTGGGAGGTTAGGTTTAGTTGGGTCAAGGAGATCTTACCTAAATATTAAAAATAAAAAGAAAATGAACCAAAAATGAAGCTGATTGAATTTGTACACATGCAGTCACACTGATTTCCCCTTGGCCTCCAAAGTGCTACACCACCAATCTCCAGTGTTTTCGTCGGCATTTTGCATAGCTTGCATGTCTTCGTTTTTTTCCCATTGTTTTCTTGCGCTGACCCCATGGAACTGGTATCAGACTATCTGTTTTCTGAATTTTTTCTTTTGATTGGCATAACCCAGTAGTTACTTCAAAATTTTAGGATGTAATTTATCAACTCCTGTTGATTTTTAGATGTGTTAGAACTTTCACATGAATCTTTTTTGCCTATATATAAGAAATTGGCCTTGTCCAAATGTGCTGGATTTAAATAGTTGCTGCATAGATGTCTTTAAGATATCATCACCATGACAACCTATAACAAAATCATATACCTATAACAACAGAAGACTGTTCCCATAGGAATTCTGCTACCCTGTGCATCCCTCATATTCTTTCCCATGGAAAGCCTTGCCAGGCAGATCCAAACCCATGTTTATTTCGCTTCTCCTTCAAATTCAGGATTATGACTGCTTATTCCATTCATTTGACAATTAGTAATAACCTCCTACATTTCATTTCTTATTTCAGAAAAGTGTTGATTAGTAATAGAGATATGCTTAAAGGATTGTGTTGGTGGGTAGCTTCATCACTGTCAGCATCAAGTGTACTTATACAATAAACCTAGCTGATATATGTCAATCACTCAGTGTGGTATTGAGATACAGCCAAGGAATGCAGGAAGCACCAACCCGTTTCTAGTGTAATGTGGCAAATGCTTGGCAATAAATATTTTCTTCTAAGAGTGCCTATAAAATCAAAAGAAAAAAAAGATAGTATAGGTAGAAAAGGTCATTTCATCATTATCAAGTATTATATACTATACATAAATGTATTATTGTTTTGTATGATTAGCAACATACTAGGTTTATTTATACTGATGTTACCGCAAACACAAATTCTGTGTTTCGCTGTATATAATATATATATATAATATCATATTATATATATATATATATGATACAGTGTCATTAAGCTACAGAAACTTTTCAGCTCTACTGCAGTCATAAAAGTCTGCCATCTTAACTGTGGCCCATCATTAATAAAAACATCACTGTGTGGTACAAGCCTATATGTTCTGTGCCTTTTTTGTGCATTCTAGTCCTGTATCCACAATAGCTTAAGTTAGTTCATGGCAGAGAATTTCAATTTAACTCCTTTGGAACTTCTAGAGCCAGTTCCAAACCTAGAGACAAAATGGGTGTTTGTTATATGTTTCCTGAGTAGAATATTTGATTGGCAATGAAGCCAGAAGAAGGCATGGGGAACTTAAATTGGGTGAATGAAAATTGTTACTGCAATATTCCTGTACAGAATATAAATTGTTTATCTCAGGGTGTAGCCTCTAGGGTTATCAGATGTGACAATGACCACAGAGAAACTCCTCACTCCCAGACTGGGGACACAGTCTCCCTGAGATTCACTCTCCTTTTATATTTTTCTTCTTTCAGAGACAGGTCATGTTGTAATAATCAGAAATTATTCTAAATACCAAATGACATAATGTATCAACAGATGAAGTCACAGTTGCTCTTACCATTGTTTACAGAAATGGCCCTTTAAGATGTAACAATTGGAAGTACAAGCAAGGTTAAAAGAAAGTATCTATCCTAGAGGAAACAAGAAATGATCCTTACTTGTTGGGTAAAGAAAATGTCGTCTTTCTTAAAGCAAAATGCCTGATTTCATTTGTGACCCTTTGTTTGTTAGCTAACACTGGAACAGGTTAGTCTAACCTCTGTGCACCTCAGAATGCAGATAAGATGAAGATAACATTTACTGCATCAATATTATTGTTAGAAGAGAACGTAGTCATTCCTGTAAAGGCCTTATTAGCACAATTCCAGACTCATGAGCAGGTGCTCATGAACTAGAGGAGTGCTGTGTAACTAACCCCTGTAAAATGTGGTTTTGAACAGTATATTTCTTATTCCTACGGGTATACACATCAGCTGAACTATTCACTCATTTACTTTAGGTTCTGGGGCATATAGACAACTCTGCTGATCTTGAATGGGTTGTCATATCTATGAGTGTGGCCTGCCTTCTTTCCTTCCTCTGTCCCTCCTCCTTTTCTCCCTCCTGCCCTCCCTTCCTCCCTGACTTCCTTCCTTCCAACTCCGTGATTTGTTTACCCAAAAGCGCCTGGGTTTCAAGAGACAGTGAAAATAAAAAAGAACAGGCTCAGTGAGATTTCTACATCATCCATTGCTCAGAGGACACCACAAGGCTAGTCCCAAAGAAGGAATGAAGAAAAAGATGACGTCTTTTGGTAAAAATAAAATGCAGTCACATTATAGAGGGACATGAACACAAGGCAGGGTAAAGATCACGGCCAGTTTTTGTAGTTGATCCAGCACAACACTCTTGCATTCCCTCAAGAAATAATAGAAACTGATATCCATATCATGATTTTCAGGTGACAAATTCATTTGACTTTTAACTACCAAGTCCTACAAGATATTGTGAGCTATTTTATAATATGGTAGATGCTATACTTAGAGATATGTCTCTAGGCTTACACTGATTGAAAGCACTTGAGTAATAAAGTTTCCTCACAAGCCTACTCTTCTTCTGATTATTCAAGGGTCTGTGCTATGTACATTCATGTTTTCCTGCTCTACCATATGCAGGAACATTGATACTGCAGTCTAAGCTCGCTGAAGCTTTGGTTTCCTACATCTCACAGTCTCTTGGCCTCCTAGTTACGATATAGCTACTTTGACCTTAGTATGTCCAGATATTTAGCCAGATGTGTAATTATTCATTTAAAATATAATTTTTAAAATTTATAGAAATTATAAAGTAAGCTGATAATTAGCATCCTGAAATACTTTAGAAATATGAAATACATGGAGTAGTCTGTGTCTGTGTCCTTCAGTGCCTAAAAATTTTAGAGACCCTGAAAATGCCTTGCTATTATTAAGATTCTCATGAAAATACTCTTGGAACAAAGGCTTTTCCCATTTGCCTTAATTGTGGACTGGTAAGTAGGGTCCGGAATATAAATTGGGCAGCCAGGGAACTTAGGAGATTTCAGAGTTTTTATTTAGGGTTTTAGTGATGCTACTAAATATAGCCTGTCCCATTTTCCCTTTTCCCTCAAACTGTCTCATTGATGTAACATGAAACCAAATAGAACAGTGCCGAACAGCTTGAAAGAGTGAATATCGTGTTGAAAAGGAATATCACAGTATCACCTGATAAAAATAGCTTGTACCCACAGCAAGCAGAGATGGATGCACTCTGGAAGAGTGTACCGTTTTTTGTTTGTTTCTTTAAGGTAGTATTCACTCAGCTTCTCATGAAGAAACGGGTAGTTTTTTGCAGAAGCCCTACCAAGTAAGAGATTGATGGCTGGGAAGAAAAAGAACCTATAAGCTTAGTGACCAAGTACCTAGTTCTTTTTTTAAAAAGCAACAATAATATGGTTAAAATGGCACTACTTTTCTGTGCTACTGGTCAAATATGTATTCTTGAGGATCAAGATAGGGTGGGTGTTGATAAAGTCAAGATTAAGAAGACTGAAGAACTAGTAAGGACAAAATTTTATCATTTATTAAAGAGCTTTAACCAAGAGACCACATCATTTATTCATCAGTCATTAATGAAGAAGTGCTTTCCCTTAGGTCTCTGGAGGATATGAAGGTGAAATGGAGATAAGTTCTCAACCGTGTAGAGAAGACATACTTATTTGTATAAACATTACCACTTTTAAAGGGGAAATGAGGTTAAAGGGTTATACAGTGGTATGAAGTTCAGTGTTGGCATTCTGGAGATGAGGTTTCTAGTCCTGGAAGGAGCACAGATAGCAATCTAATTGGTCATTATATGAAATGGAGCAGTTTTCGGCCGTCATGCGGTGCTGTAGAGAAAGTACAGTAGCGTCGATGGGAACAGACTGGAGAAGATGATTATTTGATTATTTTAGGTGGGTAGGTAGGGATATGTGAAGATGGTGGGTGAGAAACAAAGGCCTTCCAGAAAGTAAAGACTAGACGGGACTACACATGTGAGAGCAAGCAGGGTGTTCGGTGAAGATCAGTAGCTGGGTTAGAGGTAGGGGAGGGGATAATAAGGCTCTGGATAGCTAGCAAAAGTCGATATTCTTTCCTACTAAAGATGTGAAGAAGGAGAAACCTGGCGCAACCTGAAATAACTGTCTGGAGGTTTCAGGGCACAAGTCTGAAAGTCTGGATATTTAATAGTATAGTGTAGAAGGACTTATGACATCGTTTAACAGGCGTGGTTACCTACCTGTGAAAAAGCTGCCATCCTTTTTGCTTGTCACACACTCTGGGATAGAGTCAGTGATCGTAAGTTCTGAGTTCCATTTCTGAATCTTACACATATCTGGTTGTGTGAAATCCCTGGATCTTCTTGCAGATATACAGCTGAGATGGCTATGGTTGAAAAGGGAATCTGCAACTCGTTTCCAGCAAAGGATGACCTATTCTGTTTTGCCGTCCTTGTATGAAGTGGATTAGTAATGACAACCGTTCTTTCACTTGTAGGCATCTTCTTTCTAGGACCCAACTGGTTTTATTGGTGATAGACCTAATACCTAGTTTAAACAGGATATAGCAATCTAACTTCTCTTTCTTTCACTTAATCACAACCATTTATTTGTTTTAGAGTAAGTAATTTATCCATGATTTCACAGGTAGTAATCGCAGGCCCTTGTCTTATATGCCCTACATTCTCTGTCTTATATGAAACAGATTTTCCACTACATTGCCCTGTCTTACGTGAAACAGATTTCATTTCATGCAAGCTTTGTTTACATATCTCTGTGTCATATGTCAGTTTCTTGAGCAGCAGCATCATTTTTCGTAGATAAGGGGACTGCAGCTGCTGAGATGATTGGGATACTTTACCAGCAATCTCCTGGTACCATAGCCCTTCTGGATCTCTCTAGCCACTGCCCCCTCAATGTTTCTATCTTTGATTACGTATAGCATTTATATACTGACCAGTGCTTCTCACAGTTCCCTCACTGCTTCTGGAATAGTCTGATGTGAGATGCCCCTCTGTGTGTGGTGAATATGTTTTATTACCATGGGCTAATAAAGAAGCTGTTTTGGTCTATGGCAGGACAGAATATAGTTAGGTGGAAAAGCCAAACTGAATACAAGGAGAAAGAAGGCAGAGTCTTGGAGATGCCAGCAGCCACCGGAGAAGCAAGATATGAGATAACAAGACACAAGCCTCACGGTGAAATATAGAATGATAGAAATGGGTTAATTTAAGTTGTAAGAGCTAATCTATCATAAGCCTGAGCTAATAGGCCAAAAAGTATGTAATTAATATTAAGCCTCTAAGTGGTTATTTTTAAAGCAGCTGTGGGACCAGGTGGGATGAGAAACCTCCAGTTACAATAGTCTTATCCCCCAAATGGGTTGTATATTATCCTAATCCAAAAGCTATATTAAAACAGAAGTTTTATTAGTCTTTTATCCAACACTAGACGTGACTGAAAGGAAATCTACAGTGAGCCCCCTCAGAGCAGTGGCCAACAGTGTTATAAACTTAGCTTGCATTCCTAGACACCAGCTTCTAATCCAGAGTGTTGCTCAATTTAGAATTCCTTAAATATATGCTCTTGAATCTCCTACACACTTGAATTTTTTCTTGACATCTCTGTTCACTAGTATTTCTCTGAATACCATCCTTGACGTAAGGTCTGAAGCATATTTCTGCAATAATAGCTTCATTTTAGGGTAGCGAATTATGGCAAGTACTTAAGTGAATTCACTGCATTGGATCAAACCTTTGAACACAGGCCGTCTAACTCCATAGCACAGCTTCCCCACCTAGCTACTAGACTGCTTTTGTAACTCTTCTCTAGGTTCACTAAACGTACAGGGGTCCCTCACAAGTTTTTGATATGTTTGTATGATGATTTATGATGGTTTGTATGTATTGCCTCAGCATTTTAAATATTCCCATGTTCTTTCTGTTTGGGGGTAAGTTATTAATATCATCTATGAAACTCAACATTTTGTTTTTCCTCCTAGGCAGATTTGCTAAGTACAGAATTCTTGCTTAGAATGACTAGACTCTGCTGGAATCAATATATTTACCATCATTGTATTTACCAGGCAATAAGAGTCCCTGTTTTCCCGAGCTTTCTTAGCATGCCTAATGGTGTTGGATGGAGAATATGTGAGTTCTAAATCATCATTACTGCAATGGAGGAGACAGCAGTTCTTGAGCCTGTCTCTGGGTTTCAGGAGAAGCATGAAATTACAAAGGCCGCAGAGGGCTAAACACTGCATTTACTTCCCTGAATTCTCCTTTGGCTCCTGCTCATTTACTGCTCTCTGAAAGTCAATTCTGGAATATGGTAAGAGGCCCATGGACTCATCTGTGGGACTCCCTTGCCCATCATTTTAATTTTCCTTTTAATTAGCCTGCACTTTCATTTGGTAGTAAGACTGTGGAGCATGAAAACCCCACTGTTAAATGGTGAGGTTTCAGAGGACAGAGAAAGTTACATAACCTTTTAGGCCCCAATGCCTTCTTCTATAAATACTGAAAACTCCATAGGACTGTTAGTGGACCAACTAAGGCTTACATTTCTAACATGTCTTGCAGCAGGTCTGAGCCAGCCTGGCTTTCACACCTGCGCTGGGATCACCGTCAACCTTCACTCATCACCTCCAGCCTCGCTGGCCCTCTTGCTCTTCTTCTTAGATCCCCAGCTGAGGCCTTGACGTTGTCTAGTCAATCTGAACCTCCAAGCCGTCCTGAAGGTCTTCTTCACTGGGCGCAGGCTGTGGCTGGAGGACCCGTGCATATAACTCTCTCCAGTACTAGGCATCTCCTCTGGAGGACCCCAGCATATAACTCTCTCCACTACTAGGCATATCCTCTGGAGGACCCCTGCATATAACTCTCTCCAGTACTAGACATCTCCTCTCACTTCCTGATTCTTTGTATACCCCATCCTGCTGCAATTTTCTTACACTACTCCCTATTATCTACAGGTGCTTTAGTTCCTATTGCTTATTCTCACTTGAAATTGAAGTCCATGAGGAAAAAGACCTCATCTCTCTAGTATCTTTGCATCTCCAGCCCTACGATGTTGCCTGTAAATGACACAATCCATTCTACAAAAGATGGATAGGATTCTTAATATTAACTTTGCACCAACCGTTTCTTCCTGGGTTATACACCTCTTTTTTTTTTTTTTAAACTAATTTAGATGATTGAAGTTTATTCAAGTACAGAGACTAGGAGTCAAATTCGGGTCCACTGTGAGTATAGCTTTCTAGCAGACTAGGAATTGTTTGTGTAGGAATCGTTAGGTGCAAGCTTAGCACTGGCTGGAGATCTTGAGAAAAGTAGAAAAAATACAAAATAAAATGAGAGCTGAATCTTAGTACACCAAGAGATCACCAAGAGCTTTGTCTGGAGCCTCATGGGGCCTATTTCCAAACAAGAGACACAAAGAGTACCAAATGACCTGTTATTAATGTGGCTGATCAAGTTCCTGCTGCGCACTTCAGTTTGTCTGTAGAGTGAGGTCTGTAAGTGGAGCAGGCTGATGAAGAAGGACTTACCTGCTTCCCACATAAGGGTTGTTGTAAAATTGTCGAGAGAATGTATGCAATAACAGTTTGCGTCAAGTGGCATTCACATGAATTGATATAAATGCATATAAAGTGTTTGGCACTCAGTAAGTAGTCAACAAATGGTACCTATTTTTACTATTTATATTAACGCCATTAAACAACTTGGAAATCATTTGAAACCCTCATAAAGATTTGGATGTCTTGGGAATGTTAATGATTCATTTTCCTCGTCTTCTCCCTTTTGCGTTTATAAGTGTGAGAAGGCCCTTGAGTATCGTGATTAAGAATCTACACTCTGGAGAGAGAGAGAAATGAGTTGATGTCCTGAAGTGAATGAATAAATGAATAAGCAAAGGGGGTAAGGACAAAAACCTAATCTTAGCCCAAGTAAGCTTCAGTTTCTTTTTTTCCACCCAAAGCTGTGCCAACACTTTGAAGGAAGCACTGTGCAAAAATGACGGTGGGGAGAGAACAGAGATTGTGACTAGGATAGGTAAATACATCACGTACCCTCTGTGTGAACGTGAGCCTGCTCATCTTTCTTCCCTAGCAGAGATGAGCGTACTGGGTCCATACGGTCTCCCTGGGCCGTTCTGCCATGTTATGAAACAGAAAGATGCCCATCTTTCTTAAAGCCCCTCACCATTCTTACTAGTAATGATTTACATGTGGCTTAGAAAAGTCCAGTCTCTACATATGTCACTCAAACCAGTTAGCTAATACAGAGCGTAGTCAGGAGACAGGTCCTTGTTTCAGAGTTAGACGGATGTACCTTGAAGGCCTTTCACATCTGAGGCCTTTGTACATATTGGCAATTATGTAAGTAATAATCTTGCTACAAAGATTGAATACTTGATAAATGCCAAGCTTTATGCTCAAGTACACTACTTATCCTTACTTTGTATGCTTGGGAACTGAGGTCTTGAGAGAGAACCACCTCGAAGTACCATAGCTAGAGGGTTGAGGAACTGGGACAGTAGCTGAAGTCATCTAATGATAGAGCCTATCTTGGGTCATCACTGTAAATTTTTCTATCTTCTCCACCAGCTGTGAACTCTTTGAGGACAAAAAGACGGTTCTCATTCACCTTTGTTAGGCTCTGTACCTGCTCGGTCAGTACACTAGTGACAATTTGAAATCTGAATGGTTGGTTGGTATTCACACCTGTTTCTAGAGTTATGAGGTAGAAACATACCTTTACGTGTGCGTTCTACTCAGCCTATGCCCAGGCACAGTCTCCCGTGAACCTCACAGCATCTCACAGCCTAACAGTGGTCTTAGTGCATATCTACAGAGAAAGGGACATTCTGCCAGACCTTCATAGTAGGTAGTCAAATTAGAATATAAATTCAAATCTTCAACTTGATTTTTGGCCATTTTTTCTTCCCATGTATATTTAAACTTAAGTAATTATTATATGGATAGAAGCAATGATATTTGACTTATTCTCTTTTATTATTAAAAAAGACACTTAAGTATGAGGCAAGAACTATTTTATTCTTTAGCACAGGCACAAATGCTCTATTGATCTTTTTAAGACAAAGTAACAGAAAACCTGTGCTCCCTTTTTGTAAAAAAAAAATCATTATTGCTGGATGTTGTGGTCTGTACGATGCTAAATAGGGAATCTACCTAAAATACTTTGCAGAACCATTTCAGCGCAAAGTCAATAATATGCATAAAATATTTATGAAAAAATGAATTAAGGACAAAACAACTCCTTACCTTTCAGTAGCCACATATACACAAAGCATACACATATAAAACATTAACATGGAATGTTAATGCATAGTCATCCACTAGTTTGAGATGTAGTGGTTTTTAATGTAAATGAGCCAACCACCAAGAACCTCATCTAGGTATAAGGGGGCCATAAATAACTAGAGGGGCAAGGGGCAAAGGTCCAAAGAGCTTAGAGAGGTGAAAGTCTAACATGAGAACCTGTAAACACTACAAGCTCAGGACTTAGAGGTGAGATGTCTATCCATGTCTCCAGTAGGTATTCGGACATCTTTTATGGACCATTTGAACAAGACTGAGAGCTGGCGTTTTGGTTAGGCAGAGCTGTAGGAATGCTGGGTCCCCAGCTTGGTAGGTAATGCAGGGTGAGTTAATTCCATGGCCAGCAGTCCAGTTATTTTGAGAGGTCTTACTGGTAAAGTTCAAGGCCAAAGGTCTTTGAATTGTAGCTGGCTGGGTGATACCCTTCTAGTTTGTGTCTGACGCCTAGTCAGAGACCTCTATCACATAGAACATGTTCTGTAACTATTCATATTTTTATTTTATGTGTATGGATGTTTCGTCTCAATGTATGTCTGTGTACTACATGCATGCCATGCCCATAGAGACCAGGTGAGGATATTGGATACCCAGAAACTGGAGTTAGGGATGCTTTTGTGAGCTTTCACATTAGTACTAGGGATCAAACCCAGTTCCTCTGGAAGAACAGTCAGTGCTCCTAACCACTGAGTCGTCTCTCCTGCCCAACTACTTATATTTTCAGGCTCATCTCAGATGTAAGTTCTTTGAGAAACTAATCTCCAGCCAATTCATTATTTTAAACCTCCGTGTTGTGTACATTGCAGAATAGGCACTCTTTAAATTCTTATCAAATGTACTAAATGATAGTTCAACATTTGCAGGAAGATCAGGCATACACCTGGTACAACAGTATTGGCAATAACTGCTCCTGTTCATTGTGCACCTCACAGCTACAAATCATACTGCCCGCCATTCTGATTCTAGTCTTCTTTTTGATTATATGGCAGGCCTTGTGATGGCTCAGGGCTTCCAAGGGATGAAAAGGACCTAGTCTGTCACTTTGAGCAGCTTTCCCAAAACATAAAAGGCATTCTGGTGAGCTTGGTGCTACTTGAGTGGGGGGAACTCAAGTGCAGGGCCTTGAAAACCTTGGGGGAAAAGAGCATACTTAAACTAACTCTTAGGAATAAACTGGGAATTTTCTAGATGATGACAATGAGGATGTAAGAGAGTAGATCGGTGTAGGCACAAGAGGCGACAGAAGCAGAGATAAAGAGACACCTCGCTGTGTCATGGGTTTAAACTATGAGCACCTCATGTTCTGGTTCTGGGGATATAGCTATAAACAAGCTTATGGAGCTTTTAATCTAGGGCATGGACCAACACATGTAACAGTAAGGCCATAAACATCTGCCCATAGGTTATATTATTGCTATGAAGGAAAATAAAATACAAAGAGAATGGGACAGGATTTTAATTTGACCTTGTAAGGACAGACTTAATGGCATATCCAGGAAGAAAGGAAGGTGAAGTTGAAGTGTGTGCCAGACAGGAAGCACCAAGGAAGATTATGGTATGATGGCAGGATGGGAGGCTAACATGGAGACAGGTGAAAGTAGATCATACAGTCCCAATAGGTGTCATTTTAGGAAAATTCATTGGCTATTTCAGGCTGGCGTAGGAAACATAGCCCTCCAGCTTCAGCCTCCCAGTGCTGGGATTACAAATGTGACCACACGTAGACCTGTGAGCCTTTAGCCCTCTTCCAAATGAAGTAGATGTCATAAGAAAGAGGGCCATGGAGAATGGGGACAGTTCAGAGAGAGGCTAGGTTGAAAGTTATTTAGAAGCTATAGGTCTGATTCATGTTAACTATTTATGGTGAATGAAAATGAAAACAGCTGGACTAGGGAAAGAATCCTTGACGTGGATGAGAGGTAATTAGTAACCTATACAACCTGTCTCTGCCCTTCATCTGTGAGATCAGAAAGGTGAGAACTGTTGAGGGTCTCCTGAGAAACACAGATGTGGGGGGGGGGGAGGTAGGAAATTGGGAAGGAGGAAAGGAAGGAAGGAGAGAAGGAGAAAGGGGAGAGATTTGCTGTAAGAAACAGGATGACAGGCTATAGAGGCTGACAAATCCCAGAGTCTGTAGTCATAAAGATAGAAACCCAGGAGCACTGGCAGTTTATTCTTTCTCTAATGTTAGCTGACTTGGCACCCAGAAGGGGCTGTTGTTTTAGTTCAAGCCTGAAGCAGAAAAGAACCAGTGCCCTGGCAGAAGATACTTAGGCAAGAAAAGTTCACTCTCAGGCTTTCAACTGACTTATTGCAGCCTCAAATCCCCTTGATTTACTCAGTTCTTGATTCAAATGTTCTTTTTTACCTAAAACATATCCCCAGATGTGCCCAAAGTGTTTGACCAGATATGTAGATATGTGGACACTCAGTGGTCCAGGCAGGTTGACATGGAAGTGAACCATCCTGCCTGTCATGTTGTGGCAGAGGACCTAGATAAGCTGTAAAATGCTGTATAAATTGAAGGGCATGTCACCCATTGATTAGAAGAGGAAGGTTAGTCATTGAGGACAGCAGCTTACTCCACCCAGCACTTCTTTTCCAGATGCTACTGTCATTTCACTTACCGTATCCGACTTCACCCTCACGGTAATCTTATCCCTTCCTTCAGGCTGCCACCATTTGAATCCTAGCCCCATCCATAGCTTTCATCAACTTAGAGACAAATCACCGAGTCACTTTCTTCAGTTTCTATTGCCTCGGTTTCCTCTTCTATGAAATGGGGTTAAAATTATAAAGTTAGAACACTGCCTTACTATATACATAATGTCTTAGTTACTTTTATGTTGCTATGGTAGACACCTTGACCAAGGAAACTTACAGAAGAAAGAGTTTATTTGGGACTTAGAATTTCAGAGAGTTAGAGTCCATGACCATCATTTCAGGGAGTATGGCAGATGGCAGGCAGGCATGGTGCTGAGCAATAGCTGAAAGCTCACATCTTGAGACACAACCATAAGGCACAGAGAGTGCTGACTGTAATGGTATGGCCTTTTGAAACCTCAAAGCCTGTTTCCAAGTGACACATCCCTTCCAGCAAGAATCCTTACCAAGATTCCACACCTTAGAATCCTTCCCAAACAGTTCTGCCAACTAGAGACCAAATACTCAAACAATGCCCTATGTGGGGCATTCTTAATCAAATCACCACATTGCACTCCTTAGACCCCTCCCCCAGAGTACTTAGAACATTACCTGGCATCATTTACTCTGTGTGTGTGTGTGTGTGTGTGTGTGTGTGTGTGTGTGTGTATACATATGTCTGTGGTAATGGTAGTGATGGTAGCTACGATGGTAATTTCATAAAAAGCATACACATGCTCTTGGGCAGCAGTTACAGGCACAAAACAGCCATAAATAAGAAAGAATGGAGTGAGGAGTGGAGAACCATGAAGCATTCTCTTAATGTCAAGGCATTATGAGCTAGAATTTATAAAGTACTGCTTGTATCACAGACTCCTGTCTTTTCTTTGACCCCTGGGCTGCCATATGCAAAGCTGTATAATGAGTGTTTTAGGAGTAGTTCTCTTAACAAGCATGCTCACCCAGCAGTCCATATTATAGATGCCAGAATCCAAGCCCACTTACAAGGCAAACTCTCCAGGGAGAAACTGGGACTCAGCAAAGAGGTTAGAGGTCTTACCTTAAAGCCAAGATGTTCCTTTGATTCTATCAAACAGCCTCAAGATTTCCGAGAGAATGGATCAGCCAGTCCACTTCACAACCTATCAGCACTGACCCCTTGTGGATGGAATTGCTCACTCGTCTGTAGCAGAGATCAAGCAAATAAAGGGGATTAGGTCTGGTATTCCATGAAGTCTCCAGGAATATCTTTTTCAGGGACCTCCTAATGCAAATCACATATCCTGGTGATTTCATTATTCCCTTCCTCCTCCACCTTCATACCTATCATATGTGCTCCTGAACGCAGCCATTCCAGTTATGACTGTGTTTTTGTGTTGCTCACTCCATTGTGAGCTCAGACAAGTTAGGCCTTATTCCTTTTGCATTGCCTGCTACCCTAAAATACTGGCTTCCACTGAGTGGCGTCTTCCAGAACTGAGATACAGTCAAATAATAAGTTCTGGGAAATTAATTTACTTAAGGTGGTCAGTATCCTGCCTTTAAAGGTGAAATGAAGGGCAGGAAATGGAACACAGGGTAAGTACTCACCTAGCTTGTTCAAGATCTGGGTCCAGTCGTCAGCATCAAAAATTCAAGTGAGGTAATAATGTCACAGGTTACATTTCTTGATATGCACATTCTTTGATGTGGATCACCAAGAGAAAGGACAGGAAGAAATGGGTTCAAATAGAGAGAATGAAGTGGAGGCAGAAGTGGGGCTGTTGTCCATCTTCAGCAAATGCTCAGCCTACCCTGTGAGGAGGGCTGAGGCTGCCGTACCCAGACATAATGGTCCTGACTCCAACACTTTGTATTGACCAGTTACTGGATGTGGGTACCTCACAGGGCCTCATGACCTTGAAAGAGACAACTCTCAGTCAAGGCAATTCCAAAGACGCGAAACTAGAAAGGGCTACATCCTTCAGCTCTCGGTGATGGTCTGGGGACACCAACAACTTCTGCTGAAATGACTGCAGAACGTTATGGGAAAGCATAAAATGCTATGCTAAACAGGGCTAAGGATCTAGAACATGTTTGTTGTCATTCATATTAACAGCAGCACCATGGCCTCAGTAAGAACGCCTTCAGCTGAATCCGATCTGTCTTCTTAGAGCAGCTCCTTAGTGAGAATCATGAAGTCAGTGTGTTCCCTTGTTTTTATTCTGCTCACTTCCCTGCAGACACCCTTTCCCCTCTCTCTTTTGTTATTAATCGCGCCTTAAAAGTGCTTATGCCAACCTATTTTAAAACCTCTAGGGTTGGTTTGATTTGATTTCCTTTCCACTGAAATGACTATTCTGAACTCTGACCTTAATCCGGAATGGTTAGAGCAGCTGAAAGCCCTTTCGTGCCTATCTATCTATCTTCACACTTTATATTCTGGAGACGCTTAGAGAAATTCTAAGTCTAAATGCAGTCTTTAAACATTGCTAACATTAACAGTTCCTATCCATGGGGTTAATTAAATGTAAATGAGTGCTGGCCCTAGCATTCCCAACATTGTAATGACCCCGGGGTCAGTTCTGTGGGCTTGTAGAGCACAGACATCAGAATACCTTAGCAAAAGCTGTCAATGGGGAAGATAAATGTTCTAGAGATCAAGAATATTGAGCAAGTCAGAGTCAATTCCAGTAACCAGCTGCTTATAGACAAGAGCTATGTGTGGGAGTTCAAAGGTGTAATACGTTGTTGATTTCACACTTTCATCAGAGAGAGAGAGAGAGAGAGAGAGAGAGAGAGAGAGAGAGAGAGAGAGAGGCTGTTTTTTTTTTTAATTCTGAAGTCATATGATTTATCTCAAATGTATGTATAGGCATACATATATCTAACTCATAAATCTTTTTGTGTCACTTCTCTGCAGATCCAAAAGGCTTAGTGGAGCCCTTCTACATCCATAAATATGCCAGGAATTGTATGTTCCTGTCTATTTCTTTTTCAGTTTTGGAGATCAAACCCAGGGCTTATGAATACCAGACAAACACTCTACCCGTGAACCGTGTCCCCAGCTGTTCCCGTCTTTGTGCATGTCATTTCTGTTCTCCAGAAAGCCTTCCTATTGCTGATGCTTCCTTCAGGTTTCAGTTCAAACTGCTCCAGACAGCTTTCCCGGTTTACCCACAACATTTGCTTCTCTGAACTGCCTGCTTTTCTCCCAGACAGTGAACCACAGGGTGTGGGAAAATAAATTCATGGGCCTTATGGAGAGGTCAAGGTATAGAGAAAAAAGGGAAAGTTATGTATAAAACCTTCATTGTTAAAACTTATGTGTTGCAGAGCCCGTGTGTGTGTGTGTGTGTGTGTGTGTGTGTGTGTGTG